>NC_091035.1:3980000-4280000 GCF_041296385.1 Aphelocoma coerulescens
AGTTCGGAGCTCCCAAAATAGCAGATTCCAGCCGTGGGATTGTGGGAGCGCTGCTCAGCTCAGCAGAGGCCGCGGGAGCTGCCAGGAGCCGGCATTAGCAGAGGCAGGGGGCGGATCTCGTCTGCCGAGCGCAGCGCCATAAATCACAGCCTGCGCTCCGTGCCTGGCTCCAACCCCGCTCCACCCCCGCAGGACCATTCCCGCTCCTGGCAATCACCGGGAGCGGAGGGCCGGGATTGGGGTCACGCCTCCCACCCGTTCCTGGGCTGCTGGCCCGGCTCCCACTGGGGGAGCGGAGCAAATCCCGGTGCCCGGCCCTGGCTGCGCTCCTGAGCCGTGCCAAAGGCTGGAGCTCCATCCATGGGATGGGATCCCGGTCCCGTGGGACACCATCCCAATCCCATGGGACACCATCCCAACCCCACGGGCACCCACCAGCTCGGTGTGGTTTAGTCCCTGTCCCCGAGGCCTGGAATCCTCTCGTTGCCGGGGGTGCTGCTGGACTCACCCCCCTCTCCCTGGCTGCGTGCAGGGCTGGCTGCGCCCAGCGGGGTTTCCCAGGCGGATTTTGGGGAAAGAACGGCTGCCAGGAGCTCTGTGCTGTGCCGGCTCGTCCTGGGAATCCAGCGCTCCCCAGCCCATTCCCTCCTGCCTGGAGCAGACACGGGGCTCGGGGATCCTGTGCTGGATGGGGATCCTGTGCTGGGATGGGGATCCTGTGCTGGAGTGGGGATCCTGTGCTGGGATGGGGATCCTGTGCTGAACAGGGGATCCTGTGCTGGGATGGGGATCCTGTGCTGGAGTGGGGATCCTGTGCTGGAGCGGGGATCCTGTGCTGGAGTGGGGATGCTGTGCTGGGATGGGGATCCTGTGCTGGAGTGGGGATCCTGTGCTGGGATGGGGATCCTGGGATGGGATGAGGATCCTGTGCTGAACAGGGGATCCTGTGCTGGAGCGGGGATCCTGTGCTGGAGTGGGGATCCTGTGCTGGGATGGGGATCCTGTGCCGGGATGGGGATCCTGTGCTGGAGTGGGGGATCCTGTGCTGGAGTGGGGATCCTGTGCTGAACAGGGGATCCTGTGCTGGGATGGGGATCCTGTGCTGGATGGGGATCCTGTGCTGAACAGGGGATCCTGTGCTGGAGTGGGGATCCTGTGCTGAACAGGGGATCCTGTGCTGGGATGGGGATCCTGTGCTGAACAGGGGATCCTGTGCTGGGATGGGGATCCTGTGCTGAACAGGGGATCCTGTGCTGGGATGGGGATCCTGTGCTGAACAGGGGATCCTGTTCTGGCTCGGGGGACCCTCCCCTCCCCGCATACCTGACCCGGCCGCAGCCCCGCAGCTCCGTGCCCGGGACAAGCCCAGATGTGCCGCCAGCTGCCCGGAGAATTCCTGAGCGCTGCGTCAGCGCCGCTGGCCCCGCGCAGCGCAGGCAGGAAAGGAAAACTCGGGGCAGGAAGAGATTCCCGAGCAGGTGAGGGAGAAGGAGGCGAACGAACTCCCCCAGAGGCTGATGTGCAGGGAAGGGAGGGATGTGGGAGCGTCACTGCACCTCCAGCCCGGTCCCAGGCTGCCAGGGAACAACAGGAACGCCACGGAGCCTGCTCGGATTCCTCCTGGCACTGGAACATCCCATGTGCAGCAGCAGGATGGGCCTCACCTGTGGCCAAGCACAACCGGCTTGGGCTACCGAAATGGGGGCCCAGCCTGTGGTGATTCAGCAGAGACGTTCGGGGTTTTCCTTCAGAGCATCCCTCGCACCCGGGTGAGCTCAGGAGGGGTCAGGTCCCCCCAGATCCGCCCCTTGGCCCAGCAGTTCCCAGCCCCAGCGAGTGAGTTCCCCGTGCTCAGAGGCCCGGGGAGCGTGTCCCTGTTGGTGCCACCGGGACCGGCTGTGGCATGAGCCGGGCACACCCCGGCGCTCACCCCAGGCCGGGATATTGGAGCCTCCGCTCAAAGTCCTCGCTCCGAATCAGGCAAAACCGGAACTTCAGCCCGGACCTTTCCCGGCCGGGCGGGCTCCCCGCTGCTGGCTGCTTCCCCCGGGCTCTCGGCTCCATTCCCGCAGAGCTTCCCAAGGCGCCAGACCCGATCCCAGCGCCGGGAGAATCCAAATCCACCCGCGCGCTCCTCTCCCTTCTCCCTCAGCATCTGCCCCAGAGCGAGCAGCAGAACCCCCCCTGCCCCAGCCCCGGCCGCGGGGCGCAGAGGAGGGGCCGGGGGCGCGGAGGAGGGGCCGGGGGCCGGCACACAAAGCCGGGGGCTGCGCCGGGGCGGGCCCGGTGCGCGGGCGCGGGGTCGAGGCTCCTCCTCCGCCGCCGCGCCGGGGATGCTGCGGCCGGGCCGGCTCCGGGAGCCCCGCGGAGCCCCGCGCCGCGCCGAGGAGCCAGCGGCCACCCGAGGTGGGCACGGGCGGCACGCGGGGGACACCGGGGGGCCGTGCCCGGGGGGCTCCAGGCAGGGGCACGGCGGGGACGCGCGGGGGAAGAGCCGGCGGCACGGGGGACGCTGCCCGGGGAGCTGCGGGGACACCGACGGGGCACCGGGGGGACCGAAGGGACCCGGAGGGGCTGAGATGCGCGGTCGGGGCTCCCCTCAGTGAGATCGCTTTGGGGTGACCCCCCCCACGCTGGGCACAGCGGCCCCGGGGATGCCCCGCACCGCCCCTCTCCCCCCGGCACCGCGGGGACAGGGCTCGGGGACAGGGCTCGGGCTCGGGCACAAAGGGTCAGGATCGCCCCGGGAGAGCGGCCGGACTCGCCCCCGTCCCCGGCTCCCATCCCTCTGCCCGCTCCGAGCCGCCCGCGGCTCCCGCGGGGCTCAGCTCTGGCTTTTCGCTTCCCTCTGAAGTCTGGAAAACTTCTTTTCACACGGCAGCGAGAAAATTCTGCCTGTTCAGCACCTCGGTGCGGGCTGCCTCGGGTTACAGAGCCCCGAAGGGCCCGGGAAGGACGGGAAGGGAAGGAGCGGATGCCTTTGGTTTGTTGTCATCAGCTCGGAGCCATCCCGGAAAAGAGGATTTTCTTTTTTCCTGCTCCTGCAGGAATTTTTTGCCGCTGGAGCTGCGCGGGCAGGCGCGGGTGGGTGGCGAGGGATGAACAAGCGCAGGGGCTGCGCCCGGCGTGGGCATCGGGGACCCGTGCGGGAAATGCCAACCGCACCTGGATGCGGCAACATCCCGGCGCTTCTGGAAGGGGTTTGGCCTTTCCTGGGATGCGGACCGGTCTGGCGGTGCTGCCCTCGCTCCGTGCCGGGCTCTGCAGCCGGGTGAAGGCGCGGGCGGGAGGTCAGCGCTGCCCGGAGGCCCCGCAGCGCCCGCGCAGCTCCTGGAAAGCCGGGGATTAAGCTCGCCTGGGAAAGCAGCGCTGGAGAGCGGCCACGGCCGCGGCGGGAGCAGCGCGGAGCTGTCACCGCGCACCCCGGCGACACTCAGGGCTCACGGACAGATCTGCAGCTCCGGGGGGGGACCAAGCGTGGGGACAGGTCCTGGCACGGGGCATTCCCGTCCTGGCACGGGGCATTCCCGTCCTGGCAAGCGGCATTCCCGTCCTTGCTGAGCCGCCTGAGCGTTGTGACATCTCCGAAGGGGCCGGACACTGCCTGGGCTTCTCCTCCTGGCTCAGGGGTCTTTCCCACAAGACCCCGAAGAGGGCCCAGGGGTGTGTGGGACCCCCAGTGTTGATTCCCCCCCCCCCCCCCGCCACGCAGGGATGTGCCCCCATCCCTCGATCCCACTGGTGGCACCGCTGCATCCCTGCTGTGCGTCCCTGCTGTGCGTCCCTCTCTCCGGGGGATTTCGGGCTTGGTTTCCTGCTGTCCCCCTCTGCCACCACCCCCCGGTTCCCTGGCAGCCCCTTCCAGCAGTGCCGAGTCCTGGGCACCTCCTCGGCCAGGGCAGTGAGGGGGTTTCTGAGGGGGTTTCTGCAACTCCTCCTCCCCCCCGTGCGCCTCGGGGAGCCAGGAGGGATCAGCACCGGCCCCATTTTTGGGAGCAGCGTTCCCGCAGGAGTTCCCATGGCTGCCCAAATCCCTCCCCAGACCTCGTTTTCCTCACCGGAGGCTGCGGCGAGCGGAAAACGAGCAGGGAAAAACCTCCTGGTTGAGGCTCCGCTATCAAGCATCGCTCCAGACTCTGATTAACCTGCCCTGGGAAGCCCTGCCAGGGATTCCTGTCCGGCCCAGCCTCCCACGCCAGTCCCGGCCAGTGTCACCCGCTGTCCCCTCGGACGCCTCCGTGTGTCCAGCTCACCCCCGCGCCCACAGCCCGGCTTTTCCAGGGGCTGCGAGGCCGCTCCGCCCGTGCCATTAATCACCAGGGCCATTAATCAGCGGCACAAAGAGTTGGAAGTGCAAAATCGCCGCAATCAGCGTCGGGGGCAATTAATGGCAGCTGCAAAAGCGCACTCGGGGACACAATCGCGGCTCCGGGGATGCTCCCGGCTCGCTCTGCGGGACTCCCTCGCCCTCGGAGCCCCCAGCTGTGCCCGGGTGACCCCTCCCTGGCACGGCAGCGCTGCTAAATCGGGCCGGAGCCGTTCTGTCCCACCCACCCGTTAGTCACCGTTCCCTGGCAGGCAGCGCTGCCGAGCGGGGGGAGGCGAAGCGAGGCGAGGCTCAGGCAGCAAAATGAGAGCTCCAGAAGAGCCCAGCGGCCCTGCGGAGCCACCGGAGCGGCCTCGGGGAGCGCCAGGGCAGCACTCCCGTGCAGAACGGAGAGCCCACGGCGGCAGTGGGGGGTGCTCCGCTGTGCAGGGGACGGGGATCTGTCCCGGGGAATTGCCGCTCCTCCTGCGCCCCTTGCTCTGTCTCCTGGGCCTCAAATCCCTCTTTTCCTCCTCTTGGGAAGGCTCTGTCTGCAGTGGGCAGGTCCAGTCATGCTCAGGTGAGGCTCAGGTGAGGCATCCGCGGCACGCAGAGATGGGCAGCGCAGAGCAGCCACAACAGGCAGCAGGGCCCAGCCGAGGCCGGGGCAGGAATCTGATTCTTGGAACCACCCCAAAAAATCCCTGACAGCCGGAGCCGAGCTCCAGAGTCCCTTCCTAGGACACCGAGTCACCCACGGCCACCGGCAGAGCTCGGTGCCTGCGCTGCGTGGCCAAGTGTGAAACCGTAGTAGCACTGCAGCTATTCCGGGAACTGCTAAACCTGCTGCTAAAACCGCTGCTAAAACTGCTCCTAAAACCGCTCCTGGAGCAGCCCAGCCTGGCAGAGACACGGCTGTGGCCCCACATGGCTCTGTGGCAGAACTGTGGCACCTTAATCCTGCAGCGCTTAGGAGAAGCTTGGCCCTGAGAGGAGGAAACCTGGAGGGTTTTTTCTCCTGTCCCCCCCGACCGCTGATTCCCGTGTTTATAAATATTCCTGGCTCTTGGGAGGTCTGAAATCCACCCCCTGCCTGATTTATTCGGTGTTCCACGTTTGCCAGCTGCCCTTGGAGGGGCTTTCTGGGGAGGCTGCAGAGCGCTGGGTCAGGCAGAGCAGCAGGGAAGGAGCGAGGCCGGGAGCGGGCAGGAGCTCCGCACGGGGTTTCCATGTGGGATTAGTTAAAAATAGCCGGGAATGTGCAAAGATTTGGCACGTGGGTCACAGAGGCTTTCCCTGCGCTGCTCCTCTGCTGCTGCCAGGGTTTTGTGCTCGCTCCCTTCGCTGGGAGAAGCCCCCGAGAGCAGGAATGCTCCAGCGATTCCTGAATTTTTCATGGGAAGCCCCGAGTGCGCCCAGATGTGGCCTGGATTTGGGGAGCCAAATCCTGGGGAAGGAGCTGTACAAGCAGTGCTGGGATTTCTGCAGCAGCCACCGGCTCCTCTCCACTGCAGCATTCCCAGCCAGGCCTTCCTCTTCTTCCTCCTCTTCCTCAGAGCCAGAACTTTTCCTCCTGGGCTAAAATATTCTCATTTATCCCCTCGTGGCAGCACCAGGCCTCAGTGGAAGGCAGCTCCTTCCAGAAGGGCATTTTTAATTGTTTCTGGGTGAGCCTCTGACTTTCAGAGAAGGGAGAATCCTTCCCCAAGGCCTGGGAGAGGGAGAGGATGCAGCTGGGAAAGGAAAAGCCTCCTAAGGGTCTGTGTTGCCATCCCAAGATGTTCCCTCGGAGTTCTCCCAGCTTTCCTGGACACAGAGCCGTGGATTTGGCCCCTTGCCCAAGCCAGGATCAGAGATTCCAGCTTGGGATCCAGGCTGGAAGGAACATTTGGATCTCTCACTGCCCCCTTTTTCGGCAGCCAGAGCCGTCTCCTCCTGCTCCTCCCAAATCCTGCATTCAGTTCTCTAAACAATTAAGTGACATCTCCACAAGCCACTTAGGGAAGAGCTCCTTTAAAGGTTAATTGAATATTCCCTGCAACTTTGATGCACATTTCCCTGTTGGGAGAATCGCTCTGTTTGGCAGCCAGGCATTAAAGGGGTGGATTTCACCACGGGCCAAGTCTGGGAAAGAGAGGAAGAAGAAAATAGGAAGCGAGGACTGAATTTGCCTTTTTTTTCCCCCTTCTGCTGCATTGGAGCTCTGAGCAGAGCGAGGAGGGGATGAGACACTCTGGGAAGCGGGAGAGGAGCTGCGGCTGAGGAGACAGCGGCAGCAGATGCTGCTCACAGCCGGGACTGAGCTTGGCTCCCCGTCAGCGAGCACAAGTTGCCTTTTCTCAGCTCTGAGCACCAGGCAGGCGACAAAAATCCCCAAATTTAGACAAAAGCAGGGTGTAACTGGTACCACAAACGGCTCAGGAGGAATCAGAGTAAAGCCAAGCCTAGATGTGGCGTGGGGTTTAGTTTGAGGAGGTTCTTTAGGCCCGACCTGAGGGATGTTTTCCCTCTGACCCTCACAGTTTTGCTCAGGCTGGGTCAGAGGTTTGGGGGTTTCACCTGCTGCCAGGGCTGGCGATTCCCCCTCCTTTTTCTCAGGCAGCCTCCAGCCCCTGACTTTAGGAAAAAACCCCAAACCAGCCCAATTTCAGCCCTCGTCCCCCCTTCCTGGCCATCCCCAGTGGGCAAGGAGGAGGGGACAGCAGAGGGCAGCTCCGTGCCCCTCACGGTGCCCGTCTGAACCCAACGAGGTTCAGATGAGAGCAGCCCAAAATTTGCTTTCTGGTCCCCAGAGATGGCCAGGAAGTGCCCAAAGTGGCACTGAAAGGGGGAGAAGGACAAGAGAGGGGACCCAGGGGGGGTGGGCTGGGTGCTGCGGCCACCAGGAGCAGGGGGACAATGAGGGGGGGGCAGTGCCAGGAGGACAGCGCCAGGGGGACAATGCCAGCCCTGCTGCTCCTGGCTGCTTTTCAGCCGCTTGGGAGAGGGGGAGAGACAATGAAAAGCGCGGAGATTGCAAACACAGCCCCGTCTCCATGGCAGCCTGAGCGCCGCTTCTAAATTTTGCCTGTACATGGAGAGGATGCTGCTCCCCTCCGCGTGCCTGGGGGAGTCGTGCAGCACAAAGAGCCTCGGCCCAGGTATTTCCTGGAATTTTGGGGAGCTCGGCGGCTTGTGGAAGGAGCCCTCGGTGCCACCACCTTGTTCCACCCTGAGGGAAGTGGGTTTGCTGTCCCTCATCCCGGTTTTATCCATAATTCAGGGGATGGAGCCACGTGCACAGCCCGTGCGAGCGGAAAGCTGGGAGGAAAAGTATTTCGGGCTCATCTCGAGTTGCACGAAGTTCCTGCTATTTTTAGCCGGACAGACAAAGCCTTTCCATCAAGCAGACCCCGGGGACAGCGCGTGGGAGGTGTGTGGGACACCCAGCCCGGTGCTGCACGGGCAGGAATTCAGGGATTCATCCCCGAACCCTCCCGGAGCTGCCCGAGGCAAAGCGGCCCCTTGGAGCCGGGAATTTCAGCTCCCAGCCCGGCAGATTGTGCGGAGCAGGGTCGGGAATAGAAGTGTGAGCAGGGGCTTGGCGGCTCCCGAGTGAAAGCCGTGCTCAGCTGTCACCACCCCGGCACCACCTGCCAGCCCCAGACGGCTCCCAAAATATCCCAAACCGCGCCTGGGGGGGCCGGGCAGGAGGGGCCGTTCCACACCTGCCAGGGATGGGACCTCCCGCAAGGTGTCCCCTGTGGGGACGGGGGGTCCCTGTCCTCCACAGCATCCCCAGGAGGTAAAACCTGTCCCCAAAACTTGTCCCTTGTGCTGGTGGCTGTTCCCCATGGATCGAGGGTGCCTGGCACGGGAGGGCTGCGAACTGCCCAGGCTGCAGGTGGTGCCACTGTCACCCTTCAGGTGTCCCCAAACCTGCAAAAGACCAAAGCAGGGAGCGGCGTTTCTGCGCTCCCAATTAGCAGGGCTTTAATTGCCGTCTCAGCCGCTCATTAGTGCGAGAAGCCAGATGCTGGGAGGAATTAGAGGAGCTGAAAGGATCTTTCTCTCCGCCCCAGGAATATTTAACGGTGTCTCACACGCGTTCCTTTTGTGCCGGGAGCATGACTGATGTGACTCGTGTGGGTGCTGCGTGAGTCACTGAGAGCTCCCAAATCCCGGTGACGGGAGCGGGAATGGAACCGGGGAGCTCCGGGTGGCACAGGGAGGGTCTGGCACGTGGTGGAGCCGGGCTTGGGGGCCTGGAGTGGCTTTAACCCAAAACTGAGGGAGAAAGGGTTCGGGTTCTGCTCTCTGGGCACGGCACAGGCTGTGGGTTATTCACACAAGTTTTGGTGTCAGGAGGATGGGAAAGAGCTGGAGACCAAGCCGAGGTGGACAGAACAGGGAGGACCAAGCTCCTGGGATATTCCCAGGCTGCCCTGCCCTGCCTGCATCCGGGAGGGAGCATCCATCCCGTGGGGCCGGCTGGGAACAGGGGTCAGGCAGGGACACGGGGCCAGCAGAAGAGGGGCCGAGGCTGTCTCAAGCCCAGCTCCCCATAATGCCCAGATTTTCTGGGCTCTGGAGCTCTCTGACACAAACTGCAGCTCTGTGGGGAGAGCTGGGGAGCTCCAGAAATCCCTCCTCGCTCAGGGCACACGCACAGGGTCAGCTCCAGGGCTGGCCTGGGAGCAGCAGATTCCCAGACAGCTTTTATGGACACCATTCCACGGCTGGCCGGGCTGGCAGGTGGGAGGAGGTGAAGTGAGGGATGTTCAGTCCCTCATCACTCAGCATTTGGTGACATTCTGAGCCTGAGGATCAATTGTAGAATCACAGAATGTCCTGAGCTGCAAGGGACCCGCAGGGATCATTGAGCCAGGCCCTGGCCCTGCACAGACCCCCCCAAATCCCACTGTCCAAACGCTCCTGGAGCTCTGACAGCCTCGGGGCCGTGCCCATTCCCTGGGGAGCCTGGGCAGTGCCCGGCACCCTCTGGGGGCAGAACCTTTTCCAGTCCCATTCCCCAGCCCAGCGCCCTCCTCACCCCCGGCTTTCCCAAGGGCTGTGACTCCCTGCGGGCTCCCAGGGGCACAAACAGCTGCTGGCGGCGCTTGGGGCATTTCAGCCACCAGCACCAAGGGTTTGTGTCCCTTCCCCGTCCCTCTGGGGCTGGGAGACACCGAGGAGAAGAGCAGATCCCTTCTCTAGGCCCGGGATTTGCTGGTGCTGGGCCCGGGCTCAGGCTGCAGGGAGCAAACAGGAGGCTCAGCAGCTGCGGGAAGTCACGGGACGCTGCCGACACCGATTTTCTGTGGGTTGAGCAATCGTCCCCGGGCAGGGCCGGGAGCCTCTCCCCTCTCGGCCCCGCGGAAGCGCTGCCCTTCCCCGCGGGGGGATTGGGGTGGAAGCGGGGGTGGGGTGATACCCCCAGAGCTCGTCCTGGGTGTGATTCACCAGCAACCGGAGAAATCCCTCCGGGTCTGGCGCTGGCTTCCCCAAACGCGGCTCGGAGCCGTCGCCCCAGCGCCGCCCGCGTCCCGCCGGGGATGATTCCACCCTGCCCTGCCGGGGATGATTCCACCCTGCCCTGCCGGGGATGATTCCACCCTGCTCGCCCAGTGGGGCCGCTTGTTGACACATCCGGGCGGGATCCGCACCTCGATCGCTCCTTGGGTGTCCGCAGCTCCTCCAAAGCCCTGCCCAGAGCTGGCGCTGAATTCAGCGTTGATTTTTGGTTTTCCCAGCAGGAGGAAGGGTGACACAAGTGACCTAGACCTGAACCACCCTCCCGCAGGAACTGGTGCTGCTGCTGGGATGAAAATTGCCCCTTTTTTTCCCTTTTCTATTTTTCCTTCTCTTTTTTTTTTTTCCTTCCCCTTTTTTTGGCCTTTTTTTTGCTGTTGAGTAACCGCACCTTCACCTCCCGGCCTGCAGCGGGATGCCCGGCTGCCAGGGGACACCGGCAGAGCCACGGGCTGCCACTGCCGCGCTGGCACGGAGCCCACGCAGCCCCTGGCAGAGGCACCGCGGGCTCCCCTAACGAGCAGCGGGCGCGAATTCTCTCGGTGTTCATTGACAGAACGCTGAGTGTGATGGACTCCCGAGTCCATTCGAGTGGCTGGAACGTGTAATTGAGGCGCGTTATTCTTCTCGACGAGTGTCGTCCCCCCCCTCCCGCTAATGGCAAATCAGGGCGGAACACATGGTGAGCGCTTTGTGCTCGGCTCGCTGCCGGCCTGCGATCAAAACCACCCCGGCGAATGTCGCTGAATGCGCGGGGACAATGGGTGGCAGTGAATGAAAGCCTTGTTGTGGGGCCCCGAGCCACAATGCAGCACCGCACGGCCGGCGCCTGCCCGGGCAGGGGCTGAATTCAGCCCCGTTAGCGCCGGGAGGGGCGCGGGGACCGGCTGGGGGCGAGGTCGGGTCCGCTGAGGGGGCTCTCCAAGCCCTGGCGGCTGCTGTTTGTTTGGGGAGCGAAAAGAGCAGGGCTTGGAGAGCTAAAAGAGCAGGGTTTGGGGAGAAAAAAGAGCAAAAAGAGCAGGGTTTGGAGAGCAAAAAGAGCAGGGTTTGGAGAGCAAAAAGAGCAGGGTTTGGAGAGTGAAGGGAGCAGGGTTTGGGGAGAAAAGGCAGCAGGGTTTGGAGGGCAAAAGGAGTAGGGTTTGGGGAGGAAAGGCAGCAGGGTTTGGAGGGCAAAAGGAGCAGGGTTTGGGGAGCAAAGGGAGCAGGGTTTGGGGAGCAAAGAGAGCAGGGTTTGGCGAGCAAAAGGAGCAGGGTTTGGGGAGCAAAGAGAGCAGGGTTTGGCGAGCAAAGAGAGCAGGGTTTGGCGAGCAAAGAGAGCAGGGTTTGGGGAGCAAAAGGAGCAGGGTTTGGGGAGCAAAGGGAGCAGGGTTTGGGGAGTGAAGGGAGCAGGGTTTGGGGAGCAAAAGGAGCAGGGTTTGGGGAGCAAAAGGAGCAGGGTTTGGGGAGTGAAGGGAGCAGAGTTTGGAGAGCCTGGCCTCAGCTGGGCCCGGGGAGAGCAGCAGGAGCTGGAGCAGAGCCAGGCAGGTGCTCACACAGCCCAGGATGGCTCCCGCTCCTCAGCCTGGTCCATCAGCGTTTGGAGATCCTGGAGGCTCCGTCCGGGTTTGGTTCAGCTCCCAAACCCAGCTCAGTGGGAATGCTGCACTCCAGGTTCCGGATTGAGCCATGCCTCCATTAAAGCACAACTCAGATGCTGCAGGTAGCACCTGCGGGGCTTTTCACCATGGAAACGCCCGGTTTCCCCCCTCAGGGCCACATTCCCGGCATCCCCAAGCCCCAAATCGCCGAGTGGGACAGGGGCACAGCTCCTGGCAGCACTCGAGGGAAAAAGAGGAAGGAGGCTGAGCCTTGAGCCGGGCTCTTGGCAGCCGCTCGGTGTTATCCGCGCATCTCCCAACAAACACCCAAACGTGTGGGAGCATCTGCACGGCGAGGATGAATAATAATCCAGGAGGGAAAAGGAGTGGGCGAGAGCTCGCGGGGAAGAAGGAAGCGCTGGCATTCCAGAGGGGGGGAAGAACAGGCTCGGCAGGGAGCGGAGTAACACGGCGAGGCCTGGGAGGAAGCGAGGGTGACCTGCTCGGGAAGGTGCAGGGAAAGCTGCTGCCGGAGAGAGCTCGGCGGGGAAGGGGGCGAAGCTTCAGAGGCGCCGCACTGAGGGAGATGAGATGAAATTCCTGCCGCCCGTGGGGAAGGAGGCGATGGGAGAGCGGCGCTCCCACGTGCAGGGGAGGCATGACTGGGATGATGAGATGCCATTCATTTTTTCCCCCTTTTCCTGCACAAGCCCGAGTGGGTGAATCCACGTGTTTTCCCCGATCCCGCGGGTTCAGCCCGCGCTGTTTGTCAGGGTCTGTCCCCCAGGACCCCCTGCGCTCCCCACCTGAGGGTGGGTGATCTCAGCAGGTGCCTTCCAGCCGTGACCATTCCGGGATTCCCTGATCCAGAGGGTGTTGGAAGGCCCTGGAAGGGTCGCAGAGCACAGACACTGCGCTGCTCAGGGAGGGGACACGGGGCTCGTGCTGCTGCCACCGCGGTGCCGACAAAAGACCCTTGAAAGGCTCATTTGCTGCAGGCACAGAGCGCCAGGGACAGGCTCGTGCCTTTTCTGGCTCTCTGTGCCCGCTAATTGATGAGTGACAGCGCAAACCCGGCTCAGGGGAATCACACTCAGCGCCCAGAGCTCGGCGGGCGGAGTGCGGGCTCAGAGAGCGGCTCTGGGGACAGCCGGGTTGGTGCGGTGACATCGCGGGGCCCAGCGGGGACACCGTGACCCCACAGCCCGGCACTGCCCCACACCCCACGCGCAGATCCCCTCTCACCGCGGGGGCACGTTTAGGTCACAGGTTGGACTCGATGATCTCAAAGGTCTTTTCTTTTAATTCTGTGATTTTGTGAGCTCCAGCCATGTCACACCCCCCAGGCACCCAGTGCTCCCCCTCTGCAGCTGTGCTCCCCCTCTGCAGCTGTGCTCCCCCTCTCCAGCTGTGCTCCCCATAGCTGGGACACCCCCACTGTCACTCCCTGCATTCCCAGTGTCACTCGCATTTATTTTTTCCCCATTTTACGCTTTGCAATCTTCCTGCCCTGACCCAGCCAAGCTCTCGAAACCCCCTTAGATATCCAACCCCGATATATCCACGCAGTTATTGCGTGTGAATGTCCACAGTGACGGGGTTTGGTGGCTCAGCAAACCCCCTCTGGCTCCTTGCAGAGCCTCAGCATCACCGTATTTCACACAGGGGAGAGGCTGAACAAGAAAAGGGGGACAAGCGTGACCCCTTTTTGGCGGTCCCCACAGCTGGAGCAGGAGCTTGTGCCCTCCCAGCTCTGCTGTCTCTTTTTGCCATCGTTGTCCATGAATTCCAACTCCTCCACGGCTTTCCAAGTGTTCATTTTCAAGAGGGAAAGAGAAGGAAAACGTGCCCAACCCTCCCGGGCGCGTGTGGGAGGGCTGGGGTTGATGGAAACGCCTCCTGCCGAGAGGCTGGGAAGTCCCAGCGCTGCCTCCCCGCTACTCCCATCTCCCACGGGCACCCAAAAATCCAAGGGCGCATCCAGCGAGCCTGGCACCTCCGGAGCAGCAGCTCCGCGCACCCCGCGACCTCTTTAGGGGATCAACAACCCCCCCCAGCCCCGCCGCGGGTGCGTGTAAACGCACCTGGGTGTCAAACAAACACCCGGGGCTGTGTCACAGCCCGGGGCTGCTCCCCTGCTCCCGCTGGCCGCTGTCTGGGGCCGCTGTGGCCGCAGGTGGCAGCGCTGTCGGTGTCACATCGCCTTTGCCCCCCGCGGGCACCGGCACGGGCGCTGTGGGGGCTCCTGTGCCGATTATCCCGTCCCTGCAGCGATCCCTCCCCGCGTCCCGCGCCTCTTCCCAAAGCCGTTTATCGCTGGTGCCGTATCAGCAGCATCCCGGCAGCCGCTCCGGCCTCGGGTCTTCCTGACTCCGCTCCATCTCCCAGGAAAGGATTTGGGGATTAACGAGGATGGTCTGTCCGCCCGCCCAGGACTTTCCTCCGGCGCTTCATCAACGCCGGTCCTCGGGGAGAGGAACGCGGCCAAAGCTGAGGGATGAGCGCGGGTGGTGCTGCCCTGCCCGGGAGCCGCCGGCACCGAGCGGGTGTGACAGGGAACGGGAAAAGAGGAGTGGGAAAAGAGAGTGGGAAAACAGGAGTGACTCTGGGCTTGAGGATGGCGCAGCGAGGAGGCCCCGGCACAGCGTTTCTGCACCCCCTCCACCACTCAACCCTCTCGCACCCCCGATTTAACCCCCAGATTCCTGCTTGGACAATGGGAACTCGGCCTGGGGAGCTCTGGAGAGGAGCTGGAGCACCCAGTGGGAGCTCTGAGCTGTTCCAGGCACAGCATGGAGCACAAACGCTCCCTCTCTCCTCCCCCTGCGCAAACAGGATCCAGCTCATTTTATTTACGTGCCTCCCCCCCTTCTCCCAGCTCCCCCCTAATTATGGAGGTGGCTCTGCGTCCCCGTTAGAGCCGAGTGTCACAGAGGCCACCAGGAGCTGGGATTTTATTTTATTTATATTTTTTTCTCCCCACAACAAAGCGGACGAGCAGAGAGCCCCGCGTGTCTCCGATCGCTGATCAGCACTCAGCGCACACAGGGCCTCTTGTCCCCTCGAGGGCCGCATTAATTAACGGTAATTAAGCCTCGAGGCGTCCCTTTTCGGGCAGGTTAAGAGGGGCACTGGGAATTGGAGAGGAATCCGGGAGCGCCAGGGATGCGGGAGAGGTCGTGGCTGCTGAGGAGCCGGGATCCATCCAGGAACGGGGGCTCGTTGAGATCGCGCCTGTTAGACACCTAAAACCCGCCACAAATCCCTTTCCCCCCTTTTGCCATTTTTAAAGGCTCCCGAAGAGAACATTCCTGGCTTTATCCAGGATGATCCCAACCGGGCCGGGTCAGTGCCCCACCACCCTCTGCGGGAAGAACCTTTCCCTGGTATCCAACCTAAATCCCCCTGGCACAGCTCCGGCCGCTCCCTGCGTCCTGTCCCTGTCACGGAGAGGTCGGCGCTGTCCCTCATGAGGGGACTGAGGTCCCCCCCGGTCTCTCCTCTCAGTTCCCACCCTCACACCCCCATCCCGGGGAGCTTTGCCACCCCCCAGGTGGCTTCTCCTCACTCCCGCCGTGTCCCCGTGTCCCCAGGCTCGCCGCTCCCGGCCGCACCGAGGGCTCTGCTATGATCTGGCCGCGCTGGCCGGCCCCGTGTCCGCGCCGGGAGCAGCATGGGCAGCGTCAGCAGCCTCATCTCCGGCCACAGCTTCCACAGCAAGCACTGCCGCGCGTCCCAGTACAAGCTCCGCAAGTCCTCACACCTCAAAAAGCTCAACCGCTACTCGGACGGGCTGCTCCGCTTCGGCTTCTCGCAGGACTCCGGCCACAAGTCCGGCTCCAAGAGCAGCAAGAATGAGGATTTCTTTTACATCAAGGTCAGCCAGAAGTCGCACGGCTCCCACAGGCCGGACTACACCGCCCTCGCCGGCGGGGAGCTGGGCGTGCCCGCCGGGACCAGCGGGCTGGACTTCGGGACGCCCACGCCGCAGAAGCTGATGCCCTTCCCCAGCCAGCTGGAGGTGGTGAGTAGGGAAAAGTGGCCCTGGGAGTGCGGGGATGTCCCACGGGAGCCCTTCTGTCCTCAAAGCGGGTCCAGGGTTGTCCTGGTCGTGGTCCGTGAGGAAGCTCGGGGAAAAGAGGGGCAGCTGGGGGCACTCACTGCCGCCCTCTGCTTTTGGGAATTTGGATCGCCAATGTGACCCGAAGGATCTGGATCCTTTAATTTCCAAACCCAGCAGGTTTAGCCAGCAGCATCCTCCCGAGCATCCTCCCGAGCCCTCGGGGGACACCGGAGCTGTCCCACCGTGGGGGTGTGGTCCCGGGGGGCAGAAGGGGCGGGAAGACACGCGAGGAGTTTGGGCGGGTGCTGACGGGCTCTGCTCTCCCCTCGCAGGGCGGGGAGAAGCCGCTCCCTCGTCCCACGGCCTTCAAGCCGGTGCTGCCGCGCTCCGGGGCCATCCTGCACTCGTCCCCCGAGAGCGGGGGGCCCCTGTCCCAGCAGCTGCACCCCCCGGAGAAGGCCAAGGAGCAGGAGCTGCGGCCGCTGCCGTGCTCAGGGGGCCTGTCCGACTCCGGCCGCAACTCCATGTCCAGCCTGCCCACGCACAGCACCAGCAGCAGTTACCAGCTCGAGCCCCTCGTGACGCCCATGGGCCCCATCAGCCGCTTCGGGGGCTCTGCCCACAACATCCTGCAGTGCGCCATCATCCAGGACAGCAACATGATGAGCCTCAAGGCCATGTCCTTCTCCGATGGCGGTAACAAGATCCTGAACCCTGGCAAAGCCCCCCACCACCACCCTGCCGTGGAGAAAACCACCTGCGTGCGCTCGCCCATCTCCACGGATGAATCCACCATCCAGGAGCTGGAGCAGAAGCTGCTGGAGAGGGAGGGGGAGCTGCAGGAGCTGCAGTCGAGCTTCGAGGAGAAGGAAATCAGCTCATGCCAGGCCTACGAGGAGAAGCAGCGGCGCTGCAAGGAGGAGCTGGAGGGGCTGAAGCAGAAATGCAACAGCAAACTCAAGCAAACCTCGCAGAAAACGCAGCGGACGCAGCAGGTGCTGCACCTGCAGGTGTTCCAGCTGCAGCAGGAGAAGCAGCAGCTCCGGGAGGAGCTGGAGAAACTCATGAAGGAGCAGAACCTGCTGGAGACCAAGCTGAGGTCCTACGAGAAGGAGAAGACCAGCTTTGCCCCAGCGCTGGAGGAGACGCAGTGGGAGGTGAGGGGCAAAATGGGGCCCAGAGCAAAGGGGGTGTGGAGGGGGAGAGTTCCAAACGCCCCAGCCCTTCCCCATTTCCATTCCCCCACCCAGCAGGAGCATCCCAGGCTGTAGGAAAGGGATATCAAACCCCAGGAGAGCCGCAGGCTGTGCCATGGAGAGCTGGGATTGAGGTTCTCGCTGCCCCTCTTCACCCTGCCCCTCACCCAAGGGAACAACCACAGCACAAAACCCCTCAGTCATTAAAACACCTCGGCACTCCCGGCCTCCAGCGTGGGGTTTCCCAGCTCCTGCCCCCCAGGAGCAGTAAAGCTGCCTTGCCACAAGGAAATAGGAGCTACTCGGGCTTGCCACGGCCGTCTGCTCGGGAGCAGTAAAACCTTCCACTCTCTGCTCCAGCTTGATTTACTCACTCCTCGGTATCGCTGAGCAAAGAGCATTAAACTGCTGGAAATTCCAAAGTTTAATACTAGGTGTTTGTAATATTAATGATAAATAAGAACTATAATTAAATGAATAATAAATAATCATAAATAAACTAAATTCAGGGTCTCCACGTGCTGAGCCCCAGCTGTGCCCAGCTCACACGGGTGCCCTGGGCTTCCCCCGGGGCCCAGCCCTAACTCAGGTGCTCATCCCCCCCTCCCAGGTGTGCCAGAAATCCGGGGAGATCTCGCTGCTGAAGCAGCAGCTGAAGGAGTCGCAGACCGAGCTCACCAGCAAGACCACGGAGATCCTGAGCCTGAAGGCGCAGCTGAAGGAGGTGCGGCTGAAGATGGAGGGGCTGGAGATGAAGACCCAGGAGCTGGAGGTGTCGCTGCGCACCAAGGCCATGGAGCTGGAGGTGTGCGAGAACGAGCTGCAGCGCAAGAAGAACGAGTCGGAGCTGCTGCGGGAGAAGGTGAACCTGCTGGAGCAGGAGATCCTGGAGCTGCGCTCCGAGCTCGCTGTGCTCCGCGAGCAGCTCAGCGAGGCCCGCGAGGGGCCACGGCCGGCGGGGGACGATGCCCAGGCCCTGCAGGGGCAGCTGGAGCGGCTGCGGGCGGAGCTGAAGGCCGAGCGCGACAACAACGAGCAGATGAGCTGCAGCTTCCAGCAGGAGCGGCAGACGTGGAAGGAGGAGAAGGAGAAGGTGATCCAGTACCAGAAGCAGCTGCAGCAGAGCTACCTGCACATGTACAAGAGGAACCAGAGCCTGGAGAAGATGCTGCAGCAGCTGGCGGCGGGGGAGGACGGCAAGGAGCCCATCGAGCTGGACATCCCCGGCGCCGACGTCCCCTACGAGGACATCATCGCCACCGAGATCTGAGCCGCTGTCCCCTCCTCGCAGCCCGGGGAAATGCTCGGCCCCTTGTACAGCCGAGCTGAGCCGTGTCCCCCCTGTCCCTCCGCTGCCCGTCGTGTTCCAGAGGTGACCAAGCCACTCGTGCCAATGGTGACGTGCCCGCAGCTCCCCCGCCCCGGCACCGCCCCGGCACTGCCCCCTCTGCCCCCCGAGGAGCCGCCGGCGGGGCGGGCGGGGATCAGGACTCCAGGGAATTCTCTGCCATCCGTGCCCAGCGCCCAGGGGATGCTCCGCGCCAAGCTCGAGGGAACCCGGCCTGGCACAGCTCCGGGGATGGCACAGCACAGTCCTGCCCACTGCCCGTGACAGGAATCAGCCCCAGCTCCCCGGAGGAAGCTCCCGCTCCTCCTCAGCCTCCGTTGGTGCCGACCCCAGGGCGCCGTGGGAGCACAGAGCCACGTCCTGCCACTGCCACATCCACCCCTCCCAGCCCGGGAGGGCCTCAGGAAGGTCCCCACCTGCACACGCCCTGCTGGGCACAGCCCACACCCCCCGAAATCACCGCCCAGTCCGAGCACAGCCCACCCCGCCCTGCCCTCACTCCCTCCCCCTGCCCGGACCATTCCCAGCTCCCACGGACTCTGTCCCTTTGCCCGGCTGCCAGACAGCAGCTGGAATTCACAGAAACGTCCCAGCCACGGTCTGACCAAGGAGCGGGGTTTGTGTTCACCCCACAGCCCCTCGCACTCGCTGGGATTGTCCCTCCCGGGACCCCCGGCTGCCTTATCTCCTCCCGTGCCCTCATCCCGCGGGATCCCGCCAAGGGAAGCTGGTTCAAAAACCCCAAACCGACCACTCTCACCTTAATTTCTACCCCAGCTCTTAAAATTTCCTCCTGCCACCAGCGAGTGGCTCCATGGATAACGAGCTGGCGCTGCTGGTGACCCTCGTGTCCCCGTGACTGGGGAGGCAACCAGCAGGGTCCAGTTTGTGGGGTGGGGGCTCCAGCTGGGACCCCTCTGTGCCAGTGCAATGATCTTTTTGCTGCAATTATTTACCCACTGCCCCATTCCAGGGGTCTGGGGGGAGAAGAGGGGGCCTTGCACAGTCCCAACGCCGCCAATTCGGCCAAGGGCTCCAAGCTGCGCAAAATTCCGCATCCCTCGCGCCATTCCAGCCTGGAAAGGTGACACACGGGAACCAGTCTGTGCCTTCTGTGCCCGGCCCTGAGCACCCCAAACCACTGAGCCCCAGTCCTTCTGGCTGGGCTTGGCACTCCCCAGCCGGTCCTGGTGCCGGCACAGCCGATCCTCAGCCCTGGCCCGCTGGAAAAAGCCAACGTCCGATTCCCGCGGGTGCAATCCGGGGCCATCCGGGGCCGAGCCTTTGCCCAGACCTGCCGAAGGATGTTTTGGAAAACTGAAGGATCAGGGCTGGCGAGGCCAGAAGGGATTTTGTGCATCCCCCAAGGCACAGCCCCGCGCCGAGGGCTCTGCGCCCGGAGCCTTCCAGAGCCAACCCCGGGTGCCGAGGGGAGCAGAGCCCTTCCCGAGGCCCCGTCCCGGCAATTCCCTGCTCCTGCTCCCGCCGGCCTCGGTGGCACCGTCCCTGTCCCCAGCCCCGCGTGCCCTCGGCCCCGTGTGCCCCCAGCTCTATGATGTGATCTCCAGAGGCCTCGCCGTGCTGCCTTTGCACAACTCTGCTGTGTGTGCCCGTCGCATTCCAGGTGTGTCGCTCCAGCCGGGAGCCGTGGCCACGCCCGGCCCCAGCCTGGACAGAGAATATTTTTCTGCAGGTTTTCTTTTTGTTTGGTTTTGGTTTTATTTTTTGGTTTGTTTTTTTTTGTTGGTTTTTTTTTTGGATGTTCTTTCTGGTGACTGATGTAAACTACTGGTTAATTTTATGGTTTTATTTATAAATAAATTTTTTAAAACTCCCCCCCAGCCTCTCCGGGTGCTTGGCGGCGTTCCGGGGGTTTTCCCTGCCCAAACCACCCCCGTTTATCACGGCCCACCAGGGTCCCCTCTGGGGACATCCTTCCACCTGGCCCTGCTGCTTCCAGCCCAGCGTTATCTCCGCTCTGCAACTGGGATAAACTGGGCATGGAAAAGCAGGGATTGGTGGATTAGGAAGGGTGGGATAATCCATCCAGCCCTGCTCCCAGCCTGAGCCCAGCAGCTTCGCCCTCCTGCCCTGCAGCTGAGCCTGATTTTCACCCCATTCCCACCACCCCTGAGCAGGCAGGTCCCAATGCTGAGGAGTTCCCGAGGGAGAGATGAAGCGCAGCCGCTGTGACAAACCCAAGGCCGTATTTTGACTATTTCAGCTGTTTTGCTCCCAACCAAATCAACTCCAGAAAAAACAGCATGGGGGGAGAGGCAAAGGGGGAGGTTGAGGAGCAGAAAATGGGGAAAACACTCTAATTTCAGGAAACTCTGCTCATCCTGCCCTGTTGCGGGGCTGGGGGGGTGATCTGGGCACCCCAAAAGGGCACCTGGCACCTGCTGCTGCTTTCCAGGGAAATCTTGGCTGTGCTCCCGCTGCCTGAGGAGCGAAGGGAAGTTTATTTTTAGAGCCTTTGGAACTGCTGAGGAGAGAAGGGAAGGGACAGAAAATCCCCGTGAGGGATCTGTGTCCTGAGGGTCCCTCCTGTCACAGGCATCCCATCCCGGCTGGGGGTGCAGCCCAGCCCTGCCCAGGGATCCAGAACACGGGAGCAGCAAGGAGAGCCCTGAGCTCCCAGCTGTGCCCGGGAGAACTCGCAGGGGACATCCCTGTCCCTCAGAGGTCGCAGCCGAGCTCAGCAGCGCCAGGAGGATCGAGGGCAGCATCCCTGAGGCCACAAACACCCCAGGGAATTCTTAGGAATGCCCAGGGAAGCCAAAACCTCATCCCTGGAGGCCCAAAGGCCCAGCCCTGGGCCCCTCCTGCCATTAAAGCAGGTGATGGTTCCACCTCGTTTTCTTTTCAAACCCCTCCCGAAACTGCTGCTGAGGACGAGCTGTGCCTGCCTTGCCCCCTCCCTGGCACAAACCTGGCACCGGAGCCGTGCCGGGATGCTGGGAGGGCACCAGGAAATCTCAGACCTTGCTCCGGCAGGAGACTCGAGCAGCAAGGAGCAGCAAGGCCGGATAATCCTAGGGAATAGTCATTCCCTGGGGACAGCCAGAGCTCCCTCGGGGGCAGGTTGAGCAGGACCAGGGTGGCTCCGGAAGCACCTGGGGGAGCTTCTGGGGGGCAAACAGGAGAAGGAGCCCAGCTGGAGCATCCCCCGGCCGGGGGTCCCCGCTCTGGGCCAGCCCCGCTCCAGCTGCCGCAGGAGCAGCGCGGATCGCCGGCCTAATGAGCGCACGCCAATGAGCCCCGAGGCGGCGAGAAGGCGATTTGCATCTCCTTGAAACGCCGGGTGCCACCGGCCCGGTGCCTGGCTGTGCGTGGGGGCAGAGCCAGCCCCAAACCTCCTCCGCCCACCGGGGCTGGTGTGACAGAGAACGGAGCTGCTCGCAGGGCCGGGGGGCGCGGAGGCAGCGCCGCTTTTGATGTGCAAATGACCCCGCAGCTCCGCGCACCAGCCCGGCCCTGCCTCGCATCTGCCACCGGCGCGGAGCCCCCGGCGCGGGGAGGGACCCGCCCGGCGCTGTCCCCTCCCCTCCGCAGCGAGGGGACAGCTGGTGCGTGCCCGTGGCAGGGACCGGCTGCCATCCCTCGGCGAGGGCTGAGCCCCCGGGCGCTGCTCGTTACTCATTAGGGGATAAAGAGCTGAATTAGAAAAGCAGCCGGCTGTGCCGGCCCGGCGGCGGCAGCTGGGAGAGCATCGCGGCCCTTGGAGCCGGTACCGGCTGTCCCCGCGCCGGGACAGTGCCAGGAGCTGGCACAGCACTGCCAGGGGACAGACGGACAGAGGGACAGCCTTTGTTCATCAGCGCGGGGGGAATCCCAGTGCTGAGCCCCAAGGCCTGGGGAAGGAGGAACCAAAGCTGAGCCGGGTTTGTTCATTCCTGGCTTTGCCCTTCCCGGGCTTTCCAAAGCTGGCTTTGCTATTCCTGTTTTCTAGGGCCCTGGGCCAGGCTTGAGCTGTTCCCACCTGGGACAGGGTCTGTCCTAACCCTGTGACAGCGGTGCCCAGGGGAGGGAACGGGGCTGGGGTCACTGACTGAGCCCCCCTCCCCAGTGCTGATCACATCAAAAATCCCAACCAAACTTGGGCCTAAAGCTCGTTTTCCAGGAGTTTCAGGTTTCCAAGCCTCCTCCAGCACAAACTGCCTGTGGAGAGGGAGGGATGTGGGGACAGAGGGAGCACAGTCCCTGTGCATTCCTGCAAAGCCTGTCCCTGTGACTGCTCTGAGCACCCCGGCCGAGGCTGAAGGTCAGACCCTCCTCTTCCTCCTCCTCAGGCCCCAGCTCCAGGGACAGCAGGGGGGTGGCTCCAGGGCCCCTCAGTCCGCACCAAAGTTGCTCCATTCCTATTCCCAGGATCATCCCAGGCCCTGCTGAACACCCAAAGGGATTTCCCAACCCCGCAATCACCGCAGCTCCCGTTTGTTCAACACCTTCCATGTTTAATTTATTTAGAGGTTCTCTACATTAAAGTATTTTCATGCCACCGCTTCCGCCCTCCCGTCCTGAGCTCAGGAACAAGAGACTGGACACAGCTTTGGGTGGAATGCACTGGAATAAAGTTGCTGTTGCAGCCACAGAGAACACGGAACAAACCAGAGAACTGCACACGGGAGACGTCAGGGAAAGCTGGAATTAGCACATTCCAGTCATGTTAGCACCTTCCCAGACGGTGCTGGAGGCGTGCAGGGAGGTGCAACATGCTCTGGTGAGCCAGACCAGAGCTCAGACTACAGGAAAGCCTGGAAAAAGCATGGAATTCTGCCAGCAGCAGCGGGCCCAGAGCCTCGGCTGAACCCGTCGGAAAAGGAACAACACGGAATTGCCCAGCCAAGATTGCAGAGTTTGGGAATGCTGAGCTCAGGGCTGAGGCAAATCTGTGCCTGGAGTGCAAACCACAACAGCTTCAGCCATGGCATGGGCCCAGCACACCTCGAGCAGGTTCAAAATATCCTTTCTCACACTGAAAGCTGCCTTTTTGGTTAACTCCTGTTACCTTGTGTAGTGCAGGCCACTGAGCTCGCTCCAGCACACTTGGGCCAGGTTTTAGGTTGGTTTTCACCTCAGCAGCAGCACAAAGCCCTGAATTACCAGCAGCTGTGGTGACACTGCTGAGCTGCTGGTTCTGTCTGGCATCTCCAGCATTCAACCACAGAAGGGTTAAGGAGCAAATTTACTCTGTAAACTCAAAATTGAAAATGTAATTCAGTAATTAAGCTTTATCCTGCTGCTGTCAGGTAGCGCCTCACTGGCCTTTGTCCTCGGAAAGGATAAGGACTTTTCCACCTTTGCCATTGGGAGAGTCCCCAGTGTCACTTCCCTGTGTGCTCAGTTCACACAACCCTTCTAGAATGTGCAGCCCTGGTTAAAAACCGGCATTTTCACAGAGCAATGCTGTCCTGCAAGCCCCATTTCCTCTCTCATGTTTTTCTAACCCACGGTTTCAAAGTGAAGATTTGCAATTCCTGCTCATGCTCAGCCTTGAAAACCCCACAAAAATGCTCAGCTCAAAGCCCAAACCCCGTGGTGGTTATTGCACATTTTCAGAGCTGGCCTAAACATCCTCCTGAAGATCCAGGCTTTGGGAGAAGGGATATTTTCCAAACTGCTCTCAGTGGGAACACTGCCACAGGTGTCACCTGCTGCTGGTTCGGGCTGGGAGGGCGACAGGGGAACACCAACACATGGAAAAGGAAACCAAACCAGCATCGCACGGGGCAGGGGCACAGGGAGCCGTGCTAGTGCTTGGCATCCCGAGGGTAGAACTCGGCCAGGGTGCTCTGGGGGATCCTCTTGAGCATCTCCTTGGGGAAGATCCTGAGGAGCTGCCAGCCAATGTCCAGGGTCTCGTAGACGGTGCGGTTCTCGTAGGGCCCTGCAGGGACAGCCACGGCGGGGATGTGGGGCAGGGAATGCAACAGGCAGCCCTGGGACGAGCCAGGGAGCTGCTGGGATCCTTACCCTGAGCAATGAAGTTCTTCTCAAACTTCTGCAGGAACTCCAGGTACAGGAGATCGTCCGAGGTCAGGGCTTCCTCACCCACCACGGCCTTCATGGCCTGCACGTCCTTGCCGATGGCGTAGCAGGCGTACTGGGATGGGAACAGGGCTTGACCCGGCTCAGGAACCCATGGAACATCTGCCAGGGGCCTTAAACATCACCTCATCCCCCCCCACACCTCCCACCGTCCCAGGTTATCCCAACCTGGCCTTGGACACTGCCAGGGGTGGGGCAGCCACAGCTTCTCTGGGAATTCCAGCCCAGCCCCTCACAGACAGCAATTCCTTCCCAGTATCTCATCCATCCCTGCCCGCTGGCAGTGGGAAGCCATTCCCTGTGTCCTGTCCCCTCCATCCCTTGCCCCCAGTCCTGCCCCAGCTCTCCCAGAGTCCCTTTAGGCTCTGAGGTCTCCCTGGAGCTTCTCCAGGTGAACACTCCCAGCTTGGCTGCTCCCTCCTCTCTAATCACCCACAATTCCTGTTAAAACTCCTCACTGCACACTCAGCCAAGGCTTTAAAGCAGCCTCAGGAATGTTCTGGATCCCAACCACTCCTGGCCTTCCCAGGCTGGGCAGCCAAAGGCGTGCTGGAAACCAGCCCCTGTTGCCAGAGGAATGTTTTACCCACCAGCTGGTTGGACACATCTGCATGGTCCTTCCTGGTCATGCCCTCGCCGATGGCCGACTTCATCAGCCGGGACAGGGAGGGCAGGACATTGATGGGGGGGTAAATCTGGGGGAAAACCACACAGGGATTACCATGAAGCCTTAAAAAATGAGAGCAACCTTCAGCACGTTGTGAGCAGCGTGGCACACACCTGCCTGTTGTGCAGCTGCCTGTCCACGTAGATCTGTCCCTCAGTGATGTATCCAGTCAAGTCAGGGATGGGATGAGTGATATCTGTGGAAAAAAATCAGTTCAGTAGTTTTTAGCCCTTATATATTCATTTTAGCACTGAGCTGCAGCTTTTTGTTACCAGGTGACTTCATCAATTATTCCCTCCACAACTCCTGAGTGCTCTTGGGTCGAGGCTGTGAGCACCAAGCCTGATGCCTCAAAGGCAAAGCACTTTTAGTAGAAGCAGCCAAAAGGTGAAATATTAAAGAAACCTAAAGGCCACAGGACTGCTGTGCTGCTGTGTGCCCCGAAGAAGGCAGGGTGCCCTGAGGGAGCCCCTCCAAGTGCTGCTCCTGAGAACAACAGACCAAAACTCACCGTCGTTGGGCATGGTGAGGATGGGGATCTGGGTGATGGAGCCGTTCCTGCCCTCCACTCGCCCGGCGCGCTCATAGATGGTGGCCAGGTCTGTGTACATGTAGCCAGGGAAGCCACGGCGCCCAGGCACCTCCTCCCGAGCTGCTGACACCTGGGACAGCCACAAAAACATTCCCAAGGAGTCAAGGTCCCGCCCAGGCAGCCGCTGCCTCCCCGGGTTTGTGCACCAGGCACTTCGAGCAGCTCTTCCTGCCAAGTGCAGCCACAAATCCCCCTCAGGTGTTTGTCAGCACAGCCATGTGTGACAGGACAAGACAAATCTAAAATTAGGGCATCAAACTGCTGACTCATGGAATTCTGGAGTGGTTTGGGTTGGAAGGAAATTAAAATAGCATCCAGTGCCATGGCAGGGACACCTCCCACTATCCCAGGCTGCTCCAAGCCCTGTCCAACCTGGCCTTGGACACTTCCAGGAGTGGAATTGCCACCAGTGAAATAAATCCCAGCCAATCAAGGATTAACTCTCATCCTCACCGGCTGTTCCCAAACATTCCAATGAATATCAATCACAACAGCTCGAGCAGCAGCTTTACTTCTCACTTCTCACCACCACCCCTTTCTGCCAGCACCCAGCCTGGTAACAAACACATTAATTAACATGTTAATGACCATGCACCTCTCTGAGGGCCTCAGCATAGGAGCTCATGTCTGTCAGGATGACCAGCACGTGCTTCTCACACTGGTAAGCCAGGAACTCTGCCGTGGTCAGGGCCAGGCGGGGCGTGATGATGCGCTCGATGCTGGAACACAACCCTGCCCTCAGTGGGGGCTGCCAGGGACACTTGGGAGCCACACGGAGCTTCCAGGCACCACCTGGAGCACCACCAGCATTTCCTCGGCAGCTTTGCTGCCACAAAACCCCACCACAAGTGGCACCTACGGCACCCCCACAGCTGGTTTGTTCTTCCCAGCTTTCCCCCAGCGCAGGGAGTGGCCACTCACGTGGGATCGTTGGCCAGGTTCAGGAACAGGCACACGTTGTCCATGGAGCCGTTCTCCTCGAAGTCTGACTTGAAGAACCGAGCGGTTTCCATGTTCACCTAAAGCACAGCACCAAGGCCTCAGTTCTGGGTTTACCCTGGCACGCTCTGCACCCTGTTAAGGGCTGATGGCCTCATTAATAACCCACAGCAAAGATCTCCATCAGGAAGCCTCCTCTGCGCTCCCAGAGTGAGCAGCTTCTGGAATTCCAGGCTGGAGATCAAGTTTGAGATACTTTCTCCTGATCAGACACGCTTTGTTAGAATCAGGGAATGCTTTGGGTTGGGAGGGACCCTAAAACCCTTCCAGTGCCACCCCCTGCCATGGGCAGGGACACTTCCCATTATCCCAGGGTGCTCCAAGCCCCATCCAACCTTGGACACCTCCAGGGATGGGGCAGCCACAGCTTCTCTGGGCACCCTGTGCCAGAGCCAGATTCCAGCACTTCTGACTTTTGGGATTTTCACCCATCCTTTAATTCCATACGCACAAAACCTGCTCAGACTCCAGCCACTCTCAGGACCCTCCCCAGTTCCTCCAGTCCTACTTTCCTCCAGCACTGTGGGCTCACCCCCATAGCAGCAAAGACGATGGCAAAGTTCTCCTCGCTGTAATCCATCACATCTTTGGATTTCTTCACCAAGCCAGCCTGGCGACAGATCTGAGCTGCAATCTAGGCAAGAAATACTCCAGGGTTTGCATTTGATGCTGTTCCACAGCCCAGAATTAGATTTAGTTTTGACTCCCACAAGGCTTGGAGCAGCTCTGAGGCCTCACCTCGTTGTGGGGCAGCCCAGCAGCTGAGAAAATGGGGATTTTCTGGCCCCTGGCAATACTGTTCATGCCATCTATGGCTGAAATTCCAGTCTGGATCATTTCCTCGGGATAGATCCGACACTGGGGGTTGATTGGCTGGCCTGAGGGATTTTTGAAGAGAACACAATGTTACTCCCTGCACATGCTGGAAGCTTTATCAAACAGCCCCTGATAAAGGGGTACAAACCCCACTGTGACACCAACAGATCTTCAGCTGCACCTGACCACAGCTGAGCCTTTCAAACCCCCCAAGACTCTGATGTTACATGTTCATGTCAGGGGTAAGAATGATTTAAAACCCCACCAGGTTATCAGCTTTTTATCTTTAGATGTTGTAGAACTAAGTCTACAAATAATAAAGAACAGCTTCCAAACGTGGCAGAAAATTTTCTGCTACCTCATGTCCCTGCACTTGGGTGATTTGATGCCACACACAATCAAAAATAAGATGAAGCTCCTCCTAAGTTAGATCTTGTTGCTACGCCAAATATATAAATTCAGAAAGCTGAAACACCTGGGTTGAATTTACCCCCAACCAGAAAAGGACTAAGAACAAACCCATAATGTCCAGGAAATCCTCAGCCAAGACAATGGGGCCTCTGTCTATGGGTTTTCCTGATCCATTGAACACTCTGCCTACAGAAACAACAATAAAAACGTGAATTATTGTGAAAATCAGGTAATTTGGGATAAATCTGTTCATTCCTCACACCCACATGTGAATCCTCACCAAGCATGTCCTCTGAGACCGGGGTTCGCAGGATGTCCCCGGTGAACTCACAGGAGGTTTTCTTAGCATCAATCCCTGAAGTGCCTTCAAATACCTGCAAATACAGCAGAAAAAATAAAAATAAACCCCAGGGCAGAAGTTTTGAGCTTCACAAAATAACTCCTGAATGCTGCTTCACCTGGAGCTCCCTTTCCTGCTCTGGAAAGGGCTTCAAGGGCAAAGCGCTGGCACAAACACCACAAAACCCTGCTTTTAACAAAATTCATGAATTGTATCAGTAACAACCACCAAACATGGTGCAATTCCTTTGATCTCAAGTGTTTCCCTCTGCCAAGCTCTTCAGGTAAAATAATGTGAACAAGAAACAGCTTTTTAGGAGAAATACCAGCACCCACATAGCACAGGGCTGATCTGGAACCCAATACTGCAAATTCCAGGGGATTCCTTTAATCCAGCAGCAGAGGAATCCAGTGGGATGGAAATAAAAAAAAAATCACTGTGCACTGTCAGAAATCCCCTAAAATTACTGATGCCACCTGCACGTGGAATAAGCAGGTGATTTATTGCCTCCATTTAAAAAGAGCTCATCACCAGACAGGTTTGATTTGGTTCAGGGCTCACCCTGACTAATGAAATATGGAAAAAGAGCCTCCTGCTCCTACCTGAACCACAGCCTTGGAGCCACTGACTTCCAGCACCTGCCCGCTCCTCCTGGTGCCATCAGGCAGGGTCAGGTGCACGATCTCGGCGTACCTGGGGAACTTTGGGGGGGAAAAGAGGGAGGAGGGAAGGCATTAAACTGCACAGCAGCAGCCAGCAAACAAAAATCACCACCTCCGAGCCCAGAAACTCCTCAGTTTTAAGAATAATTTAGCATCAGAACAAAACTGCTTCCCAGGGTATTGGATCTCCCAGGGTAAAGCGGTTTCTACAGGAATAAGCAGCATCTGCAGGGTTGGAGCTGCAGAAGGAGCTGTCAGAATCAGTTCTGAAGACCCTGGGAGTCCCAAATGGTGACAGAAAGCCCCAGTGCAGCATCTGACAGGCAGAAAAACCTGCAGCAGCTGTTTGCCCTCCAGAACAGCCTGAAAAGAAGCCAGAGCTGTCCACAGCTTCCTTTTCCAGAGCACTGACGTGGAAACAGAAAGGTCAGGAACAAAGCAAACAGGTTCATCTCAGCTTGGAATTTAAACAGCATTCCAGGGGGTTTGGTAAAACTCAGACTCTGTTTCCTTTCTTTCGCCAGCACCTCTCCCTTTCCTCCAGCCTTAGAGCAATTCCCACATTCCCATTTATCCCAGCAGCCAGAAATGGGTCGAAATCGCTCCATGGAATTTCCCAGCAGCGTGGATTTCACCTTTCCCAGCTTTTCCTGTCAACTCTCCCTCAAAAAGCTTCTTTAACAGCTGGGATTTACCTTCACTTGATCCAGGATAACCAGGGGTCCATTCACACCCGACACAGTTTTGTAAGCTGGAAAATACACAAGGCATGAGTCAGGCACTTCCTCAGGAATATTCCAGATCCCGTTTTTCCATTTCCCTCCCACCGGGCTCGGGTTTAGCAGCTTTGGGGTCTGATTTCTGTTTATTCTGAACTCCACAAGAAGGATTGGGTGCAGGATTGGGTGTCCAGCATTTTTGCTGCTTCCTGCAAAGCCCTGCAGGGGACACTGATGTGATCCCGGTGTTTTCCTGGCCATCACAGGAATTCCCTGCTCAGGTTGGAAGGGGCTTGGAGCAGCCTGGGACAGTGTGAGGTGTCCCTGCCCATGGCAGGGGTGGCCCTGGATGGGCTTTAAGACCCTTCCAACCCACACCATTCCATGATTCCAAGGGAGGATTTTGCTGCCAGCCCAGGGAAAAAGCATCACTTGACCTGCTGATGAAGGAAACCCTGAGTCACAGCTCCCTCAGGGTCACGAGGAGCAGCTGGGACTGTTCCTCCCTGGTGCCCAGGAGGGGAAGTGGGGGAGTGGAGCCATCCAGACCCCAGCCAGGATCACCAATTCCATCAGCACCAGGGAGGCACAGAGGCCGCTGCAGGCCTGGCAGCTCCCCAGGTGCTGTGTGCACCGTCAACAGCTCCGTGTTTACACTGCAATAAAACAGCTGAAACTGTTGCAATGTGAGATCTTAACGGGCAATAATCAACCTGCATCAGCTCCGGGCTCAGGGGAGCTGGGATTAAACTTGAATTTCTCAATTTTACTCCTAAAATCCTTCTAAACACCCTAAGACAGAACCCTGTCCCTTAATTACTCCTAATCAGCAGCAGCAGCTGGGCCGCTCCTGTGCCGGGAGATCACCCAGGCATTATCCAGGAGGAGGAATCAGCTCGGAGCCCGAGGGTTTGCAGCCCACAGCAAGTGGAAAACCTGACCCTGAATGAAGCATTTAATCCCATGACTGTCTCATGAGCACTTCTTTCTCAAGCAGCCTCTCGCTTCCCGCTCTGCCCATGAGAAAACATTTCCTGGGCACCAATCAGCACCAGCTCCCCACGAGAGCAGCTCAGCAGCCACTCAGAATTCCCCTTTCCACCAGGATCAACCAGTTCCACGACAAACCAAACCCAACTTGAAACATTTTCCATCCCCAGCTTGATGCCAGTTCAGGGAAAAGCCGGAATCTACGTGGAAAAACCTGGATTGAGGATGGAGTCACCTTGGCTCCGACCCTGACTGAAGCCTCCACTCCACAGTACAGAGTTAAAGGGAGGCTGAAATTGAAATGGTGGATTTGGCTTCCAAACCTGACGGATATTTCCAAAGGATCCATCACCCAGAAGCTCCTGGGCAGCACCTTACAGGTCCTGGTGCTATTTAGGGCACAGGTAAAGTCATTTTATGTAATTGCTGCCAGAAAAAACGCCTTCACACAGTCTGATTGCTCCCCACCGCGCTGCAATAAAGGGAGTTTACCAAAGTCCCGCATTTCCCCTTTTTCACGCGATTTCTCAATTCAGTGTTAAAGGAACAGACTCCATCCCACCGCCACCATTTCCAGCTCCCGGTATAAAGGCCGGCTTTTTAGGAAGGACACGGGACAGCCCGTGTCACCGGCGGGCTGGGCTGCACAATTCCCCGCGCTGCCGGGGGGAATTAAGGTTGTTAATTAACAGCCCGACCCCAGACTGTTCTGAGGGGATGGGCGAGCCTGAGGCTGCGGCCTGCCCGGGCCCGGCGCTGCGGCCCGGCCTGTGCGCGGCCACCGAGCAGGGCCAACCCCCCCCTCCCCGCAGCCCCCCCGGGGTCCCCCGCACTCACTGAGGCGCGGCTGGGACAGGAAATCGCGGGTCAGGGCCGCCGCCTGCTCGCGGGGCCCGCCGGGCCCGGCGCCGTTCACGGCCCCGCGCAGCGCCCGCACCGCCGCCATGTTGGAGCGGCTGCTGAGGGGGCGCGCGCGCACGCGCGGTTATAGCGGGGAGGCCACGCCCACCACGCACTGACCACGCCCACCGCGGGCAGGGGCGGGGCCGGAGCTGTCCCGGGTCCTGAAAGGGAAAGGGAAGGGAAGGGAAGGGAAGGGAAGGGAAGGGAAGGGAAGGGAAGGGAAGGGAAGGGAAGGGAAGGGAAGGGAAGGGAAGGGAAGGGAAGGGAAGGGAAGGGAAGGGAAGGGAAGGGAAGGGAAGGGAAGGGAAGGGAAGGGAAGGGAAGGGAAGGGAAGGGAAGGGAAGGGAAGGGGAAAGGAAAGGGAAGGGAAGGGAAGGGAAGGGAAGGGAAGGGGAAAGGAAAGGGAAGAGGAAAGGAAAGGAAAGGAAAGGAAAGGAAAGGAAAGGAAAGGAAAGGAAAGGAAAGGAAAGGAAAGGAAAGGAAAGGAAAGGAAAGGAAAGGAAAGGAAAGGAAAGGGGAAAAGGGAAGAGGAAACGGAACAGGAAGAGGAAGAGGAAGGGGAAAAGGGGAAAGAGGAAGGGGAAAAGGGGAAAGAGGAAGGGGAAAAGGGGAAGAGGAAGGAAAAGGGGAAAGAGGAAGAGGAAGAGGAGGGGGAAGGGGAAGAGGAAGGGGAAAGGAAAGAGGAACGGGAAAAGGGAAGGGGAAAGAGAAAGGGGAAAGAGGAAGGAGAAAGGGAAAGAGGAGGAAGAGGAAGAGGAAGAGGAAGGGGAAGGGGAAGGGGAAGGGGAAGGGGAAGGGGAAGGGGAAGGGGAAAGGGAAGGGGAATGGGAAGGGGAGGAGGAAGAGGAGGAGGAAGGGGAAGGGAAAGAGGAAGGGGAAGGGGAAGGGGAAGGGGAAGGGGAAGGAAAAGGGGAAAGAGGAAGGGGAAAGGGAAGGGGAATGGGAAGGGGAGGAGGAAGAGGAGGAGGAAGGGGAAGGGAAAGAGGAAGGGGAAGGGGAAGGAAAAGGGGAAAGAGGAAGGGGAAGGGGAAGGGGAAAGGGAAGGGAAATGGGAAGAGGAAGGGGAAGAGGGGGAAGAGGAAGGGGAAGGGGAAGGGGAAGAGGAAGAGGAAGAGGAAGAGGAAGAAGAAGAGGAAGAGGAAGAGGAAGAGGAAGAGGAAGAGGAAGAGGAAGAGGAAGAGGAAGAGGAAGGGGAAGAGGAAGAGGAAGGGGAAGGGGAAGAGGAAGAGGAAAAGGGGAAAGAGGTTAATGGATAAGAATAAAAAATAAAAAGTCAAAAGGGGAAAGGTATGAGGAAAAAGGAAAAGAGAAAAGAGGAAGAGGAAAATAAAGGAAAGGAAAGAAGAAAAATAAAAGAGAAAAAGAGAGAAAGGTAAAACTAATAAGAGATGGAAAAATAGAGAAAAAGAAGAATAAAAAACAAAAGGAAGAAAAAGGGAAAGAAAGTGAGAAAGACGCAGCAGTGAGTCCGAATGGATCGGGGTCAGAAGCCAATCCCCTCCCTCCTGCTGGCTCAGAACTGGAAATATTTGGGGCAAATACGAGTGCAAAGAGATCTGGGTGATTCTGTGCTGCTCGGGGGAGCAGCCAGGCCGAGGTGCTGGGGGAAACGAAACCTCCCGAGGAGGGAGCAAAGAGAATAAATAATTCCAGAGAAAGGATTAAATTAAGAAAAGGATTAAATTAAGAAAAAGAGGGAGTAAAAGGTCAAAAAAGAGAAAGAGGAAGGTGCCCACGTGCTGAAGGAGAGTCTGGATCCTTCCCCGGGCTCCCTCAGCAGATGGTGCTGCTGCACTGCTCATGCCCTGCCTCGGCTCCACACACCGGGAAAGCAATTTCCAGGCCCGGGCATTCAATTCTCCGCTCGTGAAATCCACTTAAAGGCTTCAACTCCTGCTCCAATGCCCACCCAGGGAATTCCCGGGCAGGATGTTCTCATCTGCCGTTATTGGCAATGGTTTTGGGGCCAGGCAGGAGGCAGACAAATGGCCCCAGCGGCAGATTTACGTGCCAGAGGAGGAAAGGTGAATCTGTTCAGGATTTATTCCCTCTCCCTGCAGTAAATCTCTGCGTCCTGGATGAAGGATGGTATCGGTTTGGGGTTTAAAAGAGAAATCACGGAGCCAAGTGTCAAAAGTTTAAGAAAGCAGAAATGATGGAGGAAAAGAGAGCCCGTTGCCAAGGGACTCTGCAGAACCTCGCCGTGCCTGGGGGGATCTTCCATCCCGCTCTGCCTGTGGGGAACCAGCCTGCCTGGTCCAGGAAGATCTCCTTGTCCCTGGAGGCAGGATAACGGCACTGGGAAAAGCCATGGAGAGCATCCCATGGGGCGGAGGCAGCACTGAGGTGAGGAGGGACCACAACCTGTTGGTACCCACATCCCCCAGAGCTCCGAAATGCCAGGCCAGGTGCCCAGATCCAGGCAGGAATTCTGGTGCTCGGGGAGGAATCAGCCCTGCTGGAAGCTGGGAGTGAGGATAAACATTCCTGCCCCGCTCCCAGCCCTCAGCCCACCCCTGCTGACGCACGGAGAGCTCCAGGACACTCGTGTGAGGTTCCAATTAAACCTGCGGGGACGAGGGACACTCCTCTCCTCTCCTGATAACAGGGAATCGTAAATCCCGGGGGAGCAGAGCTCGGCGAGGCAGCGGCAGCAGCTCCACGCTCCCAGATGGGTGCCGGGGTAAGAGAACATTTTCCTCTGCTCCACGCAGCAGAGAAAGGGGACAGGGAGAGCTTAAACTACGTGTCTTTATTGCCTCTGCTTTCTCTCTCTTAAATTTATTTATATTCATACTCTTTTGCATGAATTCTGGTGTTTGGGATTTCCTTGGAGGTGCAGTGAGAGTTTTCCACCTCGTGTGGCACTTCCCCGTGATGACAAAGCATTTGGAGCGCTTGCTTTTTGTAATGGAAGCCTGGCAACTCCCATTGCCTGGGATTTCAGGAAAGCCCAGGATTCCTGGGAAGAGGGAGAGCTCGGACTCAGCTCCATCCATTTTGCCACTCAGTCCCCAGGAGCTGGGGGGTTCAATTGGTTGGTTTAATGCAAATTTCAGAGGGATATTTTTGGAGTGTTGTTTCCTTGGAAGCTTCGATCTCAATCACATCCGTGAGGCTTTGAAGTGCCGTGTCTGGCCCTGACATTTCAATCGAAAGACACAGAACGTAAATGAATTTCCTTTGAGGCTCAATTGAATCTCCAAAGAACAAACAGGGAATAAGAGATGTCAAGATTACCTTGGATAAGCTGAGGCTTGATCTGTGCTTGGAGTCTCTGCGAGGAGGCTTAAACGATGCCTTGAAGCAGGTACAAGATGCCTCGGGAATGGTTTGAGAACGCTCCAGCTGGGAATTTAAAAGCAGGATTGATGAAAATGCATCATTTGATAGCAGAGCTGGTGGTCCCAGCTCCTGGGGAAAGCTCACAGATCCTGGGAAAAGCATTCAGATCTTGGAGACAGCACCCAGGTCTTGAGAAGGGCACCCAGACCATGGGGAATGGCACCCAGATCCTGGGGAAAGCAGATAGATCCTGGGAAAAGCACATGGCACCTGGGGAATGGCACTCAGATCCTGGGGAAAGCTCCCAGCTCCTGGAAAAAAGTACCCAGCTCCTGGAAAAAGCAGCCAGATCCCAGCATTCCCAGCTCCTGGGGATGGCACAGAGATCCTGGGGATGGTACAGAAATCCTAGAGATGGCACAGAGATCCTGGGGATGGCACAGAGATCTTGGGGATGGCACAGAGATCCTGGGGATGCACTGAGTGACCCCAGGAGTTGCGTTCCCCAGGGAGAAGCCCTGATCCGAGGGAGATTTAACCTGGAATCGTCTCTTGGCAGGTTTTTGGAGGCCTTGACCCCTGAGCCCAGGAGCCCACAGGACCTTGGACATGTCCCCGGCCGGGTCCCAGCACTGGCTGGCCACGGGCAGGGCCTCGCCCAGGCTGGTGCTGGTGGTGGTGTTTGTGGCACTGCTGCTGGACAACATCCTGCTCACCGTCGTGGGTACGGGGCTTGGGGCTGCCGGGGGGTGCAGTGTGGGGCTCTTTGGGGCTGCTTGGGGGCACAGAGTGGGGTTCTGTGGGGTCTGTCTCAGGGCTACAGAGTGGGGCTCTTTGGGGGCACAGTCTGCTCCATCAGTCCCGGGTGATGCCAGGGGTTCCCTGCCCAGGGGACCTTCCAGGACCCCTCACCCGGCCAGCACCGCTCAGTTCAGCTGCGTGCCGAGCTAAAAAATGGAGGAAAATCCCAAACTAATCCCTCTCCTGGCTTTTTTTCCAGTACCCATCGTCCCCACCTTCCTCTACACGATAGAGTACGAAGGTGCCAACAGCTCTGTGAGCTCAGCCCTGCCCGAGCCAACTCCTGCAGCCCCGAGGGCTCCTCCTTTCTCCTCTGCGCTCTCCTCCTTTGACAACACCACCGTGCCCGTTCGGGGCTTCACCAGCACCGTGGAGCTGCCGAACGGGACAGGGAGCAGCCCCCCAGGACACCCCCCCAGCACCCCCCAAACCCCACCCGGGGGCTGCTTGGAGGGTGGGGAGTTCCTGGCCCAGGAGAACACCCGAGTGGGGCTGCTCTTCGCCTCCAAGGCTCTGGTCCAGCTGCTGGTCAACCCCTGGGTGGGTCTGCTGACCAACAGGTAGGTCAGACCCCGGGGTTCCTGCAATTCCATGCAATTCCATGGCTCCTGCTTGCTGCTGGAATCACCAGGAGCTGAGGAATCACAAGGATTGCGGGGGGGAATAGCAAGAGGGAGAATACAGCCCCGAAAACGGCAGGAATTTTACTTTTTCTAACAGCCTGCACATGGCTTGTGAGTTTATATCCCAGCACAAACCTCGCTCATGCTCTCCTCAGGTGCTGGCAGATGCTGTCGAATACCAGCGACCACGGAATAAACAAACACAGCTTCCCAGTCTGTTGTGGATAAAATGTTATTTTCAGGTTTTCTTTGTCTCCTGCAGACACCGTGAGCTGTGCTGGGGCGGGCAGATGGGCTGGGGAGAAGAGCTGTGTCCCTGGGTGGGCTCTGCAGTGTTACTGGGGAGGCACGGGGGGCCCCCCTGGCCGGCACTTGTGGGCACATCTCCCCCTCAGGAGCTGCTCCCCAGCCCACAGACATTTCCCAGGGGGAATGAGGAGCCCTCCTGAGCTGGGGCCTCTTTGTTCCCGTTCCAGGATCGGATACCACATCCCCATGTTCATTGGGTTCACCATCATGTTCCTCTCCACAGTCAGTGAGTATCGCCCTCCCCTCTGCCCTCCCCACACTGCACAGCACAAACTCCTCTGCTCCGTGTGAGAAAGGACAGAGCAGAGCACCCAGGCTCTGGAAAGGGTGACAAGGACATCTCGCTGCCCTCAAACTGGTGCCAGCTGGGGCCAGCCTTGCCCTGTGCTGCAGGGTTTGACCCCAGCTCTCCCCTCCCTCCGCAGTGTTTGCTTTCTCAGGCACCTACACCCTGCTGCTCATCGCCAGAGCCCTCCAAGGCGTCGGCTCCTCCTTCTCATCGGTGGCAGGTGAAGCTTTTGGCTGCACCTCAGTCCCTGCGTCAGCTCCCCTCGGCTGGGTTATCATCATCCTCCTCCTCCTCCTTCTCATTGCATCCACCCCAGCCAGGGAGCAGCTGAACACCCCCAAATCCCAGCGGCTTCCAGAGAGGAGCCCCCTCCATGGGCCCAGGCTGAGGTGGGCTCTGCCTGTGCCCCCCCAGGCCTGGGCCTGCTGGCCAGCGTGTACCCGGATGACTCGGAGAGGGGCAGTGCCATGGGCATTGCCCTGGGAGGCCTGGCCTTGGGAGTGCTGAGTAAGGACCCCTGTTCCCAACGGGGCACGGCCACTGCATCTCCTGCTCCTGCAATCCCACCTGCCTGGCCGTGCCTTCCACGGGCTGGGTGCTCCCCTCCCTCCCTCCCTCTGCCCATTCCCTGTGGGACCGACACCTTCCCAAGCACCCAGCAGGGACCCAGAGCAGCTCCAGGCTCGGGGGACGGTGGCACTGCCAGGGTGTGACCCAGCCCTTCCCTTGCAGTCGGGGCACCCTTCGGGAGCATCATGTATGAGTTCGTGGGGAAAGCGTCGCCCTTCCTGGTGCTGGCCTTCCTCGCCCTTCTGGATGGAGGTGAGAAACCAAAGGGTTTAGCCCTACAAATAAAGAAAATGTGAAAAGATTGGAATGTGGATGCTTCAGGGAGGGTCTGTGGGGAGGAAGAGGCACATTAACACGGATGGGTGGTACCATCAGCACTGGTTATTCTGTCAGGGCTAAATCATATGTTTGCTGTCTCCAGATGACTGACACAGCAACAGAGCAGGAATTAATCCCTCATTACTTAATAAACCCCCTGATTGCTTTCATGGCTCAAACAGCACGTTTAGTGAAGCTCTTTGCACTGTGAATTCTTTGGCAAGGCACCCTTGTGTGCAGCCTCTTGGTGCCGTGAAGGAATCAGGCTTTGCCAGCAGAAATGGTGCCTTGTTCTTGCCCCCAGACGAAGGCCACGGGAGCCTTCTGAGTGCCACAGCAAAGTTCCAGCCAGCAGGAACTGCATTTGCAGTGGGAAGCCTGGAGCTAATTAAATTACAGCCCCAGTTACCGTCCTTGTCTGGCTGCAAAGCAAGATATCCATAATGGAGAGTGCAAGAGCTGCTGCAAAATGAAACGTGGGCCTCGTGCCTATCACACTTCCTGCTTTAATCCTTTCCTTTTCCACATCCCATCTCTGTCACACTCCGGTGGCAGCTCCCCAGCTGGCAGCCTGCTGGGAGCATTTGCACTTTTGACTGCTTCAGGGGTTGACAAAACCCTCCCAACACACTCGGGGCAGTTTTGCTGCTCCCTCCTGCCCTGCCCTCTCCAACCACATCCCCAAGCAGCCCCTGAATCCCAGGGTTCTGCTGCTGGGATGGGTCGGGCTGAGGGGAAGGAGAGGTGCATGGGAGGGGTGGTGCCTGCAGGAAGGAGCCATCAGCAGTGTTCTGTCCCCAGCTCTGCAGCTGTGCATCCTGCAGCCCTCCCGGATCTCCCCGGAGGTGAGCACGGGCCTGAGCGGCGCTGGGTGAGGGAAGTGGGCACTGCCCAGGGCCGGGGGCTGTGCCAGGACCAGGAGAGGGCACGCACAGCCCCCAGCCCACCTTGCCCCCTGTGCAGAGCACCAAAGCCACCCCATTGTCCACCCTGCTGCGAGACCCCTACATCCTGGTGGCTGCAGGTAAAGGTGGACATTTGTCCCCTGGTTAAAGACTCCCTCGTGCCTGCTTGAAACAGCAGCAAAAAGGGCTAAAATGGAGCTTTCCTCCCTCTTCTCCCTTTTCCAGGAGCCCTCTGCTTCTCCAACATGGGGGTGGCCATGCTGGAGCCCACGCTGCCCATCTGGATGCTGCAGACCATGTGCTCCCCGCAGTGGCAGCTCGGTAGGTCCCGAGCTTTGCAGCCTCCTCCCCTGAGCTTCAGAGAGTTTAGGATCACAGGATCATTCGGAAAAACCCTCCCAGGCCACCGAGTCCAACCTGTGACCAGCCCAGAGCACTGAGTGCCACGTCCAGGCGTTCCTTGGACACTTCCAGGGACCAAGAATTGTCCCTGCCTGGGCACTGCAGGAGGGATTGAATCATCTTTTCTATCACTCCATAAAAAGAAGGAAACATCTGCCCTCATGCCTGCGGAGCGAGCGATCCCAGGCTGTGCACGGCTCCAATTCCAGCTGGAAACATCCTCAGTGGTGGCTGCGCCGTGTGCTCTGCTCTGTTATTGCAAAAATTGTATGGAATTTGCTCCCCAGCGGAGCAGTAACGGGGCAGGGAGGCTGTGGGGTGCCCCGGGAGCCGAGCCCATCTTCTGCAGGGCAGACAATGGGCTCGTGCTGGGCTGCGATTGTGGAGGCCAGATGGGCTCTGCAGAGGCAGCTCTGAGTGAAACGAGGCCGTTCCCAGCATCCCAGGCAGGGCAGGATGGGCTGTGCTGATTGCCAGCTGCCCGGAAAATGGGATGTGGAGATAACAGCGCCTGTGTTCGCTGCAGAAATAACCAGTAATGGTTATAAAACCCAATTGGCACAGGAATGACTCGGGGGGTGCCCCGGGCTGCACTTAGATCCCAAATTGGATTGCAGGCTTGGAGCAGGGGGCTGGAATTGCTCCTGATCGAGTTATCCTCTGGGCAGGCAGCCACTAAAAGCCTCAGCTGCTTCTCTGGAGCGAGGATGGGCGAGGGGAAAGCGGCACCCAGGGATTCTGGGAGGGGGAGAAGGGACAGAACGCAGGGAAAAAGCGCTCAGGGCTCCTCTGTCACCGGGAGGAGCTTTGAGGTGACTTAACAAAACAAAATCCCAAAGATATTCCCTAAGATGTTCAGGTACCTGAGACGTGAGAGCAGTTTGGATTCAGAGTTCAGCACCAACCCACCCACCACCAGCTGTTCCGAACACAAAGGGGCTTCTTTATTTTGTCTCCTCCCATAATTCTGGGAAATCTGCAGGATTAACCATGTTCTGTAGCTGTTAGAGAGAGGAGAGGAAAGCAAACACAAATCAGCGTGTTCCAAGAAGGAAGCTGTCCCAGGGAAACGGAGCTGATCACTTTTATTTATTGTCAGCAGGAGAGGATATGAAAAATAAACACCTGGTAAAGCTGCAGGGAGAGCAAATATTTAATCGTGAGCTACATAATGATCCCCGAGCTTTTTACTTAAGCAGTTGTGTTATTCCTCTTTATTTAGTGAGGGAAAAGGTGGAGACGTGGGAGAGGGAGAAATTATGAGAGGAGATGTTCACGTGCCGGGCCTGGCTCATGTATTCTCCAAAGTAGGCAATTAGGGAGTGAAAATTGGTGCAAATCTGTTTTTTTCTGGGCATGAAACATTCTTTTTAATCCCTTCTCTCTCCAGGGATGGCATTCCTGCCTGCCAGCATATCCTACCTCATTGGCACCAACCTCTTTGGGATTCTGGCTAACAGGATGGGCAGGTAAGTGGCATATTAAAGATTTTGGCTCAGCCCAGCCCAAATTTCAGCAGGTTCTGCTGGAGGCTGAGAACTCCTGCCCTCTGCTCCCGTTGCAGGTGGCTGTGTTCCATGATTGGAATGGCTGTGGTGGGAATCAGCCTCCTCTGTGTGAGTAGCAGGAGAATCCACAGGGATTTTCACGGTCCTGGCACAGCAGATGCTCAGGGGTTGCACCTCTGGATGGGTTTTGCAGATCTGGGAAAGGTCTCCAGATCTTCAGGCTGAGAGATTTGGGATTGCTCAGCCTGGAAAAGGCTTTGGGGTGACCAAATGGTGGCGGTCCAGGACCTGAAGGGAGCCTGCAGGGAAGACAGGGAGAGAATATTTACAGGGGATGGAGGGACAGGACACAGGGAATGGCTTCAAAGTGACAGAGGGCAGCGTTAGGTGGGATATTGGGGAGGAATTCCTCCCTGTGAGGGTGGGGAGAGGATGGGATGGAATTCCCAGGGAAGCTGTGGCTGCCCCTGGATCCCTGGCAGTGCCCAAGGCCAGGCTGAAGCACCCTGGGACAGTGGGAGGTGTCCCACCCATGGCAGAGGGGGTTGGATTAGGTGGTCTTTAACCTTCCAACCCAACCCAGTCTGTGATTCCATGCCCTGTATCCCCCCCTCCCACCTCCCACAGCTCTTCTGGCCTCACACCTCCTCTCTCTCCTCTCCCAGGTCCCTCTGGCCACCAACATTTACGGCCTGATCGGCCCCAACGCCGGGCTGGGCTTTGCCATAGGTAAGCTGGGGGTGCCGCGGCTGCTCCTGAGCAGCTCCCCCGGGGCAGCAGGGACTGAGGAGCCTGTCCTTGCTCCGGCCAGGAATGGTGGACTCCTCCATGATGCCCATCATGGGCTACCTGGTGGACCTGCGCCACACCTCTGCCTACGGCACCGTGTACGCCATCGCCGACGTGGCCTTTTGCATGGGCTTTGCCATCGGTAGGAGAGCTTTACTCACGGTGTAGCTACTCAGGGTGTATCCCCCCTGGCGTTTTGTCCCTTTTTGATGTTTGAATTTGCAGGCTGTAGAAACTGATCGTGATGAGGGGGGGTTCGGTCGGGCCGGGCCGGTGACGGGAGATCTCTGAAGTCAGATCTTGGAACACTCTGTTTATTGCAAAGGGCGTGGGTACAAGGGCACTGCTTGGAGCTGCCAGCTGCAGCTCCAAGCAGGCCCAAGGTGTAAGAGAGGGAGAGAGAGTGAGCGAGAGAGCTAAGAGCATGAGGCTAAGAGAGTTAAGAGCGTAAGAGAGACGAATTAAGAGAGCGAGGTCCTTGTTACAATACAATAAATCATCTTCTGTGCTGAGTATTCTAATTCTCATTAGCCAATCTAATACAAGGTACAAATCCTATAGCATTTACATACAGCCTATAAGAGTTATTACATTACCATAGAGTGTTACATTTTAACTTCTAAAAACTACTCCTTGGACCCCTTCTGCTGAGCCAGTAGGGTCTGCTCTGACCCTTGGACCTGTCTGCAAGCAGAGGGTATTGTCTAATCAAGAGGGGATTACCTTCAGCCGGCTATACCATTGTTTTCCAGTTGTTCAGTAACTAAGACTTTATATCTCAAAGGTGGCCTTCATTTCGATGTCGCTCACAGTTTTCATATTCCCAAAATCTTTTGTCAGGCAATCATATTTATAAGGCTTTCCTGTTTCATCTTCCCCAACACAGGCCCCTCCACGGGCGGGGCGATTGTGCGAGCCCTCGGCTTCCCCTGGCTGATGGTCATCGTCGGGGTGCTGAACGTGGCCTACGCCCCGCTCTGCTGCCTCCTGCGCAGCCCCCCGGCCACGGAGGAGAAGATGGTCAGTCAGGGATGCTTTCCTGGAGTTTCGTATCCCAGGGATTTGGGGGAATTAAGAATAAATTTGCCAGGGGTTGCGTCTTCCCTGGTGGGCTCTATTCCACCCTCAAAAAGCGACAAAAAAACTCCGATAAAAGCAGGAAAGTTTCGAGCGTCCTTCCCTGTGCTCACAGCTCGTATTCCCTGGGGGAAAGCCAGCTTTGGCTTTTTGCCAATGTGACAATGCTCCTGTTAACTGTTGAAACGAATCATTGTTTTTATTAAAGCGTGCTTTCTGCTCTGCTTCACCCAGGCCATCCTGAGCCAGGAGTGCCCCATGCAACCCAAAAGCTACACCCCGAAGGAAGCCCTGCGGGAATTCGCCCTCACGGAGGAGAGCGACAGGGAGGCAGGAAATGTGGAGTAGCCAGGGCAAGGAATGCGTGCCCTGCTCTGGAGCCAATATTCCGGCTACAGAACGCGGATGTGTGAGCAGCCACAGCCAAACCTGCCTATTCCACACTCGTGGGAGGCTGAATTCCCAACCTCTTCTCCAACCACCAGGATTTGGAGGCTCCACGCCTTGAGTGAAGCCACTGTGGGACTGAGCCATGGAATCAGCTGGCAGCTGGCAATAAAGATGTCACTGCCATGTCACCGCTCCTCTGAGGACACTAAAAATCCTTTGTTTCTGTCTTGGTATAGTTTGATGTGTTGTGCTATGTCTCTGCTACTCAGAGCTCGTGTGTCCTTCCCAGCATACATTAAATTAATTTATTCGTTTGAAGAACTCTAAAGAAACTGAGGTGGGAATAAGGTTTAGACTCCGCCAACAAAGCCAGTCAGATCACTGTATTTAACGGGGATATGTCAGGTGCTTCAGCCGGGGGGTCTCGAAAGCTCCGAGGGAAGAGTTTAGCAGAGAATCCGCAGTTCCTCCCACCGCTCCAGAGTGCGGAATTAACCCACGCCAAACGCTCAGGGCCCCTCAGCGTCTGTTTGTGCCGGGGGTGCGTTCGAGGCCCGCCCTGAGGGGAGACGCCACGGCCGCCATGACAGCGCGGCCCGCCCCTTTCCCGCCCCTTTCCCGCCCCTTTCCCGCCCCTTTCCCGCCCCTTTCCCGCCCCTTTCCCGCCCCTTTCCCGCCCCTTTCCCGCCCCCTTCCCGCCCCTTTCCCGCCCCCAGGGCCGCCGCTCTCGCGAGACTTCGCGCGCCCCCCCCCTTCCGGTAATGGCGGCGCCCTAGACCGCGCGGCCGGCCCCGCCAGCGCCGTCAGTCACCGCCGCGGGCACCGCTGTCCCCGTCGCTGGCACCTCTGAGCCGCCGCTGCCACCGCTGGCACCGCCACCATGCATTCGGACGATGTGAGTCCGACCGTTCTTGCGGCCCCGTGTCAAACGCCCGCCCCGCCGCTGGGCCCGGCCGTGCGCCCGTCCCACGTGGCCGGGGGTCCCCGGCGCGGGGGTGGCTCGAGGGGGGCAGCTGGGCCGGGGGCTGTGAACGGGCATTCGGCAGCAGCGGATGCGATGTGTCTGCGCTTCTTGGGGCACCGCGCTCTCCCTGCCCGGGGAACATGGAGAAAACCCCCAATGTTTGTGGGGTCTCCGGCGTCAGAGCCGCACCGGGGGCTGCCGGAGCCGGCGGGGGACATGGGGGGCCGGGTGAGGGGTGTCGCGGTGTGTCACCCGCTGTTTGTGCTCGCAGGTTGTCTGGAGCATGCTGGGGAACAGGCAGTTCTGCTCCTACAAGATGACGTGAGTTTGGGGGGACGGGGTGGGCTGAGCCCAGGGAAGCTTTGGGGGGATCCAGCAGGGAAAGGAACTGGAGGGACACTCTCGGCTACCCCTCAAACCCCACAGTGTCCCCCCTGTGCCACCACTCGCTGAGAGTCACAGAGGATGGGGTGAGCTGGAGGGGCAGTGGGGTCCTCCTGCTTTTCCCTCGTTAATTCCCTGTCCCCTCTTTCCCAGCACCAAAACGCAGAACTTCTGCCGGAATGAGTACAACCTGACGGGGCTGTGCAACCGCTCCTCCTGCCCGCTGGCCAACAGCCAGTACGCCACTGTCCGCGAGGAGAAAGGTGGGAGCGGGGACAGCGGGAGGAATTTCCCCATGGAGAGCGCGGTCAGGCCTTGGAAGGGGCTGCCCGGGGGGGGTTTGGAGTCCCCACCCCTGGAGGTGTCGAGGGAACGCCTGGGTGTGGCACTCAGTGGGGTTTGTTCCCTGTTCCAGGTCGCTGTTATCTCTACATGAAGACGATCGAGCGGGCGGCGTTTCCCCGGCGCCTCTGGGAGCGGGTGAGCTCGGGGACACGGCAGTGACGGTGCCTCTGGTGTCCCCACAGAGGGAGGGAGGAAACGGCCTCAGGCTGGGCCAGGGCAGGCTCAGGATGGACAGCAGCAGGAATTTCCCCATGGAAAGGATGCTCAGGCCTTGGCAGGGGCTGCCCAGGGAGGTTTGGAGTGCCCATCCCTGGAGGTGGCACTCAGAGCTCTGGGCTGGGGACAAGGTGGGCATCGGGCACAGGGTGGAGTTCATGACCTTGGAGGGCTTTTCCTTAACGGTTCTGTGACTCTGGGAGCGATGCAGCCCCTCCCGAGTGTCCCTGCTTTGTCCTGCTCTGTCACCCACCCCTTCCCCTGTCCCCGCAGGTGCTGCTGAGCAAGAACTACGAGAAGGCTCTGGAGGAGATCGATGAGAACCTCATCTACTGGCCCCGCTTCATCCGGCACAAGTGCAAGCAGAGGTTCACCAAGATCACGCAGTACCTGATCCGCATCCGCAAGCTGACCCTCAAGAGACAGTAAGGGACACGGGGAGTGACCATGGAGTGACCACTGGTGCCTTATGGAGCTACTGCCCCTCTCCTGAGCTGCTGGCACTGCTGGACGTGGAGCTGGTCACCGTTTTCCTGAGGGGTTTGAGATGGATCTGGGTGGCGTGGATGAGCCACAGGGAGTCAGGTGTATAAATGCACTGAGGGAATGTCCGGAGCTGGAAGGGACCCACAGGGATCACTGACCCCAAATCCTGGCCCTGCACAGACACCCCAACAGCCCCACCCTGGGCATCCCTGGCAGCGCTGTCCCAACGCTCCTGGAGCTCTGGCAGCCTCGGGGCCGTGCTCATTCCCTGGGGAGCCTGGGCAGTGCCCAGCACCCTCTGGGGGAAGAACCTTTTCCTAAAGTCCATCCCAACCCCCCCTGGCACAGCTCCGGCTGTTCCCTGGGTCCTGTCTCTGTCACGGGGAGCAGAGATCGGAGCTGTCTCCTTGGAGGAGCTGCTCCAGGTGCCCTCAGCTGCTCCTCCTGTGGCCCCTCCAGACCCTTCCCCATCCTTTGGACCCTCTCCACCAGCTGTAGATCTTTGTTATCCTGAGGCAGCCTACGCTGCCCCCAGGACATTCCACAGGCTGCAGCCACGTTTGGAATGCTGGAGCTGCTGGCTGTTGCTGCCAGAGGCTGCCAGATTCCCAGGGCTGTCGTTCCCTGCAGGAGGAAGCTCGTCCCGCTGCGCAGGAAGATCGAGAGGCGCGAGAACAGGCGAGAGGTAACGACGGCTCCGTGTCACCTCCTGCCACTGCCCCTTGTCCCCAGTGCCCCTCAGCCTCACACAGCTGCTCTGTGTCCCGTAGGAGAAAGCCCTGATTGCTGCCCAGCTGGACAACGCCATCGAGAAGGAGCTGCTGGAAAGGCTGAAGCAGGACACGGTGAGGGTCACACAGAGCTCACAGTGCTGCCCCTGTGCTGCTGCCTCCGGGGGGGGGATAGGGGGTGCCTGGCTCCCCAAAACACAGGGAGCCCCAAAACACGAGGGCTCCCCTCCTGTTCTGTGCAGGAGCGTGGGGTCAGAACTGGCAAGGGGCTTTCACCTCAGTCTGAGCTGCCCCGTGCCCAAAGTCCATCGTCCTCCTGTGGCTTACGGAAAATCCCCATTTTCCTTTCAGTACGGAGACATTTACAACTTCCCCATCCACGCCTTTGACAAGGCCCTCCAACAGCAAGATGCAGAGAGCGAGAGCGAGTCGGATGCAGAGAGGGAAGAAGATGAAGATGATGATGAGGTAAAGCTTTCAGCCCTGCCCTGGTGCTCTGCTCTGGTGCCTCCACCTGCTGGCTGAGAACACCTCAGGAGAGCTCAGAACAACCTTGTGGTGGCTCTTGCACGAGTCGTGGCACTGCTGTGCTCAGTCCCTGCCTCTGTTCCCTGCAGGACGTGGACAAAAGGGAGTTTGTGGAAGCAGAGGACAGCGAGCTCAGCGACTTCGAGGTAGGTGAAGCACCAGGTGCAAACTGAGGCTGAGCTGGATGGGCACCTCCAGCCTTGGGTGTCTGGGGATGGGGAGGAGGCAGCCAAATCGGAGTTGTGGAAGAGAATTGTACAGTGGGACCCCAGCCCAGCTCCTCTGGAGCCAGGGATTGTGGAATGGGATCATCCATGAGGTGATTTTGGGGAAAAGAGGAGGTTTAGTTACACAACCTGCTCTGACATCACTCCCATCACTCAATTCTTCCTCAGGACATGGATAAGTTGGAGACGAGCAGTGAAGAGGAGCAGGAAGAGGAGGAAGAAGTAGAGAAGAAAGCCTCCCATCCCAAATCTAAAGGGAAAACTCCCCTGAAGGGCCCAGCCAGGAGAAAACGTCCCTACATTGAAATAGAGTACGAAGAGGAAACAGAGCCAAGCACCAAGACAAAAGCAGCCTGAACCTTCCCCGATCCCCTTTTGTACTGACTGGCAGAGCTCCAGATGTGTCACCAGAACGGCACTGCAGGGTCTGTCCCCACCTTCCACCCCTGCACAGGACCCTCAGTGACTCCTGGTTTTATACTCCACATGTTTTCTGCAAGAACAGCGGGGTTTCTGTCCCGACCCCAGGGAACTGCAGCGAGTTTGTACAACTGGATGAGGCAAAGGAACATCTCCCCCCTCCTCTACAACCACAGAAAGCTCAGCCCAGACTCTGCTCCAGGAAGGGCCCTGGCCCAGGGGGCTCTGCTGCTTCCTGTAAGGCTGGAGGAGCCACACGTGGCCTGGATGTGTCTGGGGGAGGTGTGGGGCTCACAAGTGGGACAAGAATGACAGAACTTTAAATAAATACAACAGTTTTACTGTACAAAAGGGGGTGAGCAGTGTGAGGCACCTCAGCTGCTCTCCTGCACCTTCCTGAGGCACTCCCGCACCTGGTTCTCCTCACAGCTGCTGTGCACCCCTTCCAGCAGCACCTGCAAGGAGAAAAGCAGCATTCACAGTGCCTGGGTTACGGTGTCACCCAGCCCCCCCAGCCCTCGGGTGGAGCAAAGCACAGATTGATCCCCATCGATTGGTATCGAGTCACTGATCAATCGATTATTGATGCTGGGGAGGGGAAATGCCAAATCCTGGGAAGAGAAGGCTGGTGGGGAAGAGGGCACTGGCACAGAGCCCCTGACTCACCTTCACCTGGCCCTGGGAGCAGCGATCCAGCAGGATGAGGCACTGGGTGGCCCTGTGGAGCAGGGCAGCTCTGACGGGCGCCGGCGTCGGGCCCCGCTCCGTGTGAACGTCCCAGAGCAGCCTCAGCAGGGCCTTGAGGAGCACGGGGAGCCTGCAGGGCATCCTGCAAGGGCAACACCTCGTCCCAAACCCTTTCTGAGCAGCCTGCAGGGCATCCTGCAAGGGCAACACCTCGTCCCAAACCCTTCCCGAGGCAGGGGACAGCACAGCTTTGCTGAGCAGCTCCTGGTTCTGGTGTGGGGCAGGGCTGGTGCCAGCCTGAGGAAGCAGCTGCCTCGGCCAGGGTGCCAGGACAGCCCTGGACACACAGGAACCTCGGGATGGTGTGGCAGGAATGCTGTCCCTGCACAGCCCAGGGCTTACTCCACACTGATTTAATTTGTAACCACTCATGCTTTTGGAACAGGCACAAGATGGGTCAAACCCAGAGAGAGAGAACTCAGTTAATTCTGGAGCCAGGTTTTTCAGTAATGCCAGCAAGTGCTTCCTGGGACAGGTTCTCCCTTAGGATTTGAGGGCCTTTTCCTCAAGAAAAAGCAGCTTTGGGTCTTATGAAAACATGCAGGACAGGAATGAAGCACTCATGTCAGGACAGGCTTCCAGGAGAGCTTTTCTGTGTGTAATCCCCCCAGAGAGGTACCTGGGCCAGGCGTGCTCTATGGTGCACTGCAGTGTCTCCAGGATTCCCAGTCTGGCTTCTTCCTCGGGGCCATCAGAGACTTCCAGGTAGCCCAGGATGACTCGCTCCAGCCTCTTCAGGTGCCTCACGATGAGGATGCCGAGTCTGGAGGCACAAACACACCCTGAGGTAGAGGATACCCTTGAGTACCAAGCCCAGGGCCCGTCCCCGTGGGGTCACTGCTCTCATCTGGTCTGCTCTCAGCTCCTCAGGAAGGTGGGCAGGGCCCCCAGGTCCCCCTGTCCCCTGTGTCTCACCTGGTGACGAAGGCGGGCAGGGTCCCCGCGTAGACCCTGCGCAGCGCCAGCCGATGCTCGGCCTCCATGTGGGTCAGCACCAGCTGCAGCACCTGGTCCCAGGGGGACGTGGCTCTCCCGTGGCCCTGGTGCCGCTGGCCTCGCTCCAGGACGGGCAGCAGGTCCAGCAGGCACAGCAGCACTGCCTGGTTTGGGGACAGATGGGGAACCTGAGCTCGTGTTCTCTCCAAAACCCAGTAAATCCCCACCCTGTGACCACCCACGGCTGCGCTGCTGCTCACTCGACAGGCCCGAGTGCTTCAAACCTGTTACCTGCCCTGGAACGGGGCAGGAGGATTCCCTCTGCTCTGGCATTTTCCTGGAATCTCCCGAGCTACTCTGTCTCACAGGCTGGTGACAGCCTGACTGGACTGTGAGAGGCAACAGGCTCAGCCTCCTCCTGCCTTAAACTGCGCGGCTGCCAATACCCCAAGGCACGTTAAACCCAAGCCCAGCCGTCCTACCTGGATGAGAGGGGCTTCCCGTGAGTAGAGGTGGTTGTAGAGGGCGTGGAACACCACCTGGGCCCTGTTGAACTGGCACAGATCCGCACCTGGCTGCAAAAACAGACACCAGGGCGTTGTTCCTGGGCAGCACATTCCGCTAAAACCTAAGGAAAGCACATCCCGCCCAAACCCTGGGACACCCCGAGCGTGAGGAACTGCTGTGAACACAGGTTAAGCCCTGCCGTGCGCCAGGAGGAGAAGTTAGGAACCTGACCCACACGAGGGAATGGCTGGAGCTGTGCCAGGGCAGGGTTAGGTTGGATTTTAGGGTGCTGGGGCACTGCCCAGGCTCCCCAGGGAATGGGCACGGCCCCGAGGCTGCCAGAGCTCCAGGAGCGTTGGGACACCGCTCGCAGGGATGAGATTGTTGGGGTGTCTGTGCCAGGCCGGGGGTTGGACTCTGGTCTTTGTGGGTCCCCTCCAGCTCAGGACATTCTGGGACTGACCCTTCCTTCAACAACACCCAGAAAGGGCTCCAAGCCCTGCCCTCCCTCCCTCACCACGTTGAGGACGATGTGGTGCAGGCAGCGCACACCCAGCACTTTGTTCTCCTCCTGGAAGTCATCGGAGAGGAGCAGCGCGGGCGGCAGCACCCGCTCCAGGTGAGGGCACAGCCAGGGCCGGCTGACGTGGAGCAGAGTCCAGGAGAACACGTGTTTGGAGCCTGGGTTACGCTTCCAGGTGTCTCTGGAGGGACAAACACAGCTCAGGGAACACTGAGAGTGCTCATTTCCCGTGCACCTGAGGCTCTCAGCTGGCAGCAAACTCTGACAATCATCCCCCAGCACCTTCCATTGCTGGGCATTTGTAAAGCTCCTGGCCTCCTGTTTAGCATCTCTTGAGCCTGAGCTCCGTTTCCCGGCATTTTCTACACAGAGACCCTCCAAAACGCCACGCTCCCCTTCGCACTCACTTGGTTAACTCCTGCTTCAGGAGCCCCATCACTGCTCCGAATCTTCCTTCCTCATCCCCCTCCTTTCCCCGCAGGAATTCCGCCACGGACCCGCAGCCGGCAGCCTGGAGCAGCCGCTCCAGCAGCTCCTGAGCCACTGCCCGAGTGCTCGCCGTGGTCCAGGGCCTCTCGTCCTTGTGCGTGACAGCGAAGATGAACGCGTGTCCCAGCACCCGGCACAGGACGGGCCCCACCACGGCCATCCCCAGCGACTCCTGGCCCTTGGCAGCTTCCAGCTTCTGGAGGAGGAGCAGGAACACGGCGCCAACGCGCTCCGCTCGCTCCGCCACGGCGGCCAGCGCTGCGTCCTGCCCGGGGGGCTCGGTCCCGTCCTGCTCCCGGCGCGGGGGAGCCGCGAAGCCGCCCAGGGCCGCGGCCAGCGAGCCCAGCGCCGCGGGGCTCGCCGAGCCCAGGAGCCAGCGCGGATCCGCCGCCTCCAGCAGCGCGCCCAGCTCCCGGAGGGCTCCCGGCCGCTCGGACAGCGCCAGCCGGGCCTGCAGCAGCACCTGCTCGGCCGAGGGGGCGGCGGGCGGCGGCTCCGCCTGCCCGGGACCCCGCTCCGGGCTCAGCGCCCGCGCCGGGCTGCTGACATCCATGGCCTGGCACGACCCCCGGAGGGACGTCCCCGCCCTAAAACCGCTCTAAAGACACATCGCTGGCGGCAGCAGCGCCCCGCGGGCAGCGCGAACCCCCGGGACCCCTTCAGAGAGCCCCGAGCGCCCCCGCTCCCCTCACCGCAGCACCGCGCGCGCGCGCCGTCGCAAATCCCCCCCCAGTTGCCGTAAAGCAGGTGGGCGAAGGGGGCGTGGCGTTGCGTGAATAAATTACCATTACTAATTCAGACTCGCGGCGCGGCGAACAGCGGCCGTGAGGGGCGGGGAGGGCAGAAAGCGGGACGGGAGCGCGGTGGGCGGTGGTGCGGAGGGGGCTGAAGCGGAAGGAGGAGAGCTAAGTGAGGACGGGGGTATCGCCGTGACACAGGAGCAGTGGCGTGGCTGTGGGGCGCGGCGCGGGAAGGCGCCGTTTCGATCCTTCCGGTTCATGGAAATGATGAATGGGAGCGGCACGCGGCTGCGTGACGTGTGCGCCCTGCGTTACGACACTGCACAGTCCCATCTGACCGCCGGGGGGTCCTGACGTCAGCGCGACGTCGCTTTCTTTATGGCGTCAAAGAGCAGCGACAGTGGGGTGATGGGAAGGGGAGGCCGCTGTGATGTCATCGCCGTGACGTCATCTCTGTGGCCGTGAGGGGTGGGTGATGTCGCTGTGACGTCATCGCTTTTCCGTGTGCGGAAATGAGTGGAAATGAGCAAATTCAAGGCGCTGTGCGCGGCTCCGGGGCTCTCTGTGACGTCACCGCTGGCGCCGCGTTCTCTCGGACATGTCAGAAATGAGTGGGAATGGGCAAATTAGGGGGGGGGGGGGGGGTCCACCCTGATGTGGGCACAGCTTGGGGGGTGCCCGGCCCTGGAGGGGTCAGTGATGTCACTGCTGATGTCATCTTCTCTCGGACGTGTCAAAAATGAGTGAAAACGGGGAGATCGGGGGGTTCCGCCCTGATTTGGGCACAGCCGGGGGGTCCTGGCCCTGGGGAGGCGCTTTGATGCCGTTTGGGGCAGTTTGGGTGATTTGTCACTACACATTAAAGGGTCACGGCCAGCAGTGTCCCCTCCTTGCGCACCTGGGGGTTCCAGCATCCCCCTGGCCTTTATTGGGGCCCCCTGGCAGCACCGACAGCTGAGACACACTAAGAAATCATCCATTTAATCATTTTTTTACACAAAACTGTACAATCCCTCTGCCCCGTGGGGATCCTGGGGGGTCCGGAGGGGCTCAGGTACAAAAATAACTCTGCAGCAAAAGTGGGGACAGGAGCCCACCCGCGCCCTGGGGCTCAGCTTCCCGCAGGGAATCCCGGGGCCATCCCGGCTCCATGGGGAGCAGAGCCCGGACAGCGGCAAATCCCAAACCAAGCCACGGCCTGCGGGGTCAAAATCCCAACCGGGAAACGCCGGGTCCTTCCAGAGGGACCCCGGGCAGGCGGAGTGGGTGATGCCGGGTGTGCGGAGCCGCGGTCCCGCGGTGGATCCCGACGGATCCCGACGGATCCCGCAGGGTGTGGAGCGGGGCTGGCTCACACCAGCTCATCCAGGAGGGTCCCGATGCCGGCTCGGGGCTGCCCCGGCCCCGCCATGGGTTTGTTGCACATGGGGCACACGCAGCGCACCTCCAGCCACTTCACCAGGCACCTGCGGGCAGGAAGGCGGCAATGCCGATTCCCGCAGGGAATTCCCCGCTCCCGCCCCGCTCTGCCAGCCCCACTCACTTTCTGTGGAAGGCGTGCTGGCACGGCAGCACCCCCAGCTCCTCCTTCACCCGAAAATCCTCCAGGCAGACGGCGCAGGTCTGCTGTGGGAGGTGAGACGAGGCTGAGGGCGGGTGCGAACGTGTGGGACCCGCCAGAAATGCCACGGCTCGGGAAATCCCGGGTGTTTCCAGCCGGGAGCTCAGCCCCGCTCCCAAACCACCCGCGGGGAGGGGGATTTTGGGGGACACATCCCCACATCGCATCCCCAGCCTGTCCCGGCCCTGCTCCTGAGCACAGGGGATGCGTCCCGAGGGTTGTCCCTGTTAATCCCAGCTCCATCCCGATCCAGAGGTGGTCCCGCTCACCCCGTGCACGTTCAGCCTGCGGGCATCGCCTTTCAAAACTACCTGAAGGAGAGAAGGAGGGGAGGATTTAACCCCAGGAAGGATCTTGCCCCGGGAGGAGCTGAAGGGAGCCGTGCGCGGGCGGGTTGAGCCCGGGGCGTTCCGGGCAGGGTGTCCCGTCCCAGCGCTTTGGAACGCGCAGCCCCGGTCCCCGCTGTGTCCCTGCTCATCCCAAACCCCGCCCGGCTGGTGCGGGAACACCCCCCGCGTTACCTCCTTGTACCCGAAGCGCTCGCTCTGCGCCTGCTGCCGCAGCTTGCTGGGGACAGGGAGAGAAAGGCACCGTGAGTTTTGCAGCCAAAAAGACTCGGGAGGCACCTGAAATCACGGGGAACGCGCCCCTCCCGCCCGGGATTCGGGATCAGCGGCTCCGTTTGTGCAGGAGCAGCCCGAGCTGGCCCCGGGAATGGGCAGCGGGGGCGATAAGAGCGGCGGGGGCGATTGTTTGCCTTCGGAAGTCGTTCGCAGGGCAGGAAGCGCCGCATTTCCAGCGCTCGGCTGCCGGCAGCTCCCGGCCCCGCCGTGACCTTGGCCGGGGAAACGCGGCTGGCCCAGAACCGCGGGGATGGGGAGGACGGGACGGCCTCTCCTCCCAGCCGGGCCCCAAAACGCGCTCCCACTGCCCCTGCGGTGGCTGAGGGATGCGGGGCACATCCCGCGGGGCACATCCCGCGGGGCAGGGCTGAGCCGGCCCTCCAGGAACGGCAGCCTCGGCTTTGGGGTTAAAAATAGCGCTCCCCGAGCAGGGAGCGCAGGGAAAGGCACATCCTCCACTGCTCCTTCCCTGCCCCGCACAGCGCGGCCCTCGCACGTTCCCTGGAAAACAGGAGCCCCTTCCTGCGCTTCCTGCCCTGCTCCGGGCTGCGGGGCCCCGGCACCGACCGGTGGCTTGTCCCGGTTTTCTGGGAAAAACCAGGATCTGGGGATGCCCAGGGACACCGAGCCCCCGGCGCAGCCCCCGGCTCACCTGATGAAGTAGCAGCAGAAGATGAGGCTGAGCACGAAGATGAAGATGCCGGTGCCGAAAATGACCATGTAGATGTTGAGGGGCAGGTCCTGGAAGGTGATGGGCGGCATCGTGCAGGGTTTAGTGGGATAAATCAGCCCCAGGCTGCAGGAGCACCCTTGGCGGGAAGAGAAACGAGAGAAATTCAGCGTTTAGGTGGAAAGGAGGTGAAGAAGATGCGCTGAGAGAGCACAGAGAGCCGGGGCTGGCTCCGTCCCCTGCGGAGTTTGCCAAGTGGGCAAAAAGCAGCACTAAGACATCGTCCTGTGCCCGGTGAGGTGAGAGCTCCCCTGGAAGAGCAGCAGCCCCTCAGAGCAGCTCAGCTGCATTTCCACAGCCAGCAGCCCCTTCTGCAGCAGCTGCAGGAGCAGCAGGCCCCGGGATTTCATCTCCGGGGAATACACAGAGGCTGGAAAGGGATTTAGGGAAGGACAGAGCTAAAAACCAGCCTGAAAAACAGCAACAGTTGGTGGCTGCCATCGCCCCAGGAGGAGCAAGCGGCTGCTTCGGCCTCGGCGTGGGGAGAGGTGCTGGGGTCACTGAGCACCGGCTGACCCAGTCCCCTGTCCCAGCAAAGCCACGGGTGCCACCCCAGGGCCACCACGGGGGACACGTGGGTGTCACGCAGGGCTGGTGACAGCACAGCCACCCCGGGAGGCTCCCACGGAGCCCCAGCCCCCTGACACTGCTCAGGGCTGCTGCAAAGCCGGGCTCTGGCATGGAATGAGCCCCGTTTTATGTCTGGGAATGGCTCTGACCCCCCTGGAGTCAGGGCTTTGATTTCTCCTTGGCTCTCACTTGAAAGGAGAGGAGCTCCCAGCCCCATCTGTGCCCCACGGAGCAGCTCCCCCGGCGCCTTCCTTCCGCCCAGCACCCTGCTCCTCATCAAACAGCTCCTCCAGGAGCGCTCCTGGCTTTAATTACAGCCCCCCAGCCCCTCCGCCTGTTCCTCAGGAGAGGCTCCGCCTGTTCCTCAGGAGAGGCTGGAATTCGCTCTGCAGGGACAGGCAGGAGTGGGCAGCAGAACCTCCTGCACCAGCAGAGACACCCAGGGCTGGTCTGTCTGGTGTCCTCCCCACGGTGACAGGGGACAGCAGGACACCACCCCAGCAGGGTGGGCAGGTGGCACTTCTGAGCTGGGACACCCGAATTCCAGCCATTCCCAGGAATCTGCTCTGCTGGGCGGGTGAGTTCACGTGTCCCATCGATGCCACGGCCAAGCCACCGTGGCCAGGAGCCACCTGGCGCTGGGGACACCAGTTTGGTGCCACACAGCTGCAGCAGAGGAGAGCCTGGGCTGTAGGAAATGGGGTTTTCCTGCCCCAGAGCCACACGCTCCGTGCCTCCTGGAATCACCGGAGACAATCCGTCATCCACCTCAGCCACAGCGGGAAAGGGAGGATTTGTTTGTCAGGTCCTGCTGCTCCCGGGACCACCAGGTGCAGGAAGATACAATAGGAAAGGTTCATTATTTTTTGCCATTTCCTTGCTGGAAGTGATTGAGAAATGCTCCAAAAAAAGCCCCAAAACAAACCAAACCAAAACAAAACGCTTACAGCTCTGAAAAAACCCCACTGAGTAAGACATGAGGTAATGCTGGAGCACCGGCTCGTGGGGCACGGGCTGGAGAGGCCCAGCACATCCCTCTGGGCTCATTTAAGGGATTCAAAACCCAGCTCACAACACCAAAACCCAGCTCCTGACTCTAGAAACCACCCCAGCCACCTCTCCTCTCCTCTCCTCTCCTCTCCTCTCCTCTCCTCTCCTCTCCTCTCCTCTCCTCTCCTCTCCTCTCCTCTCCTCTCCTCTCCTCTCCTCTCCTCTCCTCTCCTCTCCTCTCCTCTCCTCTCCTCTCCTCTCCTCTCCTCTCCTCTCCTCTCCTCTCCTCTCCTCTCCTCTCCTCTCCTCTCCTCTCCTCTCCTCTCCTCTCCTCTCCTCTCCTCTCCTCTCCTCTCCTCTCCTCTCCTCTCCTCTCCTCTCCTCTCCTCTCCTCTCCTCTCCTCTCCTCTCCTCTCCTCTCCTCTCCTCTCCTCTCCTCCTACAGCCCCCACGCTCTGCCCCATCCCATGGGGTGAAATGCCGTCTCTGACCCCACAAGGGCCCTTTTGGAACTCACCAGCTCAGCCAGGGGCATTCCTGCTGGATGGGCCCTCAGGAACTCCCGGGCTGGGGGTGCAGCTCCAGGGAAATTCCCTTTGCTGCTCTGGGAGAGGCCATGGGATGTGAGGAGGAGCTGCCAGGACCTGGAGCAGGGGGTCCCTGCCGAGCTCAGCCCCCTCTCCCTCCCAGCCCCTTCCCTGGATGGTTTTGATTAAACCCCCCTGCCTGACAGAGGCCTTTGTGTTTTCAGTTCCAGGGGAACGGATCGAGTCCCGGCTTACCCGACATGAGACGAGGACCTGATGGGCACCGAGGAGAAACAACCCCGGCCACCAGCTCCTGGCTCCTGGTTTGACACGAGAACCAGAACCCCTGAAGGCTGGGGCGATTGTTGAGTGGAAAAATGGGAAAAAAGGGATCTGTAAACATGTGGGGAAGTGGCCAGAGACACACGGTGCCTTTGTGGACTCCTGCGCGAAGGACGCGCACAGGGAGCTGCTTCAGTTTGGCCAGAAAAGCGTTTTCCATGCGAACTCCCACGGCTCCTCTTGGAAGGAGAAGGAGCCCAGGTACAGTTTGGCCCATCAGGGCTGTGGTTTGCTCCTCTTCCTCCTCCTCCCCACACAGATTTATCCCAAACCCCCTCTGTGAGCTGTGCTGGGGACACAGAGCCTTGAGCCCCGCAACGGGGTGACCCCAGCCCTGTCCCCCACACCAAACCCGACAGCCTGACCTCAACCCCACAGCCCCACAGCCAACCCCTCCTCAAAGCCCTCGTGCTCCAGCAAAGCCAAGTTTGGCCCCTCAGACCCCACATTTTGATTTATTTCACAGCGTTTCCAGTCAGGACCCACACAAGTTTCCTCCCCCTCACTGTGCAGGGGTTTTGCTGAGCTGAGCTTCTCCCTCACCCCAATTCCTGTTCAATAAAACCAACGGGAAACTCAGCAGGTCATTAAATAAAACCATTCCTTCTCCTCCCACACAAAAGCTGTGGGCTCTGCACCAGAGAACAGAATGCAGTTTCCATCTCGGTTTTGCTGGGATGCTGAAAAAAATCCCTGCACAAAGCTGCCCTGAAGCCAAGTTCAGCACGGGGGACGAGGAGCTGCCCCCCAAATGAAGTTCCCGGGGTCTGCAAAGTCCTGAGCTCCAGGTGAGCAGCAGCAGGGAAAGCTGGGCTGTGAAGGAGGAGCTGAAATCCCAGGCAGCGGCCGCCTGTCAGGATATTCTGAATAAACCCATTTAGGTTAAAATGTGATTTTTCCACCAGCCCCGTGAAGGCCCTTAACAGCACCGGGCTCTGATTTATCAAATATCTCTGAGCCTGGGGCTTGAAGCCAAAGTGCACAAGTCGGGTGCCCAGGCCCTGTCCCCTCAACCCACGCCTCGGCCTGGGAACAAGGCTGGGCTCTGTCCTGCCGTCCCCAAAGCCTCGCTGGAGGCTGGAGACAGCTGGGGCTGCTCAGAGCCTCGGGAAGCAAAATCTCTCTTATTTAGGAGGTTTCTTGGACACAGCCGAGCGAGCGTGGAGCTGCTGTGGAGCATTTCCCTGCACCCACACGCTGCCACATGTGTGGGACAACTGCCCGGGGGAGCGGTGGCTCTGTGTCCCCCACGTCCCCCAGGGCACACGAGGGATGTGTTACAGGAGAGGAAGCCACTGCTCGCTTTATATTTAGCTTCAAAGGCTGTAACCCTTCCATAAATTAAACCAGCCCGGCCTTTGTTGCCGGGGCAGGGCTTTGATGCTGGAATTCCCATCGCAGCTCCTCCACTCCTCGGGCACAAAAATAACCCAGTTCTCCTTTGAACCGAGCCCCCCTCGCATGTGCAAACCCAGCTCCACGTTCCTGAGAGCTCCTCACGGCGAGCGCGACCCTGAGGGGGCCGGGGCCGTGTCCGGGGACCCCTAAAAAATGAGTTTGTTCCACTTTTGCGGGCACATGAAAGACGGTTTGAGGTTGGGGTTTTCTGGTGCGAGCAGCCGAAGCGTGGCCAATCCATTCCGCCGGGTGCTTTCTCCCTGAGAGGCGAGCGGGACGCGCCGCTCCGGGGGCGGAACGGGGGGACCGAGACCCCGGGAGCCCTGGGAGCGGAGGGAGGCAGGGGGGCACCGAGCGCCCGCCCCGCACGGAGCGGCCGGGGCTGCCCGGGAGATGCCCGAGGGTGCCCGGAGGATGCCCGGAGGATGCCCGGGGGATGCCCGGGAGATGCCCGGGGGTGCCCGGAGGATGCCCGGGGGATGCCCGGGGATGCCCAGAGGATGCCCGGAGGATGCCCGGGGGGTGCCCCGCTCTCCCCCGCAGTCAGTGCCCCCCTTCCCGGGCAGCAAGGAGGGGACACCCCCTGCCCACCCGCCCGCCCCCTCCCCGCGCTCACCGTGGCACCACTGGAACGGGGGCATCGGGCGGCTTCGCGGGGCCGCGGCTGCTCCGCCGGGCCATGGCCTTGCCCGCAAACCCCGCCCCGGCCCCGCAGCCCCCCCGGGGCCGCCCCCGGACCGCCCCCGCCCCGCCGGCACCGGTGGTGGTGGCCCCGGGCGGCCGCACCCCCGGCGTGTCCCTGCCCGGGCGGGGCTGCGCTCGGATCCACGAGCCGCGTTCCGAGGGCATCGCAGAAGGCCCGCGTTCCGAGGGCACCCAGCCCATCCTCGGGCACGCAGAAGTCCTTTGGGGGAGCCCCCCGAGGGCACGGAGCTCCTCGGGGGTCTCGGTGTCAGGTTTGGGACACCGTAAGTTGGATATTGGGGAAGATTTCTTCGTGGAAAGGGTTTTCCTCTCCCTATTGCACTCGAGCTGAAGGCAGGAAGGAATTCCTCCCTGGGAGGAGCTGGGATGGCATTTCCAGAGAAGCTGAGGCTGCCCCATCCCTGGCAGTGTCCAAGGCCGGGCTGGGATGGTGGGAGGTATCCCTGCCACGGCAGGGGTGGGGTGAGATGGGGTTTAAGGTCCCTCCAACCCAAACCAGTCTGGGATTCTGTGACTCCCGGCACAGGCTCGGGGTCACCAGTCAGCTCAGCGGTGCCAGGGTGTTGGCACAGGCCCCGCTGTGCCCCAAGCCACGGCGCTGTCCCTGCACGGCCCCCAGGCCCCTCTCCCTCCCCGTTTCCACGATCCCAGCTCGGCACAGCTGCAGCCCAGCGCTGCTCCGGGGCCCTCCGGAAGCGCAGGAAGAATGGAGCTATAACGGGAGCGGGAGGACAATGAGGGCTGGCAGCCTGGGGCCACCCCTTCCCGGCCTTGGCACCCTCCTGGGCTCGGCCCAGCCAGCCCTGCTGCTCTCTGGGGTGTTTGTCACAGCCTGGGTGGCCGCTTGGAGCTGCCTTTGGGACACTGATGCGGCCACCTCATGCGGGACGGTGACCCTGGGACTGCCAGCCCAGCTCTGCTTCCCACCAGGAGCCACAGCTGGTCCCCACTACTGGGAAAAAGAGTGGGAACCCCAGGACAGGCACTGAGCGGGGGCTCAGGTTTGGGCACTGAGTGGAGGCAAAGATTTGATCCTTGGACTGAGAATTTGGGGGGATTCGGGTCCATGTGGACCCTGAGCACTCGGGTGATGCTCTGTCCCACAGTCCTGTGACAGATCCCAGCCTGAGCTGTCCCCAAGCACGCCAGGGGTGTCCAGGCTCTTCCTTAGTACTGCCTTTATTTCCACAGGGTGACACGAGGCATGGGGAACACCCAAACACTACGACAGGAGTTTGCCTGGGCCCACAGCCCAGAGCTGACTGACATCACCAGAAACACACGGGACACACAACAGGGACACACGGAGCTGCAGTATCCTGGCAGGGAGGGACACGACTGCCTGGGCAGATGCCAGGGGGGACAACGAAGCCTTGAAGGCTCCCTGGAGCCCACGGGGATGGAGTGACCGGTGACAGTGACGTGGGGCCGAGTCCTCCAGAGGCGTCTTGGAGCGAGCGGGCTGGGGAGGAGGCCATGGCCAGGCCTCCCTGGGTGGCAGAGCTGCGGGTGGCAGGCCCGGGCCGGACCACGGGGACGGCTCGCAGGTCTGGGGACCCCCAGGTGACCCATGGGCAGAGCCCGAGCTGGGCGGGCGCGGGGCCGGGCGGGCAGAGCTCCCGCAGCGCCCGCCCTCCCTCAGGAGCTCCTCTTGAGCCGCAGGGCGTTGTCCAGGGCCACCAGCTGGCGCAGGAAGCCGCGGTTGGGGATGATCCCGCGGTGGTCCTTGACCGTCTTTATGGCTTCGACCAGGGGCATGTGGTGGCGGATCATGAGGTAGGCGAGGACCAAGGTGGCGGACCTGCTCACCCCGACGGCACAGTGCACGAGGATCCTCCCTGGGGGGACACAGCGGCTGCGTCACAGCAGAGCCAAAACATCCCAGGTAAAAACCTGCTGAGCACCCAGCTGTGCCACGGAGCACCCGGAGCCCTGGCTCAGGTGGGCAGCACCTGGCGGGGCATGAGGGGTCCCAGCTGTGAGGCACCGAGGTCACCTCATGGCAAAGGGTGTCAGCATGTCCTGAGAGGCCAAAAGAGACCCAGAAACAGCTCAGAACAAAAACTGTGACCTGGGGGGACGGTGCTCTCATCCAGCCTGTGCCCTCTGGGCAGGAGGTGATGCTGTGCAGGGGACACCACGGGGGTGATCCCATCCAGGGGACACCATCCCAGCCTAGAAACTTCTGTTTGATGGTGGAATTCCCAGCGCAGCTCCTCCACTCCACAGGACACCACCCCAGCTCCCTCCCTTCCCAGTGCAGTTCCCCCCATCCTTTCTCCCTCTCCTCTCCCAGAACCTTCCCCAGTGACCTTCGTTGAGGGCCTGGTGGATGAAGTCGGCGGCGGGGTAGAAGTAGGGGCTCATGTCGAAGGAGGGGGAGTCGTGGGCCTCGATGCCCAGGTAGCGGATGCCGGTGCCCTCGTAGTACTCGGCGCCGCCGCGCCAGCGGCAGTGAGAGGCGTTCAGCACGTGGGTGATGCGCAGCTGCAGCAGCTCCCGCCGGTTGGACGCGATATCTCTGCAGGGACAGCAGGGAGGGGACACCTCAGACCAGGAACAGTGTCCCAGCACGGTGGAAAGGCTGCCCGGGACAAACGTTTCTGGCTGAGAGAGCTGGCGGCAAAAACCTGATGGATTTTTGAGGTTTTTGGGTTTTAAGGCGATCTCCCAGCCCTGGCTCTGTGGACACCCCACCTGTGCCCACCCCGGCTCAGCAGAGCTGTGACCTCCCTGCACAGACAGCCCCGCTCACCTCCTTCCTCCTTCATCCCAGTGCTCTGCACCCATCACATCCTGTGCTCCCTCACCTTCCCCACCTCCCCATGTGCCCAAAATGCCCCCTGTCCCTGTGCCCTGCCACACTTACTGGTCGCCCAGGTAGAGGCCTGGCCACACCTCGTCGGCGTGGTTGCAGGCTGTTTTCCCCGTGTACAGCAGCCGCTCCAGCTCGAAGACGCTGAGGATGGGGTGGCTCCCGCGCTCGTCCCGCGGGGCCCGGCTCGGGGACCTGCTGCTGTTCCTGTAGAACCTGGACAGGAAAGCCATGGGAGCTGCCCAGACCCACACGGCATGCCTGTGGGGGCGGGGAGGCCGGACAGGGGCCTGGGGGTCACTTCTGCTGCTGCTGCCACCCACGGTCCTGTTGGGAAGCAGTGGAGAGGCTGTCAGGAGAAACGGCCCCTCAGCGAGGGGAGTGTCCAGGGGAGGGAACGGAGCTGGGAAGGGGCTGGAGCCCCAGGAGCGGCTGAGGGAGCTGGAAAGGGGCTCAGGCTGGAGCAAAGGAGGCTCAGGGGGGACCTTGTGGCTCTGCACAAGTCCCTGACAGGAGGGGGCAGCCGGGGGGGTCGGGCTCTGCTGGCAGGGAACAGGGACAGGAGGAGAGGGAACGGCCTCAGGCTGGGCCAGGGGAGGCTCAGGGTGGACAGCAGCAGGAATTTCCTCATGGAAAGGGTGCTCAGGCCTTGGAACTGTCCAGGGAAGTTTGGAGTGCCCATCCCTGGGGGTGTCCAAGGAACACCTGGATGTGACACTCAGTGACAAGGTGGGGATCGGGCACAGCTTGGACTCGATGATCCCAGAGGGCTTTTCCAACCTCGGGGGTTCTGGGATTCTGTGGTGCTGCAATTGGGGACCTCTCACTCTGTCCCTGTAGTGGAAACACCGGCCCAGAGCAGCCAGGTCTCCCCCTGCTGATGTCAGGTCACCAACCCGCTGCTCCCCGGTGTGAGCCGAGCATTCCCTGCATCCCTTCCAAGAAGGAAAACTGGGGGGGAGAAGTTCCTGCTGCCAGGGCTGGGGAGCAGCCAGAACCCTGAGCCTCCACAGGCCGAGCTTTCGCTTCAGCCCCATGACTTTGGGCTGCGGCCACCTTGGCAGGAGGTGCTCTGCACAGGACCCCTCCCGTGGCTCTGCTGCCAGGGGACGGTGCCAGCTCGGGGCTGGCGCTGCCAACCTGCGCTGGCAGGCGAGGAAAGGCGGCCAGGTCTGGGCACGGCACCAGGGCTGGGGAGGAAAAGCCCCCAAACAGGTGGAGGATTCCATATGGCACCAGGAGCCTGGCCAGGGCCCAGCCTCCTCCAGAGCCTGCAGGGAGGGTGGGGCAGGGTTAACCCCTCCATGGGCACGGCCCTGCAGCTGCTCTGGAACATCCAGGGCTGCTTTGGGGTGAGAAGAGTTAACTGCAGGGCATGAGAAAGCTCCTTTTACCCAGCAGCTGCTCCAGGACACAGCCCTGCTCCCAAACCTTCACTGCTTGTTACACATCTGCAAGGACCCTCCCCCCCGGGCAGCCCGACCCAGCGGTTCCTGCTGCCAGATGTGGTCAGAGAGGCCTTTTTGTGCTACCTTTGCTGCTGCACCTCCCTCAGGAGGAGAAATTCTGTCTCACCTCGCTGCTGCTGCCCGGGAGCTGCCCCGGAGCCTCCCCTCCCCTCCCAGCACTGCCCAGTTGGGGCTGGGGGGGCACAGCGACCTCGGGCTGTGCCTGTCCCTCCGCTGTGACATTCCCCCGAGGCTCCGGCCGGCGGAGCAGAAGGAAGGAGCCTCCAGCCATTTGTTGGCAACGCAGAGGAAAACGTGCCAAGGGCATGGGGGAGCTCGGAGGGAGCCCAGAGAGACCCAGGGTGTCCCCCTGCCCCTTCCCTGCTCCAGGGCCGCAGCTCAGAGCCCTGCACGGGACGGGCCAGCCCTGCCCAAGTGTCACCCCCGGTCCCCAGCACAGCTCACACCCTAGGGCCGGGTGCCAGCCCGACTCATTCCCCCTGCTCTGATCCAACCTGGGCTCCTCCAGGCTGGGAATTCAGGTTGGCAAAGCCCACCCGGGCAAGGCGCCGGGCAGGGCCGAGTGCCGGGGCCCTTAAACCCCGAGTGACCTTGGCTGCGGCACAGCCACACGTCCCCAGCCCCGGGCAGCGCCGGGGCACAGCAGCAGCAGGGGCTGGAAAAGCGGCTGGATCATGGAGAGGGCTGGAGGCAGCCGAATTCCAGCCCCCTCTTATCGCCACAGCTGGCTGGAAAAACAACCCGTCCCCACCCAGGCCGGGGTGCAGCCGCCGGAACCCCGGCCCAGAGCGCCTTCCCGGGGGTCGGGGGAGAGGCTCTGCCCCACATCCCGAGCCGGGAACAGCCCCTGGAGCGCTCCTGGCGCCTCCCAGGCGGGGGCTGTCCCCCTGATTTGGGAGGCGATCCGGGGGCTCTCTCGCTGCTCCCCCGGCCCCTGTGCCCGGCTGGGAGGGAGGGGACGTTCTGTGGGATGCGGGGAGCGGTCCCAGATGCGGGAATGATCCTGTGGGATGCAGGAATGGTCCTGTGGGATGCGGGGAGAGGTGCGGGATGCAGGAATGATCCCGTGGGACGCAGGAATGATCCCGTGGGATGCAGGAGGGAGCCGTGCCGAAGCTCCGTGGCTCAGGGACACCCCGGGACCCGCGGGGAGGGGACGGCCACCCCCGAGCGTACCTTGGCGAGGGCCGGGATGCGGCGCCGGGATCGGGGCGGGATCGGAGCGGGATCAGCTCCAGTCGGCCATGTCTCGCTGCTGCCGCCGCCGCTGGAGGGAGGCTGATGTAGGAACATCTATTTTAAGGCATGACATGGCCAGAGGCTGGGTTGTTTATGCCAGGCTGGGCACGGAGGGGCGCGGGAGGACCGAGGGACACGCACGGACACCGCACAAGCGCCCGTGGCCGCGCAGCAGCGACAGCGACAACAACAACGTCCCCAAATCCTCCCCCAGCCCCGCTCTGCCTCCTCCGCCTCCCTCCCCGAGCCACAGGAGCGCAGGGGAGAGAAGGAAAAGCTGCCGAAGCGGTGCCGAGGACTCGATTTCCCTCCCCGGGGAACTGCAGCTGTCTCCAGGCCATGTTTCTTCGTGGTTTTTTTCACAGCTGACCTCGTCCCCCGCTCCCTTTGCACATCCAGGGCTCGGTGAGATTTTCTCCGTTTGCAAAGAAAATAAACCCTGGATTTATGGGGGATAACAAATCAGAGAATGGCGTGGCTTGGAAAGGACCTTAACGATCACCTCGTTCCATGGGCAGGGGACAATTATGACAATTTACAAATTCCCGTCAAAGTCAGGGATTTTTTTTTTTTCCCCCAGGGGGAAAAGAAATTTAAAAAAAAAAAAAAAAAAAGGAATTCAGGATTGAAGCTTTTTTGTTTTGACAGCTTCTAAACGCCACCATTCATTTCACAAGTGCTGCAATGTTTCAGTTAAACATTTTCCAGGCAGAATATGCTCCCTTTCCCTTTGAAGCGCTGCCTTCCCAGCGAAAAGTTTGACTCAGATCAGAAAGTGGGAGTGTGGTGGGAAAAACAACCCGAGGAAGGATGGAAATGAGCTGTTCCAGGCTGAGTGACACATTCCGAGATTCGTGGCGTGCCCTCCCCCACTCCTGCTTGATTGAAAAGCAGGAAATTCTCCCGTTTTTTTGCAGCTGAACCTGTGTTTATCCCGGGATATAATCCCGGGATTATCCCAGAAGGATCGAACAGGGAGGTTCTGGGTGGGGGCTGCTTCTGTGTCCTCACTGAGCCAACGGGATTTCGCAGCTCTGGGATGCTTCAGCTTGGGAAAAACCTGTCCTGAACCCTGGGAAAGGGGGTGAAAAATTGAGAAATTGCAGAAAAATTGAACTTTTCACTTCTGCCTGGCCACACTCCTCCAAAAAACAGGCACTGAAAGGAAATTTCTGAGCTCTCAGAGACACTTTCAGTGTGGACAGCAGCAGCCCTGTCCCTCCCCTGCCCCAGGGAATTCCATTCCCGGCAGTGTGGAAAATGAGCTTCTGAACAGAAGCGCCTACAAGGCCCGGCACAAAAGGTTAAATCTGAATTTAAAAAAAAAAAAAAAAAAAGCAAACAACAAACCCACACGAAAGAAAATGAGGTGGATAAATGTTTTGGCAGAGCGTTGCCTGCAGGGAGCTCGCCGGTCATTTAAGCGGAGGATTAGTGGTTGTTCTGTTTTTGTTCCAATAATAGTGCTGGAACTGCTTTGTAAAGCGGCCAGAAGGCCCCAACAAAGCCGGGGAGTGCTCCTCGGATAATGAAATTTCAGCTGCTTTGAGATGCCCGGGCAGCTGCATCGAGGAACAGCGTCACGGATTTCTCTGTCTGGGACACAGCCCGGACCTCTTTCCTCCCCCGCCCCCGTTTTCAGCGCTGAACTGCTCCCCGCAGGATTTATCCGCTCTCAGGAGCTCCTGGAGCTGCTGCCCGTGGAGCCACGAGGCCTCTCAGAGCCTGGGGCTGGGCCAGAGCTGGGGGGGACACACAGACACCCCCTGGGCTTTGTGTCACCGTCACCTGCGCCTTGCTCTGGTCCCGGTCACCGCCAGGTCCCTGAGGGGGTCCTGAAGGGCCTGGGCAGCAAAATCCCCTCTGAGAAGGAATCCCCGAGGCACAGGGGAGGATTTAAAGGCCAACCCCAAACTCTGCCTCCTCCTTCGGAGCTGTTCCCTCTGGGAAGCCTCCAGCTGCAGGACAGGTCACAGAGGGCTCCTGCCACCTCCTGTCCCTGCCAGCTGTGTCACCCCCCAGTGCCTGAGCCCACCCTCCGCTCCTTGGCACATTCGGATGATTTGGGAGCACGGGCAGGATCTGAGCAGGGGTCCCGCGGGGCCGGGGGCTGCAGGACCCCCGTGGGATGGGATGAAAACGCGGCTGGAAAAGTTCACGGCTCCAGCCACTGGAGGCTGCTCTGGTTATACATAAATCACCTCCGAGCTCGGTCAGACCGCACCGCTCAGCCCAGGGAAGGGAAGGGCAGAGGCTGGGCAGCTCCAGAGCCGCCTTTCCCGGCTTTAAACTCCCCGGGAATGCAAATCCAGCGCGGGCTTCAAAGCCCGGGTTGAAAGCTCAGGGATCCATCACTTCCCGCGGGTAGTGCCGCGTGTCCAGAGCCACCTGGAAGGCTCAGGAGCCGGGTTTTGTTAAAATCGGTCGTAAACAGAAGGAGAGGATGGGTTTCATCCAGAGGAGCTCTTTGAGGGACCAGGGAGCTGGAGCAAAACGAGGTGGAATGAAGGGAACTGTGACAGTCAGGGAGAGGAGGGGCCATGGTGGGAATGGGCAGGGCAGGGTGGGAGAGCAGCTGAGGGAGCTGGGGAAGGGCCTTCCCTTCCCTTCCCTTCCCTTCCCTTCCCTTCCCTTCCCTTCCCTTCCCTTCCCTTCCCTTCCCTTCCCTTCCCTTCCCTTCCCTTCCCTTCCCTTCCCTTCCCTTCCCTTCCCTTCCCTTCCCTTCCCTTCCCTTCCCTTCCCTTCCCTTCCCTTCCCTTCCCTTCCCTTCCCTTCCCTTCCCTTCCCTTCCCTTCCCTTCCCTTCCCTTCCCTTCCCTTCCCTTCCCTTCCCTTCCCTTCCCTTCCCTTCCCTTCCCTTCCTTTCCCTCTCCAGCTGATCAGACCCCACAGCAACGTTTCCAGTTCCACTGTAGGAATGGTTCTCCCTCTGGAAATCCAACTGCTTGATTCCCTAGATGGGAAATTCTGTCCTGCTGATCCCCTGGGAGGCTCTCACTTGGCCTGGTTGAGTTATTCCAATAAAAAGCTCCCATTTCCCAGTTCCATCCAAGGCCGCTGTAGAACTCTGCACATCTCACAGGCAGGATTTACCAGCTGTGCCTCAGGGTCCTTGGGTTTTCTAAATTCCAATTTTCACTATTTTTTGTTGAGGAACAGCTCTGTCAACAACTCCAAGGGTTCCATTAGGAATTATCCCATCCTTCTGGCCCTAAATGGGAACAGGACTTGGACTTCCAGCCTTGTTTTCCATCTGGTACAGCCAACATGGAAATACTCGTGTGCCAAGGGAAGAAAAAGAAGGAGAACACAGCAGAGCTGCTGATTTAGCTGGGAAAGGGCAGCCCACATCCTCCAGAACCCTCGGAGAGGAAAAACCTTTCCTCAGCCGGAATGTTTGGTGCAGTGGGAAGAGAGGCTGATTTTCCCCTTCTGTTTTTCTGCACCGACGTTGATTTTAGCAAAAAAAAAAAAAAAAAAAAAAAAAGGGAAAGGTCACGGAGGACAAAAGATTTGGAGGTGGTAAAACCCAAAACCTCCTCACTCCCCACAGCCCTGACAGCCTGAGCTGCTTTGCCTAATGGAAACAGGCAGCAGAGAGCAGTTCGACTTTAATAATTCTAATTATGCCACAGCATTGTGAAATAAATTAGAAATCCAAATGAAATCAGCGTCCCATGGCACGGGGAAATGTTCAGTCACAGAGTGCAGGTACCAAAATCCATCCCGAGGTCTGTCTTGCATAGACCAGACAGAAAATAATAGAAATTATGCTCAGAAATAGGAGAGAAAATGAAAGCACCCGGTGATTGCTGCAAAGCCATCCCAGGAGCTGAAGCGAAACCAATCCTCAAGCTCAGCCTCCTGCCAGTGACTCCTTTTCCCAACTTTTCGGGAGCCCAGGAAGGTGTTTGCCTCTCTCCCATTCCAGGGCTCTGCAGCGGGGTTTTTGCAGGATCACGTCCTGGAGCTCTGTGACACACGGGGACAGCGGGACACAGGGCCTGCCCCAAAGGACTGGCATTTCAGTAGCCAAGGCCCCAGTTCAGTAGCCAAGGCCCCAGTTCAGTAGCCGAGGCCCCAGTTCAGTAGCTGAGGCCCCAGTTCAGTAACCAAGGCCCCATTCCAGTAGCCAAGGCCCCATTTCAGTAGCCAAGGCCCCAGTTCAGTAGCCAAGGCCCCATTCCAGTAGCCAAGGCCCCATTTCAGTAGCCAAGGCCCCAGTTCAGTAACCAAGGCCCCATTTCAGTAGCCAAGGCCCCAGTTCAGTAGCCAAAGCGCCATTTCAGTAACCAAGGCCCCATTTCAGTAGCCAAGGCCCCAGTTCAGTAGCCAAGGCCCCATTCCAGTAGCCAAGGCCCCATTTCAGTAGCCGAGGCCCCATTTCAGTAACCAAGGCCCCAGTTCAGTAGCCAAGGCCCCAGTTCAGTACCCAAGGCCCCATTTCAGTAGCCAAGGCCCCATTCCAGTAGCCAAGGCCCCAGTTCAGTAACCAAGGCCCCATTTCAGTAGCCAAGGCCCCAGTTCAGTAGCCGAGGCCCCATTTCAGTAACCAAGGCCCCAGTTCAGTAGTCAAGGCCCCAGTTCAGTAGCCAAGGCCCCATTTCAGTAGCCAAGGCCCCATTCCAGTAGCCAAGGCCCCATTTCAGTAACCAAGGCCCCATTTCAGTAGCCAAGGCCCCATTTCAGTAGCCAAGGCCCCAGTTCAGTAGCCGAGGCCCCATTTCAGTAACCAAGGCCCCATTTCAGTAGCCAAGGCCCCATTTCAGTAGCCAAGGCCCCATTCCAGTAGCCAAGGCCCCAGTTCAGTAACCAAGGCCCCATTTCAGTAGCCAAGGCCCCACTCCAGTAGCCAAGGCCCCATTTCAGTAGCCAAGGTGCCATTTCATTAACCAAGGCCCCATTTCAGTAGCCAAGGCCCCATTCCAGTAGCCAAGGCCCCAGTTCAGTAACCAAGGCCCCATTCCAGTAGCCGAGGCCCCATTTCAGTAGCCAAGGCCCCATTTCAGTAGCCAAGGCCCCACTCCAGTAGCCAAGGCCCCACTCCAGTAACAAAGGCCCCATTCCAGTAGCCAAGGCCCCAGTTCAGTAGCCAAGGCCCCATTTCAGTAGCCAAGGCCCCATTCCAGTAGCCAAGGCCCCATTTCAGTAACCAAGGCCCCATTTCAGTAGCCAAGGCCCCATTTCAGTAGCCAAGGCCCCATTCCAGTAGCCAAGGCCCCAGTTCAGTAACCAAGGCCCCATTTCAGTAGCCAAGGCCCCAGTTCAGTAGCCGAGGCCCCATTTCAGTAACCAAGGCCCCATTTCAGTAGCCAAGGCCCCATTTCAGTAGCCAAGGCCCCATTCCAGTAGCCAAGGCCCCAGTTCAGTAACCAAGGCCCCATTTCAGTAGCCAAGGCCCCACTCCAGTAGCCAAGGCCCCATTTCAGTAGCCAAGGTGCCATTTCATTAACCAAGGCCCCATTCCAGTAGCCGAGGCCCCATTTCAGTAGCCAAGGCCCCATTTCAGTAGCCAAGGCCCCACTCCAGTAGCCAAGGCCCCACTCCAGTAACAAAGGCCCCATTCCAGTAGCCAAGGCCCCAGTTCAGTAGCCAAGGCCCCATTTCAGTAGCCGAGGCCCCATTTCAGTAACCAAGGCCCCATTTCAGTAGCCAAGGTGCTATTTCATTAACCAAGGCCCCAGTTCAGTAGCCAAGGCCCCAGTTCAGTAGCCAAGGCCCCATTTCAGTAACAAAGGCCCCATTTCAGTAGCCGAGGCCCCAGTTCAGTAGCCAAGGCCCCAGTTCAGTAGCCAAGGCCCCATTCCAGTAGCCAAGGCCCCAGTTCAGTAACCAAGGCCCCATTTCAGTAGCCGAGGCCCCAGTTCAGTAGCCAAGGCCCCAGTTCAGTAGCCAAGGCCCCATTTAAGCAGCCAAGGCAGACTGGGAATGAAACATTTTTATTTTGCAGGTAGAGAACCGAGGCAGGAAGCCGTTGGCTGCTTTGCAGCATTCCTGTGAGAAAGGGGATCCAATTCAGGCAGAAGTGAAAAGTTTGGCTCTCCTGAGCCCACCGCAGCACCCTGAGGGCAGGTACCTGCCTGGCAGCCCAGCCCAGCCCCCCAGGGCTCCCCAAAACGGGCTCAGCCCTGCAGATCTGCTCCTCACAGAGCCCTCCTTGGCCCTTCTGCCATCAGCCACCCACAGATCCAGATGTGCCCCTCACAGAGCCCTCCTTGGCCCTTCTGCCATCAGCCACCCACAGATCCAGATGTGCCCCTCACAGAGCCCTCCTTGGCCCTTCTGCCATCAGCCACCCACAGATCCAGATGTGCCCCTCACAGACCCCTCCTTGGCCCATCAGCCACCCACAGATCCAGATGTGCCCCTCACAGAGCCCTCCTTGGCCCATCAGCCACCCACAGATCCAGATGTGCCCCTCACAGAGCCCTCCTTGGCCCATCAGCCACCCACAGATCCAGATGTGCCCCTCACAGAGCCCTCCTTGGCCCATCAGCCACCCACAGATCCTTCGGGACTCCCAGCCCGCGTTGCTGAGGGGAGGGTGGAGCACAGGCTCCTCTCCCAGGCCGGGCTCCTGGGGCTCAATCCTTTGTTCTTTTCCCTCGGCTTTGCCGATCTCCCTCTGTGAGCTTCCCAAAAGTGACAACAGCAATTTATTCCGTGCTCAGGGGGCCTTGGGAAGCTCCTGGAGACGCACCATCCCTGCCATTACCCCCCTCACCAGGAGCACGAAGGACGCCGGGCATCGGCCATTAATCATTTTTACGCCCAGAGCTGCAGCTCCCTCCTGCATCCCGATCACTCCTCACCTCCTGCTCCATTTTCCAGGGCAGCCCTCACGAGGATTGTTACACGCTGCTGCTTCCAGGTGCCTCAGTGACCAACCTTCAGTTCGAGGTGCACTCCATGGGGGGATCTACTCCAGCTCCACATCTCCTTCCCGACTGTTCTCCCTCAGGGAGGGGGCAGGGATGGGGGAGCGAGGGGGACGCCTGGCAGGAGGGGTTTGGTTTGGGGGAGAAGCCAGAGAAGGGTTCTCCTGGAGCTTGGAGAGGTTGTGATTGAGAAATGGAAGATCCAGATGCAGGAATCCGTGTGGGAAGGGAGGAATGGTGACAAAATGCAATGATTTGAGCTCGGCCTGGCCTCATTTCTGGCCCATGAGGTGCAGCTGCCCCTGAGAGCGTGCCAGGGGCTCAGAACCCTGCTCTGGTGCTCTGGCACTGCCACCTGGGACACATCACGGGCACAGCACTTCCCTCCCGGGCTGGGTTTAACAGAGCCAGACCTGCAAGGTCACACCAGGCTGGGCCGGTTTTGCTCAGGCTTTGATTTCTGCACCTCCCTGGGCATTCCCAGCTTCTCAAAAGGGGATTGTTAATAATGCCAGACCCCCAAACCTGAGCTCTGAGGCCTTCGGGGGGAGCATGGAGAGAATGTGTAGAATCTAAAAACAACCCTAAAACTGGACCTTGAGTGACTCCCTTCCTCTGCTGGACTCCTCCCAGCTTCTCCTGATGCTAATTCCGTGCCGGCTCTGTCTGCAGGGAACAGCAGAGCCTGGCCCTGGCATCTGGGATCAGTGGCCCTTCCTTCATGTGCCTTTTCTGGCAGCTCCAGCCGTGTGGAATTAATTTTGAATGACAAAAAAGTCACCCTGGCTCCTTACACGGGGGTCAGGCCCTGCTGCTGCTCCGTGGGCGCAGGATGAGCTCTCCCAGCGCTGCCATTCCCACCCTGTGCCACCTCATTTCAATACAAAAAGCATCAAACACAGGAGCAGGAGATTGGGAAAGACCTCCTGGACCACGGGCTTCAGCTCTTCGAGGCACAATTTCATTCGTGCCCTGCCAAGTTTTCTCTCCCAACCATTCCTCTCCCGTTGCCCTTATTCCAGGAGTGTTTCCAGCTCCCAAATTCCCCAAGTTTCCTCACCCTGAGGTTGCTCCTGTCCTTCATTCCACCTCAATTTCACCATTAGCATCGCTAATTGTTAATTAGGGGCCTGGAGGGGCCCCAAAACTGCAGTAGGGAGGTAAAATCTGAGGGCTGGACAAAGGGAAACACGAGGAGGGAAGAAGAAAACCTCATTCCCTTGTGAGGAGCAGTTCCCAGCCAGCTGCTGGGTGCCCTGGGAGCAGGGAGAGGGGGAAAAAAGAGAGGGGGAAAAGGGAGGGACGTCCTCGCTGCCTTTCAGGCTGGACCTACATCAAACTCCCTCCTGTCAATGGGAGGGGAACTGAACCCAGCTTTGCTGTAACCCTAATGAATCCTTCACCAGTTACAGTAAATTTATTCTTTTGATTTCCCTTTCTCCCTCCACCTTGTTTCATGGGGTTTTTTTTATTTTCCCCCCTCTTTTATTCAATGTTCTGGCAGCTTCTTTTTTTTAGTTCTCTTTTATTTGAAACCCAGTTAAAAAGCTGGGGTTTGTCCCAATTAAAGGCCCCCTTTGGGATTACTCAGACACACACCCTCACAAGGACCCCCTCTTTGATTGTTGCCGTGGAAACATTTAAATATCTCATTCACAGCGGCCAAGTGAGGAGCTGAAGGATTTGGAGGAGCTCTTTCCTTCCCTGCTCCCTCTGCTCCCAAATCCCTGGAGCTGCTGGGATACACACATTGCCCCAGCCAGGCACCATCAGGAATACATCAGCAAACTCCTGGAATTCCACAGGAGGAGGATTAGGCTGAGAAAATATGGATTACAGTAACACAGAGCTGTTGGAATTACTCAGGAATTGTGGGAATGGCGGGGAAGTGTCAGGAGCAGGACAGGTGGCACCGGGGGGCCCGTGGGGACACATCCAGCCAGCCCCAGCAGTGCCAGGCGGGGACAGGGCACGGCCAGGAGTGTCCCTGGAACATCTCAGCCCCACCCACACCCGGGCAGTGCTGGATCCGCTGCTTCCCATGGATTTGGGGATCCGTGATCCATAAACCCCCATGCACAGCCCCTGCTGTGCCCCGACGCTCCCCTTCCCTCCCTCTGCCCTGCCCTGGCTGCTCTGCACCTCCTGAATCTCAGTTCCCAGCTGCTCAGCAGGGCCAGGAGTGGGGGCAGACACCTGTAATCCATCACTGGAGACAAAGAGGACTCCAAAGCGGGGACGGGAGCATCCCAGGGATGCGAAATTAAAAAGCGGCGGCAGCAGAGACCATCATTTAAATTCCCCGGTTCCAATTTTGCGAGGTGCTCCTGTGGCTGCTGCTAAATGAGCTGAGAGGGGCTGGGAGATAAATGGGTCAGGCTGAGCCTCTGTCAGCACTCCTGCATCTCTGCAGCTCCGGGATCCTTCCACTGCTGGGATTGTTTGCTGGGTTCCCAGCCTTAGGGAGGCATTTCCTACAGAACAGGCAGGGCCCACAGTCCCTCCCTTGGTCACCACGAGGAAGAGTTCTCCCGGCAGAAAAATTGCATTTCCTCACCCAAAAATATCTACAAATGGACGGAAAGAGGGAGGGTAAGGAGAGGCATGGAATCCTGGGATGGTTTGGGTTAGAAAGGATTAAATCCCATCTCATCCCACCCCTGCCATGGGCAGCGACACCTCCCACGTCCCAGGGCGCTTTCAGGGCTCTGAAAAACACACACAGGAGAAACCTGGAAGTTGCAGGAACAAAAACACCACGGGATTTGAGGCTGTAGGGCCGCTGAGATCAGGATTTTACCCCTCAGAGTTCCCCAGACTGGGCCAATGTAGGAAACACGGAACCCTGGAATTTTTAAGTGAGCCCAGGTCTAAAATAGCAAAGCATTTAACTGCTGCTGTTCCCCAACCTTTCAAGCAGTACAGAGGGCTCCAGGTCTGGAAGAGCTCCAATAAAAGTTGCCCCACTGCCCCAAGCAGCCACTGCCCGTCCCGGCTCTCCCAGTGAGCTCTAAACTCTGTTCATTCCCAGATTCCAGCGCCCAGTGACGATGGGGAAATCAAAGCTCTGTCCACGCTGCCTTTCAGACACTTTATCACTGCAGAAGAGGCTCCGAGTGGAATTTAGCAAGCAGCCAGGGCGGTCCTGTGGCCCGGGCTCTCTCCTGCAGTGTCCCCGGGGCCAGCAGGTGGGAAAGGAAACATCCACCGCTGTTATCCCGACAGTCCCGGGCCATCCCACCCATGGAGCTCCTGCGGTTCTGGCTCTCGGCTTTTCCTGCCAGCTGGGCTTTGGCATGGAGGGCAATTCGGGATTTTCAAATATCTGAGTGTTTGGGAGTATCAAATACCCACTCACAGGGGATTTTACAACCTGTGGAGGGGCTGAACGCCTGCACAGCTTCTCCTCACGGCCCTGCCGTCCCAGCTCCAGGGTTCCTTGGGCAGGGCAGGAATGACACCAGGTCCTTTGGAGGTGAGAGTTTTCCAAGGCCAGGCCCAAAAGCAGCTCAGGATGAGTTTCCAGCTCCTGTTTCAGCTCCCCGTCCTCTGCCCCGACTCGGACATTTCCTCGCAGCGAGTTTCCCAGGTCCTCCCCAGCTGATGGGAGGGATTTATTTCCATTCCTTTGGTGCTTCAGCTTTAAGCACAGCAATAACTCAGCGTATCTCATTTTGGAGGAATGAAAGATTGCCCTTATTTTCAGCTCATTTTTGGGTGAGTTTTATTTCCCTCTCTCTCTCTCTCTCTTTTATTGAGCTCTGAACATTAATAATCAACCCTCATTAATTCAGTTAATTCTTCACATCCTCATATTCTCCATGCCCAGCACCACAAAGCTGAGGAGGAGACTAATGAAAGCTGAAGAGATGGTTGGAGTTATTAAAAATCAATTTCTCTATTTGGGAACCCTGGGGGTGTGAATATTCTCATCTCACATCTTCCCAGCGCCATCCCTCCCTCAGGAATTCCGAGCTCCGTGGCTTGGCAGGAAGCAGAAGGGCCCATCCCAAGCTTCTGGGATCCCTGAGTTTTCAGGTGTTATGGTCACCTGGGAGTTGTAATGTTCCAGGACCTTCTCCTGGGGCACGGGAAGGGGGAGAAGAGCTCTGGAGCATCGAGTGTTCCCTGTGGTGGGGGATGGATTTGGGAATCCACCTGGGATGGAGCCCCCAGCTCTGGCACGGGCAGGGCTCTGCCTCTCCTGTGAGCCAGGCGAGGATGGAAAATGCAGAACTTTAAACACAGGGTGAGGCTGACAAACAGAGCTGGGCCAGGGGCATGAAAATGGGGTCAAGAGCTTGGGTTTATGTCAAGCTTAAGAAACAAGAGAGGTGATATTGAGGTGTTGCCCCAGTTCCCTCCTGGCTTGGTTTGGATCCGGCTCCTCTCCCTCTCCTCTGGCAGCTTTTCCAATTCGTGGATTCCTTTTCACACCTCTGCTCACCTGTGCCAAAGGCTGAACGCTCCCGTTCCCTTCCCTGGGTGAGCCCAAGGGGATCCTGGCAAATCCTGGCTGTTGAAACCCGGCCCTGAGGCTGAGGAGAGGGAAGGGAACCCAGCAGAGCGCAGAGAGCCCCGGTTCCCTTTGCAGGGCGGGACAGGGGGAGCACAGGGCTGTTTAGGGGTGTGGCAGGGGAAGTTTAGGGGCCTTTTAGGGGAAAAAGGGATGGGAAAGGCTGGGAATGCCGGGGTGTGTGGGGTGTGCAGAGACGCTGCCTGGGGGAGCTCAGCCCTCATCGAGTCTCGGATGGGCTCCATGGCAACCGAGGCGTTGCCATTCCCTCACCTCAGCATGCTCCTTCCGTTCCCAGTCCCCTTTTTTGGGGAATGGGAGACAAATCCATCACCAAAGGCAGAGGAAGAGCCTTTGCCAGCGCCTCCCTTCCCCTAAATGCAAAGAAACCTGGAGAAACCCCTCTTGGAGAGGAGCTCCATCAGCTTCCAGCCCCACTTCTGTGGGATTTATGGCCGTGACCTTCAGCCCTGTCCCTGCCGGCACTTTTGGGTGCCTCCCTCTCCCCTCCTGCGGCATTCCCATTGTTCTGCCGGCCAGCTTCCTGCGGGATTCACTCTGAAATCTCCTCTTCAAACAGATAATTAAAACGTAATGGTGTTTACATTGCAGATGGAGCCGAGAGAAAAATAATAATAGTAATAATAATCGTAATAAACACGACTTGGCTGCTCAGGGGAGTTTGTCAAATGGCTCCTGGAGAGGCTGGGCACACTTTAATGAGTTTAAAGACGAGGATTTACACTCAGCAAACTTATTCAATTGTTCACAGGTGACTGCTGAGGTGAAGCTGCTTTCAGGGGCAGCCGGAGCTGTGACTGCAGCAGGACAAAATAAAAATAAAATTTAAAAAAAGGGCATTAAAATGCCATAACTTTTACAGCAGCGGATCTGCAGAATGGAATTGCAGCTCTGCAGAGTCCAGAAGCGATCCTGAATTAATGGCTCGGCTTTTCCAGGCCGTTCAAACGGGCTCATTTCATGCAAGATAAATTACAGGACCCTGCCACCCGCAGTACCTGAGAAAGCTTCAGATAACTCAGGGATGATCAGGGAAGGGCAGCTGGGCTTGGTGTCACATCCTGTGGCACAGGGCCCTGCTCCGGGGGCTGCAGGACTGGCTGCACCCACCCCCAGCTGGAACAAGAAGTTCCTGTCTAAGCAAACAGGACCAAAGGCAAACTCCCAGTCCAGCCCCTAACCCAATCCCATGGGAATTAAGGCTTGTGCTGCACAAATATCTTTAAAAATCGAGTGTCTGCCTTATTTTGTGGGACAAAAAAAGCTTCATTTGGTTGGAGAGTCTGGCAGAGGGGAGGTGGCTCCAGGTCTGACCGTAACCCTGTAGCAAAGAAAGAGGCAGCCCCGACCTGACAGAGCTGAGAAATCCAATGGCTGCAACCCCGAATCCCAATTTTCTGGCAGTAAAATCGGCTCAATGCACCCAAAGAGGAGCTCAGAGCCTGACTCCCAGCTCTCCTTTCCTTGGAAAGGCTTGGGAGGCAATGGGAATATCCAGGACTTCGCCTCTGTTCCCCTCCTGCCCCTCCCTGCTGGTTTTGTCACCCACTCGGGCCACTCCATCACTGCTCCCGGTTCCTTTTGGAAACCGCTGACGTGTAATTATTGCCGTGATTAACGCTCTTGTGCAGCTAATTGTAATTACACCTTCTCATCCCGAGCCTCAATTACTCATCTTTGCCTCAGCCCAATGTTTTCCTTTCTCCGAGTTTCTGGAAGTTGTCTGGGCTGGATAAACGCTCTCAGCATCCCAAACTCCTCTGTTTTCTCCACAGGGATTAATTCCAGGCCATAATGATGAATAAAGGCTTGATCACTGTGGGGTGTAAATCAGAGTAGCTCCCCTCGTGTCACCACAGCCGCAGTGATTTACAGCAGGGGACGTGTCAGATATTTCACTGAGAAGCCGCTGACATCCTAGGAAATATTGCTGAGGGAGTTTTTGTGTATCCAGAAACGCGTAATTTCTCTTTTTATACCTCCATCCCCTTAAATATTTCGGAGAAGTGAGGCGAACCGGCGCTGCTGTGCCCGTGTCAGGCTGTGGGTTGTGCAGGAGTTTGGAAGGGGTTTCATCCCCCACCTCGCAGCCACACAGGGGCTGCTCCTCCTGTCCCTTTTCCCGGGGTGTTGCTGTCACTTGGAATGGAGCAGCCCCTGCTTTACACCCCAGGCTCCGCCTGGATACGTCACTTCTACAGGGAGGATGTTGGAATAAATCCCGATCCAAGCCACAAACAGGAAGCTCCAGAGCCAAAGCCACAACCGGAACAACTTCCAGAACGAGGTGGTTTTCAGCTCAAAAGCCTGGCAGGGCTCTGCTGGGCTCGCTGCAGACCAGGTGACAACAGATTTAATAATTGCAGTGGGCCCCCAGGAGCTGGGAGTGGGGATTTAATGGAGCTGAGCTGTTCCTGGAGCTGTGGGAAGGCAGGATGGCGTCGTGTGGAAGCCTGATGGAAAACTGGCAGCGCGGGCTCCTCGCTTCACGTGGTCACAGACCTTTTTATGGGGCACTGTTAGAGCCCTGGCTCACCTTTAAAATGCCTGAAAACCACCCAGACACCGGGCCAGGACACAGCTGCATTTCCTGCCTGTCCCTGTTCCTGGCTTTTGGGACGGATCAGGTGTGCAGGTGCAGATCAGCCGGGCAGGGGCTGTGTGTGCAGACAATGCCTCGCACTCCTGAGGTTCGTGGTCCTGCACTCCCCCTCCCCAGCCCCCCCGGCCCCAGCAATGCTGCTTTGATCCCCCCCAAATCAGAAGCATCTCCCAAAAATCCAGGTTGTGCTCGGAGCCTTATTCCTAATCGCTCAGTTTGAGTGCGTTGATAAGGAAATACCAATTAAGATTCCCACTCCCCTGCCGGACCCGCAGCCAGAGACTGAGGGGATTATGGGATCGCTCTCATTTCCCACTCAGGAATGTTAAATAATTACAACTTTATCTCCTTCCAGCAGCAGCGGCCCCAGAGCTCCAGAGGCCTCCTGGCCTGTTTGTTGGGACCACTGCAGGTGCCCCTGACCTTCAGTCCCAGCCCTGAGCGGCCTCTGCACCTTCCCGGGAGAGATTTCAGTGACGGGAGCTGGGAGCAGCCGGCAGCAACTGGCCCCAAAAGTGACCCAGACAGAGGCAGGTGTGGTGACAATGGCAGTGAGGGTGACAATGGCAATGAGGGTGACAATGGCAGTCAGGGTGACAATGGCAGGCAGGGTGACAATGGCAATGAGGGTGACAATGGCAGGGTGACTGTGGCAGTGAGGGTGACAATGGCAATGCGGGTGACAATGGCAATGTGGGTGACAATGGCAGGGTGACCGTGGCAGTCAGGGTGACAATGGCAATGAGGGTGACAATGGCAGTGAGGGTGACAGTGGCAGGGTGACAATGGCAGTCAGGGTGACAATGGCAAGGTGACAATGGCAGGGTGACCGTGGCAGTGAGGGTGACAATGGCAATGCAGGTGACAATGGCAGTTCAGGGTGACAATGGCAGGGTGACAATGGCAGTCAGAATGACAATGGCAGTTCAGGGTGACAGTGGCAGTTCAGGGTGACAATGGCAGTGGCAGCTGCCGGGCTGGCAGCTCTGCCCCAGTGCAACACCCGAGCAAAGCCGATGTTTGCTAAGGCACAAGGAGATAAAGAAGGGTTTTCATTTTCTCCCCTCCCTGTGAGCCCCCGGGGGCTGTGGGAGCTCTGGAGCCCCCCCTGCTTTCAGCCAGGAGCTGCCACTGAACCCACGGAGGGGCCCAGCCTGGCCTGGCACTGGTGGGATGTGAAATTCCAGAGGAAAAGCACAGCTCCAGGCTTGGCAGATGTGGGAAATCTCGCTCCAGCTTTAGCTGTTGGAAGGGTTTCTTTCCAGAGGGAATAAAGAGCAGAACCCCCGTTCTGTGGCCACATCTCAGCCTCCAGGCCCTTCCAGCCCAAGCTTTCCCTCGGTTTAAAGGGGATGGATTAACCTTGTCCAGTTAATTTCTCCAAACTCTAAACTAATTATCTTTTCATTCTTCTCCCATCCTTTCCCTGCCAAGGGACAGAAATCAGGACAGGACTCCTGGGCTTTCTAAACCCTGCAATATTCATCCCCTGGAGCCTTGTTCCTGACAGGAACGCCTGGCACTGGAGCTTTTGTGCTGAGATAAAACCAGCCAGGGACACTGGGACAGCGCTGGGAGCATCATCCCGCGGCCAGGCCTGGAGGGAAAAGACTGTTCCATTCAGGAAAAGCCGAACCACTCAATGAATGTCCGATTCTTCTGTTGTTGCCGGGCTTTTGTCTGAGTCAGGACCCAGAAGAGGGAGAGAGCAGCAGGGGGGAGGTGGGAGAGAAGAGGAAGGAACAAGAAAAAGCTTGAATAAACAAAAATAAGAGAAAGATTTTTAGGGGGAAAAAAAGGCTGCACGGAGGGATTGGGATTCAGGCCAGCTCCGTCTGCAGTCTTCCAAACCATATGATCCATCCCAGGAAAAGGCAGACAGCACATCTGAGCAGAAATTACAGGTGGCTGAATTAATTAGCTCCAAATCCCAACACCCCCAAACATCAGGCGCTGGGATTAGGGACCCTGAGCCGGTTTGCTGCTGAATCCCAAAGCCCAGAGATTATTTGGATTCAAACTGGAAGTGTTGCAGATGGGTTTGTTTAGGGAAGGGGAGAGCTGTCTGTTCCTGTTCTGCCTTCAGCTAAAGCACAAGGGCACCCTTCCTTTTCCCTTTTCCCTTTTCCCTTTCGCCTTTCCCCTTTCCCTTTTCCCTTTTTCCTTTTCCCCTTTCCCCTTTTCCCTTTTCCCTTTTCCCTTTTCCCTTTTCCCTTTTCTCTTTTCCCTTTCCCTTTTCCCTTTTTCCTTTTCCCTTTTCCCTTTCCCATTCCCTTTCCCTTAAGATAAAACCTCTGAGCCTTCCCTGCCCTCTCTGGGCCTGATCCCACTGATCTTTCCAGGTTTCCAGTTCTCCCTGAACACCCCTGGAGCTGCAGGATGGGCAGGCAGAGATTCACCCTGAGGCCTCGGTGCTGATGGGACATTTTCCAAAGGAATTCCTTAAAATACTGAAAATTCCGGGGTGTGACTCAATTTCATCCCAGAACATGGAAAATCTGCCAGCTTCTCTTGGTTTTGAGCCCCTAAAAGCTCCTCAGGCTTGGAAGGATTGGTCAGCATCAGAACTTGTTTTTCTGGTGTCACCATCCACTCCCTGTGACAAAAATGGGTCATTCCCAGTTTAAAAAATGGATTATTCCCTATAAAATGGGAATAGCAGCAGTGGTAGAGCAAAGCCTCAGTGCTGGTGCTCACTCAGAAAAAGATTGGATGGGCAGAAAGCTTGGAAAAATTAAGGAAAAGGCATTTTTGGGAGAGCACAGCCAGTAAAACAGGGATTGTGGCGATCATCTGTTCATCCTGGACCCCTTCCTTTGCTTCCCAGAGCTGCCAAACTCCATCCCGAGTCCCTCAGGTTCCTGGGAAGGTGGAACTGGAATCCAGCAGCTCCTGTGGGGCTGGGTTTGTGTGCCCAGGCCCAGGCTCCAGCCCAGGTGGCTCCGCAGGTTGCAGCAGATTCTCCCTGCCCAGAGCACGGAGCTGTGCCAGGAATTCTCTGCCAGGGCCGCAGGAATGGTTTGTTCGGGATGGAGCTGGGGGCGGTGCAGCTGAGCTGGACGCGCAGCGATGGCAAAAGCTCCTGGCCGGGCTGTTCCCTGAAATCCCTGGATGCTGCTGTTCCCTCCTGCTGGCAGCCGCGGGAGGACAAACCCCGGGCAGCGCTGCCGCAGCATCCCCGGGTTCTGTGCAGGGTGTGAAAGTCGGGGGTGAGGTGGGGACGGGGTTTTCCCTTCCAGCAGAGGAGCAGGGAGAGCCATTCCCGGCTGGAGCCGAGCCAGCTTTCCCACCGCCTGCTTCCAAATGCGCGTCAGTGTTTGGGAACTTCTCCTCTCAGCTTGCCCAAAGTGGCAGCTGGGGCAGGAATGTGCCTCCGTCACCTCCCCCTCCCGCAGGGGATGGAATTCCCATTTTCCCGAATTTCGCAGCCGCTCCTTCCAGCCGTTGCTGCTGCCCTGTTCCAGAGGCTCCAGGAGCTGCCCTTGCTCGTCCTTGCACGCGTTCTCTGGGCACAGGAGGAATGTTTTGCGGGGGAGGAGGAGCTGTGCCGCGGTGTGTCGGGCAGAGGGAGATAAGGCTGGCAGGAGCCAGAGCTCTGGCACCGTTTCTGTGACAACAAACGCGCGGGTGACGTTCGGCCCCGGGGGCAGCGTTAACCCGAGCTCACAACGCAGCGGAGGCGGGTCCTGAGTTTTTACCACCTGCACGGCCCGGCTGGCAGGGCCAGGGTGACCTAGGAGGGCCAGAGTGACCCAGGAGGGACAGAGTGACCCAGCAGGGCCAGGGTGACCCAGGAAGGACAGGGTGACCCAGGAGGGACAGGGTGACCCAGGAGGGACAGGGTGACCCAGGAAGGACAGGGTGACCCAGCAGGGACAGGGTGACCCAGGAAGGACAGAGTGACCCAGGAGGGACAGAGTGACCCAGGAGGGACAGGGTGACCCAGCAGGGCCAGGGTGACCCGACAGGGACAGAGTTACCCAGGAGGGACAGGGTGACCCAGCAGGGCCAGGGTGACCCAGGAAGGACAGGGTGACCCGGCATGGACAGAGTGACCCAGGAGGGACAGAGTGACCCAGGAGGGACAGGGTGACCCAGGAGGGACAGGGTGACCCGGCAGGGACAGAGTGACCCAGGAGGGCCGGAGTGACCCAGGAGGGACAGGGTGACCCAGGAGGGACAGAGTGACCCAGGAGGGACAGGGTGGCCCAGGAGGGACAGGGTGGCCCAGGAGGGACAGAGTGGCCCAGCAGGGCCAGAGTGACCCAGGAGGGACAGAGTGACCCAGGACGGACAGGGTGACCCAGGAGGGACAGGGTGACCCAGCAGGGACAGAGTGACCCAGCAGGGCCAGGGTGACCCAGGAAGGACAGGGTGACCCAGGAGGGACAGGGTGACCCGGCAGGGACAGAGTTACCCAGGAGGGACAGAGTGACCCAGGAGGGACAGAGTGACCCAGCAGGGACAGGGTGACCCAGGAGGGACAGGGTGACCCAGCAGGGACAGAGTGACCCAGGAGGGCCGGAGTGACCCAGGAGGGACAGGGTGACCCGGCAGGGACAGAGTGACCCAGGAGGGCCAGAGTGGCCCTGGAGGGACAGGGTGACCCAGCAGGGCCAGGGTGACCCAGGGAGGACAGGGTGACCCAGCAGGGCCAGGGTGACCCAGGAAGGACAGGGTGACCCAGCAGGGACAGAGTGGCCCAGGAGGGACAGAGTGACCCAGGAGGGACAGAGTGACCCAGGAAGGACAGGGTGACCCAGCAGGGACAGGGTGACCCAGGAGGGACAGAGTGACCCAGGAGGGACAGGGTGACCCAGCAGGGACAGAGTGGCCCAGCAGGGCCAGAGTGACCCAGGAGGGACAGAGTGACCCAGGATGGACAGAGTGACCCAAGAGGGACAGGGTGACCCGGCAGGGACAGGGTGACCCGGCAGGGACAGGGTGACCCAGGAAGGACAGGGTGACCCAGGAGGGACAGAGTGACCCAGGACTGACAGAGTGACCCAGGAGGGACAGAATGACCCGTCAGGGACAGAGTGACCCAGCAGGGCCAGGGTGACCCAGGAGGGACAGGGAGACCCAGGAGGGACAGAGTGACCCAGCAGGGACAGGGTGACCCAGCAGGGACAGAGTGACCCAGGAGGGCCAGGGTGACCCAGCAGGGCCAGGGTGACCCAGGAGGGCCAGGGTGACCCAGGAGGGACAGAGTGGCCCAGGAAGGACAGAGTGACACAGGAGGGACAGGGTGACCCAGCAGGGCCAGGGTGACCCAGCAGGGACAGAGTGACCCAGGAAGGACAGAGTGACCCAGGAGGGACAGGGTGACCCGGCAGGGACAGAGTGACCCAGGAAGGACAGAGTGACCCAGGAGGGACAGGGTGACCCGGCAGGGCCAGGGTGACCCAGCAGGGACAGGGTGACCCAGGAGGGACAGGGTGACCCAGGAGGGACAGGGTGACCCAGCAGGGACAGAGTGACCCAGGAGGGCCAGGGTGACCCGGCAGGGCCAGAGTGGCCCAGGAGGGACAGAGTGACCCAGGAAGGACAGAGTGACCCAGGAAGGACAGGGTGACCGGGCAGGGACAGGGTGACCCAGCAGGGCTTTTGTCCCTCTCTCCGGCTCCGACTCCCGCTCTCCTCCCTTTGTGCAGCCCCGCGCTGCCGCTGCCAGGGCGATAAACGCGTCCTGTTTACGGGCGCAGAAATTCCCACCTCAGCGCTTCTGCCGGGCCCGCGAATGGGGAGAAAAAAAGCGACTTTTCAAAGCATTTCAGATTCTGAGCGCTGCAAATGAGAAAAGGCACAGTTCCTCCCCAGCCGGAATGGAGGCAATTACCCTGTGAAAGGAAACGCGATTTCCATCCCTTCCGCCTGTGAGGCTTTTAGGATCCATCAGGTCCTTATTTGTGGGGACCTTCAGCGGTTTGGGGCTGCTCCGAGAGCGGGGAAGGAGGAAATTGCTTTGCTGTTCTCACACTGGTTAAATAAAAGTCTTTGAGAGCCTCGGGGACTGAGCTTTTCTCTCCACAAAAGGCTGCAAACTTCCCTCCTCCTTCAGGCCCGAACCGCCGTGGCTTTCCGCTGGTGGTTATGCACAGAACACGGAATGTATTTATATAAAAATATGTATTTATATAAAAATATGTATTTACACCCCCTCAGACCTCGCTGGGCAATCTCCCTGTGCAGGAGAACACCAGGAAATAATCAGGAATAACATTCCTAATAATACATGAATAATAATAATAATAATAATAATAATCCTACTAATAACATCAGGAATAACATTCGCTCCCTCATCCAGTTCGTTCTGTCAGGATCGGCTTTTCTCGGCTGCCCTTTCTCTTGCATTTGCTGAGTATTCCGTTAAATTTCTCCTCCCTCTGCTCCCCCTTTCCCACTCCATCTGGGACTGGAGGAGCTCTCCACCAGCAGCATCTGTGTTTAATCAGCTTTAATACTTCCACAGGCTATATGTAAGTAAGGGAAATGCTCTGGACAGGGAATAATTATCCCTTTAATTACACAGATCCACTGCTGGGAGGCTCAAGGAGAGCAGGGGGCACTTCCAGGCTGGGGAGCAGCAGCCAGGACATGGATCTGCCTTGAATCCCATCCCATTCCATGGGCAGGGACACCTCCCAGTATCCCAGCCTGGCCTGGGACACTATTTCCCCTAGTTCTAGATCCCTCCCCTTCAACAGGCTCAGAGAAGGACCAACAGCAAAAAATCCTCAAATGTTCTGGAAAAGCACTGAGGAGCAAGGACAGAGCAGAGACTCTGGGCTGATAAATGAGCTGGTTCATGGAGTCCCCGCCCTGTCCCAGTTTTCCCATATTTGGGAAAGTCGATCCTAATTAACTAATGACGGGAATTTATTTAAAACACCTTTATCCTCACGGGGCCACGCACTCCTAACTGGAGCAACTTTAATCCCGTCTGGAGAAAATGGGGTTTTTGAGAGCAGAAATTGAAATTAAAAACCTGGTTCCCATCAGCCAGGACCTGCCCGTGGGTGCTCTCAGCCCATCCCAGCTGTGCAGAAAAATCTTCTTTTTGCTGGGATTTTGCTCTGCAGCTGGGCCTGGCTGTGGATTTGATGTGTGAGTGTGAAAAATTCCTGGTTTTAATTCCAACGGGTGCTGCCTTCACACAAATAATGATCAACAGGAGCCTTGCAGACGGGGCTGGCAGAAGAGCTGCGCTCCTGTGAAGTTTTTATATCAATTCTGCATTCCCGAATGGATCCAGATAACCATCGGAGATTTTCTGAGCTTCTCTGAAGCCTCTGATCCCGGGGCTCCGTTGTTAAATGTGTTTACCACACACGCGCAAAGCCGGCAGCGAAATTCACGGGAGCTTTGTGCTCCGAAAGCAGCGTTTTCCGCACGAGATTCACCTCGCGGGGGGAACAAATTCAAGGTGAACGTCTCACTTAGCTCCGGTTCTTAAACCCCAACTCAGAGTCTTTGATTGCGGGATCTCAGGAAGGGAAGGATGAAAAGCCGAGCCTGGCTCTGCATCGCTGTGTGCTGCTCCCTCAGGGGAGGCAGAGGAACTCTCCAGCCCCCAGAAACCCTCGCCGTCTTTAAGCACAACAATGGGAGCCCGGAGCATCACAAAGTCTTGGCTGTGGCTGTGATTCGCTCCTCTCATCAGATAAACACTGAATTTCCAGCGTTCTGAATGTCAGAGGGGGCTCTGCTCTGCCTGGGCACGGATTGGACTCATCATTCCAGGGAAAAAAATGGAGTAGAGGGCAGGGATCGGCTGTTCCAGCTGAATGAAACATCCTTCTCCTCCACGGCCTCGGAGTTTGCCCCATCCTTCCCTCCTCGTCCTCTCTGGCTGCAGGATCATCACGGACCGGACCTTCAGCTCTGCTTTTGGACACACAGAAAATAAAATAATCGGCCCCGAAAACAATTTCCCTGTGATTAAAGATCCGCTGCTGCTAAAAATATTGAAAGCAGGAATCAGGCCGAATAATAGACTTGGCAGCGTGCAGCAGAGCTGACAGAAACTGCTGGCGCCATGCAGAAAACAAACATCAAAAGACAAAATAGCTTCAGACACTCTGAAGCACTGGAATTTTATGGGTTTTTTCCCTCCCCTTTTGCCATTTTGCCAAGGTTCTTTGTGCATCCCTCTGCAATTCCAGCTAGTTCTTGAATTCGGGATATTCTCTGAAATGTCCCTGGGGTGGCTCCTGCAGCTGGGTGCCCCTCGCTGTGCTCTGAGCAGCCCTCTCGGTTCAGAGCGGGAACAGAACTGTCAGGGGTGTTCCTGAAGCTTTTATTCCGCTTTATTTGCTTCCTCTTTTCCTTAAAACGTTCTGGAAGTGGTTCCTCCTTTCCTCCTTCCCCTCTCTCAAGGTGTGTCCTGCCAGCCCTGTGGTCACTGCTGCCACCGAGCTGCCCTTCATTGATAACCCAGCCCAAAACTGGCTCTGTGGCTGTGATGTGAAGGCTCATGAAGGGCCTGACCCAGAGAAGCCCCTGGACACCTCCCCGAGGGCAGGACATGGAATTTCCCAGGCAATCCATGGCTCCTGGTGGGATCAGGGTGTGTCCATGCTGATTTTCCACAGGGGTTTGTTCAGTGCTCTGAACCTGCCTCAGCTTTTCTCTCCCCTGAGCGAAGCTGCAGCGTCCCCTGAGCCCTTCCCAGGTGCAGCCGCTGCTCCGGGGTGACTGCCCGGGGTTCAAACCTCCCTGCAGGGCTCTGGCAGCAGCAGGGCGAGGCCAGAGCAGAGATCAGGCAGGTTTTTGTGGGATCAGCTCCGTGCTTGGCGTTCCGGTGTCAGAACGCCCGGGAAGGCGCCGGAGCAGCGCAGCGGGAGCTGAACCGACACAAACGCGGCTCTGTCCTTTCCGCCCCAGGGAGCTGAGCCTCGGTGACACCTCAGGGTTCCATCGCTGCCTCAGAGCGGGGGGAGGGAGTGAAGAGCAGGAGGTAGAAAAAGCCAAATCCCGCCTCACCAATTCCATTCCTGTTTTATAGGCACGAGGAAAAACACCCCCAGACACTTCAGGTGCCACATGGTGCCACGGCTCAGGAGCCTTCTCAGTGAAGGGCCTGGCTGGAAACTGCCAAGAGCTGCAGCAGCTTTGGCAGGAGCTGAGGAAAACCTTTGGGGAGCTGAGGAGCAGCGATGGAATTGAGCCAGAGCCAGTCTGGGAAAAAGGAATGGCAGAGGACACGGGAGAGGTGAGGCACGGACCCTGCTCAGCACTCAGGACACTGCAGGATGGTGGTGCTGAAGGACTGGAATGTCCTGAACACAAAGGGAGCAATTCCCAGGGCCGGATGTGACCACGAGGTGCTTTGGGGGCTACTGGTCTCTGGGGATCCTGTGGGTATCGAGCACTGAGCACCAAGGCTGGGGTGGTGTTTGCACCCAAACACAAACTCCCACAGGAAAACAGAGGATTTGGCCAGGTCTGGAGCCCAGGGGAGCTTTTGGAGTGGCCTCCAGGGCTTGGTGTGGGGCTGACGACCACCTTGGACACAAGCTGTCCTCCTGCTCTGGAAGACAAAAGCACAGACACGTGAGAACCACGCAGAGTCCATCCAGCCCTGCCAGCCACTCCTCACACCCCGAATGCCCAGCTAGGGGCGAGGGCTGGGCAGCAGCGCCCGTGGATGGCAGGGAGGGTTTTTTTCCAGGGTCAGGAAATAATGACCCCGAAAGTTTCAAGACTCTGAGCACAGCGGAGCAGCCAAATCCTGCTGTCAGTCTGAAGCTTGTTAGCAACACTCCTCTGGCTGGGCTCGGGGTGATTAGCGAGCTTCCAGACTGTGTGAAGGAGCAAGGGCTAACAAGGTTTGGATTCCACCTTCCACCAATAAAAGCAGCAGTGTTTTCTCTTCACTTACTCGGCTGTTGGAGGCTTTTTGTTGTGTTTCTTAGGGGGAAAAATTGGTGTGGTCAGGAATCTTCCCTCCTGAATGCACTGACAGCAATAAATGCATCAAATTACTTCTACTGGAAATTTTTTTAATTCACTGTTTGTGCAAACACTCCCACGAACACGGGGAGTTCTGCAGGGATTAGAGCCTTAACCAAGCATGAGAACTGCCTGTGCAGGCACAGGATAAATCCCCATGAACACAAACCATCCCTGCGAGCACAGGAACACAACCAGCCCAGGATGAGCCGCACGGATCCGTGTTCATCCAGCCCCTGGTGCAGAAATCCCGGACACACAGCCACGAGCAGGAGCTCAGAGCAGGAGCTCTGATCAGCACAACCCTCACGTTTCCCATATTTGCACCCCTCTGATGCAGGCACAGCCACAGGAAAGGTTCAAACCCTTCCTTCCAGAGGCAGAAACATCAGCCTGCCGTTCGCAGAGCTCGTTTTCCGAATGAAAATGCTCCTGGTCAAAAGCAGAGCATCAGCGGGAATTACTGCCGCGTGCGAAAAGAGGGACTGGAGGTGGGAAAATCCACTGGAGGTGGGAAAATCCACTGGAAGTGGGAATATCCACTGGAGTCCGGCTGTGGGTGCTGGCACAGCCAGGACAGCTGTGGGGCTGCCACTGCCGGTGCCCTGTGACGGGATCCCGCAGCACCGCGGCGGCTCCGCCCCTTCCCAGTTTCCCCTTTCCCCGGAGATCATTAAAAATCATTAAAAATCATTAAAAATCATTAAAAATCATTAAAAATCATTAAAAATCTTCATCAGCGCCGCGCTCGGCCCCGCGCAGCGCCCGGGCTGCGCCTCCCGCCGCGGCCCCCAGGTGGCGCTGCGCAGCTGCCGCAAATTCCGCCAAATCGGGGTTCTTGTGAAAGAAAACCTTAAATCCGATCACCCGGGGATAAACCCGGGCCTTGTCAAACTCCACCAGCCGCAGTTAAGCCTGACACCTGCGTGTGCGCCTTTGACATAACACGCCTGATGCTGAGCTGGCGCTGGAGCAGAGGCTGGGGGTGACATTCCCGGGGCTGGGGGTGACATTTCCAGGCTGGGGGTGACATTCCCGGGCTGGGGGTGACATTCCCAGGCTGGGGGTGACATTTCCAGGCTGGGGGTGACATTCCCGGGGCTGGGGGTGACATTTCCAGGCTGGGGGTGACATTTCCAGGCTGGGGCTGACGTTCCCAGGCTGGGGGTGACATTCCCAGGCTGGGGGTGATGTTCCCAGCTCCCCACCTTGCCCAGGTGTTATCCCAAATCCCACAGAAAGGACAGACCCTCCAGACCCCCTCTGACACCCTCCTGAGGTCACAGAAGAACCCCCAGCTCACAAACCCCCTTTGAATCCCCCATGGAAGGCACTGTCCCAAAATCCCTGAGCGCCCCAAATCCACCCCAAACGCCTCCAGAACCACGCAGCAAAGTGCCCGACTTTCCAGCTGGATGAGCATTTAATGCCTCTCCAGCCTTCCCAGCTCCTGGGCAGCACGAAATGTCACTTGAGGTGCAGCACCTCAGAAACCAGGGCAGAGCCGTGGCCAGACCTCAAATACCAGCGGAGGTCGGGGCTGTCGGTGGGATAATGCCAAGCGGATTTCGGGAGCGCAGGTTCCGTTTAGCGAATGTTAAAGGCTCCTTTCTGCTCCGGAGGTGAAGCCAGGGCCAGAGGTTGAGCTCCTGCTCCCTGATCGCTCCTGTTCCCAGCCAGGAGCAAAAAGCAGCGATTAAAGAGGTCAAAGCTGTGATGTCTGGGTAAAAAAAGTTTAAAAGGACTTGGGAAAAACATGGAAAGTGAGAAAAAAAACAAACCCCACGCTGTATCTCCTCCTCCAAAAGCTGTTATCGTTTTTAACTCATCGACTCGTGCTGTGACGCCCACAAGAATTCGCTGACTGAGCCTTCTGCACTCATTTATTTTGGGAGTTTGGTGCTGAATGAACGAACCACGGGGTTTCGGGAGGGGAGGAGGCGCAAGGACATGGAAGGAGGAGCAGGGAAGTGTCCCAGGATGAAAGGGGACTCGCAGAGGGAGATGGGGAAGAACGGGGGATTTTGTTCAAAAAGTAAAAATACAGGAGTGCAAAATTCCATCCGAAGGCCCGGCAGCTTTGCCTCTGAGGGGATGCACCAGCAGTCCCTGAATTTCCCATTCCCTGAATTTCCCATTCCCGTTCCAGCCTCTCACACTTGGCCAGCATTTTCCCATTGTACACTTTGAGTAAATCCCACCCCAAATTTAGAAAAACACCTGCAGCAGGGAGGCTTTCCAGGGAAAGGAATTCATCCAGTGAGAGCTGAGGATTATTTAAGTTTTCCCCAGGGAAATCCAGGGATGTTTTTGCTGAAATAGTCCCAGATGATCACAACGGGAATTTGTTTTTAATTGGTAAAAACTGATACATTACAGTGAGTGAGGCTGGGAAAAGATGGAAACAGAGATGGAATCTGCTCCAGGGTTTGTTTGCTTTAATTACAGGTGTGGAAAAGAAATATAAAATGGCCGGGAGGTTGATCAGCAGCCCAATTATGGATCATCCCTGTATTATTTATTGGCAATCCCATGGGAACAGCTTCCAGAAGGTTCCAGCAGGAAAGCTGGAAGTTCTTCTCTTTTGAGCACTGCCCTGATCCCTGTGAAGAGGGAGAACGGCAAAGCCCTGCTGCCCCTTCCACGCAGGTAAATATTTAATTAATTAATTAATTAATTTATCCCTTCCCCACTTTGGGTTGAGGTCGGAGCTGATCTTCCCTCAAACACCCCCAAAGAGCCCCAGGAGTGGGGGAGATGGATAAAGATTCTGTTCGCTTTTTTCGCCCTTAAAAGAACTTAATGAGGCCAAATTGGCGGCTCCTAATCAGGCATCGGCCTTTGCACCTCCCCGGGTTCTGTTTACAGAAGCTCATTAGAGCAGCACTTGCTGATGGGCGGGATGACTCCGGGATTGCCTAACGACCCGAGCAGGCGGCACAAAGCTCGGAAAATGAACCAGAAACGGTGATTAAAGGAACGATTCTTCCTGCAAACAGAGCCTGCTGCTCCCAGAGCCCCCGAGGCTGCTCCTGGATCTGCGAGGAGTCCGCTGGGACCCATCCTGAGCTGCGCTGGGATGGGAGTCAGGGAATTTCAGTGGGGTTTGGGTGGGAAGGGGACTAAAATCATCCCGTGCCACCCCCAGGATCCAGTGCCACCACCTGCCACTGCCCCCGGCTGCTCCAAGCTGGCCTTGTGTCTTGGGGTGACGTTATGATGTGGATCTCATATCGCTGCCTACGCCCAGAAATTAATTCTTGTGCCTTTCTATGCCTCTAAACTGAGCCTGAGAGGGGGAAGGAAAAACTGAGCAAAACTTTCTCAAAGCGTTTGCAGCTTGTTCAAGGTCACACAGAGATAGCGACTTTCTTTTTCCCAGCTGCAGCAGGGAAGCGAGGAAGCACCCGGCTGGCTGCTCCCTGGGTCAGCTTTTGGCCAGTTGTTCAGCTTCTTTTTCTCTAGAGAGAGACTGAGAGTTGAACTTTGTTTTTCCTTCCCTGGAATTTCGGATTTTCTCCCTTTTCCACTGGACTGCTTCAATATCAGAGCACATCAGGAGGACTTTCCACCAGGCACAGAGGGCCTGGCCCTGGGCCAAGCCCCAGCTCCGAGGAGACCAAAGGGAGGACTCTGACACTTTCCCAAGTTTTTTCTCCACAGCGAGAGATTTTATTATTTAGCATTATTTTCCTTTTCCCACGTGTTTGTTAAAGAAATCATTTTTATCTCTTTCCTTTGAGGAAAATTTATTTTCCCCGAACCTGGTGGGGGAGGGGTGGTTGTGCCTTCTCTCAGAGGATATATTTCTAAATTTGGCCAAACCAGCACACCTTGGCACAAGGACACGGAAGGAGGAGCAGGGAAGTGTCCCAGGGTAAAAGGGGACTCACAGAGGGGGATGGCAAAGAACGTGGGATTTTGCTCAATGTATTAAAAGAAAAAACACAGAATCCCATCTGGGGGCCCTGCAGCTGAGCCCCTGAGGGGATGCAGCAGCATTCCCCAAATCCACGGCGGAAATCCCAGCCTCAGGACGGGGCAGCCCCAGCTTGGAGCGAGTGGCGGGGCTGGGAATCGCCTCCCTTTGCCAACGCGTTCATGACCGTGTGAGCTTTTTAACCTGCTCTAGGAAGGAGCTGCCTCCAGTTCTCTCTTTATTCCGTGTTTGCTGTTCTCAGCTCCCTTTTCTGCACTCGCTCAGCACCAGAGCTGTTCCTCCAAAGCTGGGCTCCCCATTCAGCTGGATGTGAGCACAGCTGGAGCCCTGCAGGAACATCTGGAGACAGCAGCGAGCCTTGTGCTCCACAAGAGCTGCAGTCTAGCCCACCAGAAAGGCCCCAAAATGGAGATTTTTTTGTTCCAGTCCCTGGGCATTTTCTTGCAAAAAATCAATGCAATTATTAATGAAACTATAAGACAACTTCACCCATTGTTTTTGACCAGTTTTGACTCGGGGTTTGTCCAACTTGTCCAAAACTGGGGTGAAAAATGTAGGCCCAGAGGCCTCGTGGTGTGTCTTGAACACGCCCAGGTGAATTGTGTACCCATGATCGGCCAGAAACGAGCATTTCCGCGGAGCTGTGCTCAGAGCTCCCCCCTTAATCAGGAGCTATCCTCTGTCTAGACAATAAGTAACAGAGTGTTCTGTTCCTGCTGAAGTTCCCTGCTGGTGCCTGAAATGATTCCTTTCATCTCGCAGCCATAAAAGGATGCGGGGCCGTGCACAGAGCCAGGGTTGGCTTTGAAGCTGTTCTGACTAAAAACCTGAATTCAGGTGGTGCTGGTGGCCTCGGTTTGTGCCGCTCCCTGGAGGGAGCTTTGCACATCCTCCTGCTCCTCCTCCGTCCCCTGATGCATTTCCCATATTCCCATGTTTTTATGGCATTCCCGGGGATCAGCAGAGCTCCAACCACCCTCAGCGAACCCCAGGGACAGGGGGCTCCTTAAACATCAAGGAATTCAAGCTCCCTTTTGTCAAACAGAGCTGCTGCAGGAGCAAAAAGAACTTTATTTATTAGCTGGGCTAAAAAGCTCCCAGCCCCCCTTTCCCTGGCCTGTAATTCCATGGGCACAGTGAACATTCCCTGAGCAGCGTCTCTGCCTTCATCCCTTCCCTTCCATCAGGAGCCAGCCAGGCCCTGCAGCTGCCTCAGCTGGGAATGGAGATGTCTCACGGAAGGCTGGTGGGTTTTTATCACTTCTGGGAAGTTTGGGGAAATCCCATCCTCTCCTTTCCCTGCTCAGAGTTCCCAGCTCTGCAGTGGAACTCAGGGCCCGGCCTGTCGCTGTGGCAGGGAAGGGCCCAGCTCTGCGTTAGAGCAGAGATTTGCTGTCAGGGGAGCTGCAAGGCTTTAAATTGCTCTTCCCTCGGGTAAAGTCCCTCTCCTGCTGCTAAAACACAGCACAGGGACTCTCTTTGGGGAGGAATTTGGGTTATTTGGCTGCTGCAGGAGGCCCTGGGAGCTCCAGCCCCGCTGCCAGGAGGCCACAGCGAGTCCCTGGCAGGACAAGGAGGTGCTGCTGCTCATTCCTTGGGGGGACTGAAAGGGAAGTGGTGCCTTGAGAGGCCACCTGAAAACAGAGACTGGACAGGAGTAAGGGAATAAATGTTGGTATTTATTTGAAGGGCCTTCAAAGGTACCCCTGGGCAGCCAGAGGCCACTGCCCAGATGGGCCCCAAGGTGGACAGCAGGTCACGAGTTCTTCACACTTTTATAGGTTTGGTTCTTTGCATAGCAGGGTTAATTCCCCAATTAAAGCTTCAGTTAATGATGGAGTTTCCCCAAGCTCACCCCCCTCTCAAAGGCTTTTGGTTGACACATTTTGGGCCTAGGATGGTCTGGGTGTCCTTGGAGAGCAGGCCCGGAGAGGCTTTGTTATGTCTGCCTGGCACAGAGAGCAGAAGTGAACAGGCTCCAGGAAACTCCAGAGTTACACAGCAGGCAGTGCAGGGCTTGAAAATATAAAAGTTCAAACCTAAGGCATCAGAAGCACCCGATCTTCCTCTCCCAAGGGGCTGGGAATTGCTCAGTTCTCCTCTCCCATGGAAATGGGATGAGAGGGCAGCTCTCAAACACGGCCCCAGCTGGGATTTTGTGCAAAAAAAAAGAAGATTTAACCATCAAAACTTCAGCCACTGGCAGCGTGCTCAGGTCACTCCTGCAGGCAGAACAAAAATGGGCTCAAGGAATTGGCTGCTCTTGACACAGAGGGGTCACTTTTGTCACTTGACTCACGGTGACACCAGAACCATTGTGCTGGAAATGGTTGTTATTGAAATAAAACTGGTTTGAAGGTGCTTTGTAAATGACTCATGTGATGGATGTTGCAATAAAAGTCCCAAATAGTTTAATCATGCACTGGAACAAGCTGAGAAAAAGGCTGGGTTTGGGAATTCCTGCAAATGTTCCGGCCTGGAGTTAAAAACCCTACAAACACCAGAGGTACTGGGAGCAAATAAACTCATTTAGAATATAATCTAGAATATAAATGAGATCCCACATCAAAACTAAACTGACAGAGTGCATTTAAAAATCAGAGAGCACCTTCCAAACAAAGGGCAGGTCAGAAATGAGGTGCTGGCATTAGACAGCAACAGCTTCACATAATAAATGTATTTCGGGAAAAACCCTACAGGATTCCTTGGGAATTCATGGATCAGCGTGGCCTGGAGATCACTCACTTGTCCCCAAGGTCAAATCCCTTCCAACAGCACCAGGATTTTGAGGAACTCAACTGAATTGTGGTTGTTCTTCAGTTAATGAAGCAGATTGTTAAGAAAAATAAAATATTCACGGTGACACCTTTTCAGCTTTAATTATTGACCTTTCATTGGCAAATTAAACCCATTTTCCGTGACCTCCCAGGCAAGGTCAAGGTAAACACCAGGACCAGCCCTTCCTCTCCTGGCTTTGGAGGAGGTGCCATTCCAAGGCCATTCAGCCGCTGTTAAAGGACGCAGAGGCAAGCAAAAAAAAAAATTATATAGTCAGTCTTGCTAAATTAGTTTACCTAAAATTGTATGTGTGAGTGATTTTAATCAAAATCTAATTTCCCCTCTTTTTAGAGTAACCGAAATGAGATTTTTCTAATTTACTTTTCGCGGTTCAAGTTTCTCATAATTCTTCTGTGGTCGTGACAGCCCCGTGAAAAGCGTCTGCTGCTACAAAGCATTAAAAAAAATTAGATTTTCAAATTGATGTGCTAAATTAAAAATGTTTAATGTTTCTCATCAAAGGCACAGGAGTGTGCACAGGGCCCTTGGTACAGTTAGAGGCACCAGACTTTTTTCATCTGTTTCTTTAATTCACGTTGCAAAGGCAACTCTGCTGTGAAAATTAACGAGCTACAAGCAAAAAGTGTTGTAAAATAGTGTCTTCAGAGGAAATACCTTTTAATTTCTCCCCCTCCCCTTGGATGCTCTGACCTTAAGGATGTCATAATAAAAACAGATGCTGTGTTGTTTCTCACAAACTTCAGATGGAGTTCTACCAAATTCTTGCAGAGAATTTATTTATTCTTTGAATTCTCTGGGCTTTGCTTGCTAGTTCCCATGGTTTAGGAGGTCACGTTATTTCTGTAAATTGATTTAAAATTATGAATGCAGTCAAATCTGGGCTCCAGGCTTCAGCAGCTGCTGGGAGGTGGCTCTGAGCTGGGCTGGGACCTCTGGGGCAGCTGCTGCCTTGGGGGTGCTTTAGGAGTCCCAGTTTCAGCTGAAACTGAGTTTGCCTTGCTGAAAATGGAACTTTTCTTGGTTTAATGTACAGGAAAGTCCTCGGGAGCTGCAGGTTGGGCTGGGCCTGGCAGGACGAGGAGCTGGGAAAGGTTGGGTGGGGTTGGGTTTACAGGGGGGTCTCTGCTGGGCTCAAAGGGGAAAAAGGGAGAAGATCCTCGAGGAAATGGAGAAGATCCTCAGGAAATGCAAAAGATCCTTGAGGAAATAGAAAATATCCTTGGGGAAATGGAGAGGATCCTTGATGAAATGGAAAAGATCCTCAAGGAAATGGAGAAGATCCTCGAGGAAGAGGCCTCAGCCATGAATAATTTTGAATTAATAAAATTAATAAAATGATATTTATTTTGAATGAATAAAACATTGACCACCTTGCCAACAGCTTACCCAAGTGTGCAGCTTCCATCTAAAAAGCAGCTCCTCAATTTAAACTCTTTTAATTCCAATTCTGTGCAAACCCAGGGCAGCTCAGCAGAGCTCCTGTGGCTCAGAGAGGGAAACACACACACAAGCTCTGCCATTCCCAGCACCTCCTCCTGCTGCTCCTAACTCCAAACCTGCTCCTGGAAAACCTCCTGGAACAGCTTCATCTTCAGAGAGAATCCAACACCAGACTCGTGCTGCAGAGAGCAGCAGAGCAGCTTCACACCCGGCCTGGAAAACCTGAAAACCACCAAGTTTTGGTGGCACAGGGAAAAGTTGGATTCCTTTTCTGTGTGCCAGGACAATTCCTGCCCCCTCCTCCCATGCCAGGGATCTCTGACATTCCGTGGGTGGTTGGAGGCTGCGTGGGGGGGGGTCACGTTCAGTGCTGATAATTTTAGAATAAACATTCAAAACAGCACCTGAAGATAATTTGAAAGGTGTAGAGGCAGAAAATGAATCCCTGTAAAATACTGCCTGGCAAATTAAAAGACATAATTGATTCCATTAGCTAATTCACCAAACTAAGTGTTGCTAATTGCCCGAGATAGTGTTTGTTTGGTACAGCCACTGCACCCAGGCTGGGCTAAGTTTGCATTATTGACAGGCAAAGTTGCTAAATGTTTGTTTTTCCTTCTCTTCGGCCCAGGATTTGTTTCCAGGGTGTCCTAAGCAGGCCTCAGGCCATCCCTGAGCTCCCCACCACCTAATTCCCATTTGGAACTGGATTTTTCTGTGTGCAACAGCTCCAACAAAACTCCCTAAAACATCTGGAAAATCACAAAAGGGGATTGATGCAGCCCAGAGCTGCGTTGTGAGAGCCACAGACACAAACTCCTCGTGCAGCTCTGCACCTCTGCCTTCCAAACCAGCTCAGGAGCTGCTCTCCAAAGGCATTTTATAAATAAAGCTGGAATCAGAGCATTTCAACATTCCATGAATTTCTGTCATGCATTAGGAAGAAACTAACTCGGTTTTGCTGTGCCTGACCCTGATGTCTTGGCCAAGTTTCCAACACCAGGCCCAAAACCACGGGACCAACAAATGGTCTGAGCTTTGGCTGGTGCAGCAGGCTTCACTCATCCCAAAAAAATCAGGAATTTCTCCATCCATTGTGCTCCAGCATAGATAAAGTGTTCCAAGTGCTGGGTTCTGTAATGAATACTATCCTGAACTGGTTTCACTGAGTGTGAAAGGTAAAGGAAGAAAGGGAAACAAATTCCTGGAGGCCCCACAAGGAGCTGGTAGAGCTCCCTTGGAGCATCTCCCCAGGGAAAAGGACCTGCTGCCTCCCATGGCCACAGCAGGAGCTCCCAGAGCCCAGAAAGCAGTTGTTGACTCGTGAGAAGAAGTATGGATTAAGTTTAGAACTGTGTTTAGAGCACCAGGGGATGAATTATCCTAATTGGTGTATTAGTCTCAGTTACACAGAGTAATCACCACAGCCGCCTCTGTTTTCATTAGAAATTTAATTAAGTTTATCAATGTTTGGCTTCTTTGGCCTTGTTTTTCACTACCTTCCCCAGGCTTTTCTTTGTTTAATCAATATTTTTAGTGAGATGGGAGGGAAATGTTTTTCCAGTGCACCCTGGTTTTCATTTTCCACTTTTTTTTCCTCCTGACACAAATCTGTTGGAAGCAGAGGAGGGCAGGGATTCCCTGTTTGACTCAAAAAAAGAAGTTTTCTTACTCCAGTAACCCCTCCAGAAGTCACTGAACCCTTCCACACCACACTCTGGACATTTCTGACCACATTTCTCCAAAACATTGGGGAATTTCAAGGCCCTGGAGGCCCCAGATAAAACACAAAATGCAAGAAACAGAAACTTACGGACAGTTTTATCCCAGCCAATGATTCCTGGGGTGTTCAAGAGCCAAACAGCTCTCCCTGAGTGCTGAACTCTGGTGTTTAATGCCTGTTTGGGGTTCACTTTTCCTGTTTTTCTGCCTCACCACCACAGCTATTTTTGTCCTTTACAAATGTTGTAGCAATCTAGCAATCTATTGACTTCAGGGTGGGTGGTTTTTTTTTCATAAACACACGGTCTGCTGGATGCATAATTCAACCTCACACATAAACTGGGAGCTGTTTGCTGTAGCAACAGCTATAATTTAAGCCTAACCTCAGCAAAAGCCATTCTGTGCCATCTCCCCACAAAGTGCAGTTCTCCCTCCCTGCCATCCTAATAGAGCAGCTTGTTTGCTAAATAATCACCCCAGCACCGGTTCCGTGCAGATCTGAGGGGGTTTTGTCCTCCCCTCCTCGTCCTCCTCCTCCTCCTTGCCACACAAAAACGTGGCCAGGCTAAATGAGCCCTCTTCGGGAAGCTGTTAGTGCCATGTCGTTCTCATTTGGAAATGTCACAATAAAGCAATGTTCTCTGGTGCCGAGCAGCACAACAGGTTACAGCACGAGGAAAACAGCGAGGGAGATAAAATGATACATTAGAGGGGTCACAAGGGCAAGAAAATGACACTTTTTAAAGCCTGAGGGATTTTTTTATTTGTTTTTTTTTTTTTTTCCCCCTGGCCCTGATTTCTGTGCCCTCTTGGCTTTGCAGGGAAAGCAGCGAGCACAGTCCAAAATGAGCCAAATCTGGGAAGTTTTGCTCCTCACCCTGGTGTCATGGGAGCCTCATCAGGAGCAGCTAAGGGCAATTAAAAAGCAGAGACGGGCCAGGGCAGCGCCAGGACTGGGCACTGAGGGTCTCCTTAACAAAATAACCCTCCCTGAGCACCAAATATTCGAGATCCAACCCCGGGGGAGTGAAGGCAGAGGGACCTGGAGAAAAGCAGGAGCAGGGAACACCAAAAAGGAACATCCTGCCACAGCCCAGGGAGCTGGAGAGGAGCAGGGGAAGGTAAGAGCCCCTCTGAGGGGGTGTTGTAGCAGGGTAGGCGGGTGGAGGGACCTTCCTGGTCAGCAGAGGGTCGTGAAGCAGATTTTGGGTGGGGAGAAGGAGTCAGAGAGGTTTGGTGATGGTCTCTGCTGGTAAAACAGTAAACAGTGACCAAAATGATCGGTTTTAAAGCTTGGAAGTGCCAATATCTGGATGTTTGGAATGGAAATGAAGAATGAGCTCCATGGGGCTTCAGGGTTTGGTCAGTCCTGGAGCTCTGAGGGATGGGTCTGGCTCCAAACCTTTGTTTTCCTCCTGCTGAGGGAAGGAACGATCCCTCCCTGCTGCAGTTCCAGAGCTCTGCTGCTGAAAGGGTGAGAAACTGAGGCAGCAGAGCTTTGCAGGAGGCGTGAGAGGGAACAAAACCCCTCGGAGCAGCCCTGGCAATGTGCTGGCAGCACAGAGCTCGCACATCTCGAAGGCTGGAAGGAGCTCAGGGCTCCGAGTCCCTCCCTGTCTGAGCTGACTGCTGAAGTCTTGTTGTGCCAAACACTGCAGGAAGATGCTGCCTCCCCCCGTGTCCTGGGAATTGTGAGCCTTGTAAGAGCTCATTTCTCTGTCTGGTATTTCCTGACCTTTGTAGCCTCCTCTGTATGAACAGCAAAGATCAAGCTGAAGCTGTGGGAGAGCTCTCGGACGAGCAGGTTTTTCAGTCTACAAATCCTGTCACATCTGAGCTTTATCTGCTGCTTTAATATGGTTCCAACCTCGGCTCTGTCACTTTGATTTTTACCTGCCTTTTTTTGTTTGTTTTGCTCGTCCTAATTGACCCAGAGCCTGTAGCAGCTCTCGAAAGGAGGAAAAAAGCGTTTGATAATTTCCGAGTTTTGCCACTTCAGCCAGTGAAGAGGGGATTTAAAGCAACAAAAGCTGCAGCAGAGTTTGCTGGGGAAGGACTTTTATCACTGTGGAAATCTGCTGCTCTGATGGGAGGGGAACTCTGCAAAGAGAGCCCTCAAAGAGAGGGAAGGCCTGAATGTGGCTGCTGTTTATGGGTTTTATCTGCGTGGTTTCCTCTCTGCTGGGTCTTAGTTTGCTTCAAAGTGAAATTTCATCCCAAAGCTCTCAGGAGGACGAGCACTTGATGCATTTTCCTGGTTAAATGACAATATTTTTATTTTTATTTTGGTAAGAGTGCTCTGAACAACCCAGGGATGATGAACACTGGCAATCTTCTGCTTTTTCTGTCGAGAAACAGCTGGGAAGGAGGAGAATCCCAAGGCCTGGGCTCTTTGGGGAAGGGTTTGGGAGCCCCAGTCCCATGCTCTGTTGTTATTGTTGTGAAAATCCCCAGCTGAATTCTGAGTCTCCCTTTGGTCACACCCTGCTGCATCAGTCTGAGGGAAAAATTGTTTACAGTCAATTTAAGGGGTTTTTTTTAATGCATCCAGAGAGGTGTAAAATAACCTTGGACTAAACAGAAATCAATTCCTGCCTGTCAAGGGATCAAAAATCCACCTGTGCCCTCTGCCTGGCATTGCTCTGTGTTTGTGGGGCTCGGGACCTGCTCCTTAAGGATAATTAGGGGGAATCCAAGGGATTTTAAATCAGGTGCTGAGGGGATTTGTCTGATGTCAGTGCTCAGACAAAAGGAGGTGTCAGGGAATGTTCTGGGCACAGAGCTGAGCTCTGGGCAGCACAGCCCCACTGAAGGGCTCTGCCCTGCCCGAGCCACACAAGTTGTTCACTCCTGGTTTATTCTGCATGGAGCTTTGGGGCTGAAAAAGGCACAACTGCACAGTCCTAAAACTCCGATCCTGCTCACTCCTAAAAGCCCAGCTGAATGCGAAACGCCCTAACTCCAATGCCAAAGTGAATTTTGTAACGGTAATTTCTTTTCATTTTAAAACCCTTTTGTGTGTTAAAGTGGAATAAAACCACTTCAAGTTTCCTTTTGCTTTTTTTTTTCCCTCCAAAAAGACCTTTTTAAACCCATGCCAACAAACCTTTCTGATAGAAGTAGCCACAGTGTTTTGAACAGAACATCCCAACAGGCCCGTGCGGGAGATCTGACATCCTTTCAGCCTCTGGTACAGCTGGTACCCGGCAAAAATCTCTTTATTCTGCCTCTAAACAGCTCTTTAAGAGTCTCTGAGACTGCCACCAAATCATTTCCCTTCACTGCAACCCTGATTTATTCCCAGCTCCAAAAAAGAAAAGCTTCTGAACGCTGCCCTAATTGGCCCTGCCAGGCCAGGCCCCACTCCCTTTCTTGTGCTTTATTTGCATTTTGAGTTTTTCTTGGAAATCGAGGGAGGGCTTCTCTGCCGGCAGCTGGTGGAGGCTCCTGCTCCTCTCCCCCAATCGTTCCTGTCACAATGGAAGTGAAATCACAACTTATTTTCCTTAAATTGCCCATTACAGTGCAGGATGGGGCCTCTTCACTTCTGTATTTCTTGAGATCACTGAAAAATCTCCTCAGCCACAGCTCCAGAGAGGGGCAGGTTTTTATTTAGCAGGGTTTTTTTACTTAGCAGAATAAAAAATATGAAGATATCATTAAGGTTTAGGTTTTATATCTTTGTCTTCACCAGCATTGAGCACTAATTGCTGCCTGCTGGACTGACTGGGTGTGCGTTTGTCCCTCTCTGGGAGGTAAAATTCCATGTTTTAGGTCTGAATGTATCGAATCCAGCAGGCAAATGTCAAGTTGGGTGTGCTGGAGATTTATTTGTGTTTCTGGCTGGGCTGTGCCACTTCCTCAGGTTTTTTGGCAATTGTTTCTTCTCATTTTTAGCTGGCCCTTGCAGGGGGAATTTGGGACAGAAAGCTGAACTGAACCTGGAGCAGAGCAGGAGGGAAAAGCTGGAATGAGGAGCTTGTGTGTGGCTGGTCCTCAGGGCATCAAATATTCATCCCATGCGTGGGTTGTGATGGAGATAAAACAACATCTTGTCCTGCTTTAAGGCAGCAGAGCCAGGAGCTGTCAGGGAGGGGCAGAGGAGCTCCCGGAGGAGCAGCAGACACACAGCAGACACTTCCCAGGTGTGTCTGGAGCCAGGAATGAGAGGGCTGGAAAATCAGGGGGTGGCCCAGGAGGAGATGGAGTTTTCCTGCACGTCTGGAAGATGTAAAATCTAAAATCCCCATCCTTCTGTGGGCATGGGGAGGAAAAGCAATTTAATGTGCAGTACAGCAGGCTGCATAATAAAGAGCTACAGGTGCATAACCTGCTCACCCCGGGTGCTGCCTGCTCACCAGGCTGCAAAATCAAAGGTCCTGGCCGTGCTACCCTGAATTATTGCTGCTGTGGCAGACTGCAGGTAATAAAGAGGCACCAGGTCTATTACATTCCCCTCTCGCTACAGAGAGTGGGAAATGTTATTTCCCCTCCTGCTACTCCCAGCTCATGCTGGGCTGCTGCAGAATGGGCTCCATTTGATGCTGTTGGCAGCTGGGCCCAGGTCAGGGAAGACTAAAAGTGCTTCCTTTATGGCAATTGCTTTGTGATGGATGGGAAGGATTTGGGAGGTGAGCTTTGATGGGGAGGGTGTCCACGTTGTCAAAAGCAGCAGTGGGACGGGAATTTGCTGTTAAACCAACAAAAGAGCTGCGCTTGGTGTCTCTCCCGGGTGGGGAAGGTGATTTCAGGAGGGGTTGTGGGGCAGGGATTTGTTGCCAGTTGGTGCTGTCAAAATTCTGACACTCTGTTCGTTCCATAAAAAACTGGATTCCAAATTCCTACACTTGATTTTTCCTTGGGCTGGCGCAGACTCGTGGATCTACCACAGTTCCTGGCGTTTTTCACACCCCTGGAAGGAGATGTGGGCAGAGGGAGGTCTGAGCACTGATCAGGGCCTCTGACAATAATTATGCAGGCTAATTCCCCTGCTAATTACTTGATTTGTGAGCTTAGCCTCAAGTATGAAGATGTAGAGAGGTGTTTGCCCTGAGAGCTTTGCAGGCCACAGGAACTTGTCAGGGTGTCCTCCTGTGCTTGGCCTTTATCCCGCTGGACAGCTGAGGGATGTTTATCAGGGCACATTCAACGCCACACTTGGGCAGGGAGTGGCTAAATCCTCCTGCCAGGGCCCTGGGAGAGAGGAGTTGGCACTGCTGGCAGATGGAACCCAAACTGGAGCTCACTGGGGTCTCCTTCCTGGCTCTCCCCTGGCAAAAATGTCCTTTTCCAAGTCGTTTTTTTGCTACTCTTCTCTCTGGCTGTTTCTCTCCTCAGTCACAGGACCCTTCACTGGAGGCTGGGGCTGGTTCAGCAACAGCACCAGGCCAGGAGCTGGTTTTTGTTTAACTCGGGACTGAAATTTATTACAACTGCCCTGTGCTTTGTCCTTTGGAGCCACGGGTGTCACGGGAACATTTCCTCTGTGGGGCCCCGGCGAACGCAGCTGACCGAGGGTTGGATTCTTTGTGCTGGTGGAGCAGCTTTAGCTCCACTCAGGGAGGGTTCCTTGCAGGAACTGGACGTTTTAGAGGCATTTTAGAGAATGAAATAGATGCTGCTGATTTCTTGCAGCTGCATCCCCCAAGGCCTTGGCTGGCAGGAGGACGAGGCAGCACAAACGGCACGTGGGGCTCAGCTGATGGCTCCGAGCTCTCCCCTCCTCCTTTAGCCTCCTCCAAGTGCTTGATGGCAAGGAAAAATGTTAAGCCCAGGAGGAAAATCCCTCCCTGTGCACTTCCAGGAGTGTCCACCAGTAATGGTGATGGCAGAAACTCATCAAGCTGAGGTGGTAATTAAAACTCTCTCCTTTGCGATTGGAGTGGCAGCTGTTGAAATTGGAATTGCTCCTCCTGGGGAGAGGGAGCTGGGAGGGTTTGGTGCAGAGCAAGGCAACACTTCAGGGACTCAGACAGAAACCTGCTTCTCCTGAAGGATCTATTTTAGTTCTTCCCTTGCAGCATCTCCGTAATAGAAAACTCCAGCTCTCTCCTCAACTGCTCCCTGTTGCAATTAGGAGCAAAAAGCAAGTGAGATGCTGAATTTCCAAACTATTACACAGGACTCCATGGAAAATCCAGGGGTTCGCACTTAAAAAAAGCATTAGCTGAGTTTAATTTTTCTTTCCCGAGAACGTCAAACTCCTGTAGAACTTGGGCTGCACCATCCTTGGTGGAAAGCTGGATGAAGTCACTGCAGCCACAAGCAAGGGCTGCTCGGGGTGGTTTAGCTCCCCCTTCCCACACTGCTCAGGAATGTTTTCCCGATCCCGTTTTCCCTGCAAGAAACACTAATTGAAATTCATGCCCGCGTGTCTTATGAACTATGAGTCAGAGGAATAAAAGCACTTAATCACTTAATGAAATTATTGCCTCTGCAAGCGTGGAAGGAAGGTGGGGGAAGGGGGAGCAGGAGGGGTTTTTATGGCAATGGCTGTAAAAACAAGTCCCTCTCCGCTTCCCTGTGGGATGAGCAGCTCGGGGCAGCCCTTCCTGGACAAACCAGGGAGGGACTGAATGTCCAGGTGGTGCCAGGTTCTCCTTCCAACAGCTCGGAGCTGCCTCTGCTCCCTTGGCCACTTCCTTGGCCCCTTCACCTGCCCCGGGTGAGCAGCAGGATGAACCTCAGGGCTTTCAGCCACCCAGAGGCAGCATCTTCTGCGAAAATGCAGGGGACAAACCCCGAATTCCAGGCCAGTTGCCATTGCTGGGTCCCTGCAGCCCCTCTGCTCGGAGCCAGTCCCTGTGCCCGGGCAGGGCTGTGCTCGGGCCGGGTGGATGTGTGAGAACACTCCCTGAACTGATTCTTGTCAATTAGAGACTCTGAGGAGCCTGGAGACTCCTGGAGATGAAAAGCCCTGGGAATAAAAAAATAAAAAACCCAACCGACCGCGAAGCATTAATTATTTATCTCTCGGTGTCATTATTGTATAGGGTTTAAATTACTACTTCAAAATCATTTCTCATTATGGTGTGCTGTCATCTCTGCACACACAAAGAACTTCCCTTCTCTAATATCTGCTGTACATCAGCCACTCTGGATTTATTAGGGAAGAGGCTCCTCTCCCCTCCTCCCAGCCCTCCCAGCAGCCAACTGGATTAGTCTGGACTAAATTAAATCGTCTCCAAAAAAAAAAAAGCCAAAAAAGAAAAGAAGCGAATCGATACAGAATAAGAAATTAAAAAATCACTCCATTGAATTTATTTTAATCTGCAGAGTTGTAAAGTGCTTAAACTGCAGATCCCACACTCCAGAGCAATCCGGGGGGGGTTCCCAGCGTGAATTTGGAATGCAGCGCTCAGGTTTGGTGCTGGCACGGGGAAATGGAGTTTGTTTTGTTCCAGACTGGCCGGGTCTGTGCCCGGGGGTGGCAGCGGAGGGGCGATGCACATCAGGACTGCCAGGGCTGGGGGGTGAGGAAGCCCTGCAGGTTCTGTGGACATCCCACCCTCTTTCCCTGGCTTTTTCCCCCCTTCCCCTGGTGAATTCTCTTTTCCTGAGTAATCCACGCCCCAGCACCTCATGGAGGTGATGAATGGCCGGTCCCTGTTATCAGATGGGCCCCTGAGCTCCTCCTGCATCAGTTCTCTTCTTTAAACAAACAAAAAACCCTCCTTTTCTTTTTTAATATTTCTCCCTTCAAAAAAAATTCTCCCCTCTTTTTAAAATATTTTCCCCCTTTTTTAGTATTTCCCCCTTTTTTAGTATTTTCCCTTTTTTAATATTTCTCCCCCCTTTTTTATTATTTCTCCCCTCTTATTGTTTATCCTTTTTTTTAAACTATTTCCCTGTTAACCCTTTAGTGTCCCCCAGGTGCTCAGAGGTACCAACCCCCTGTAAAGGTGCAGGAGCATCAGGTCCATGGTTTGGATCTCTGACCCTTCAGAGATCGTTTATGGGGGAAGGTTTTTGTTTCACTTTGTGGGGTCTCTGTTGGCACCAGCTGATCTCCAGGGGCAGATCCCTCCCTTGGGCCAGTCTGGATTGGGATAATTTGAATTTCTCCTTACAGAGTTGTGACCCCAAGCTGAGGTTTCTCTCCCCAAGCTGCAGCCGGGCAGCCCGAGCTGTTTGCATCCTAGTTAAGATGTTTGTGGATTTGTGCATAATTCAGAGCCAGCTATTTCATATTCAGAGCAAATCTTTTTCAACCGTTGAGAATGAATTGCAAAATTAAAAAAAAAAAGGGGGGAAAAAAAAGGAAGTAACTTATAAGGGGAAAATAAGTCTGGGTTTGAGGAGGAAAGCAGAAAGTAAATAACGAGGATTATGCCAGAGCCTGGGGATAGAAATGTAATAAAATGCTGAATTGAGACACAAACAAACTGTAGACACGAGCTGGATTGGAGCTGAGGTTTGGCCACTCAATATTTATGTGAGAACACCCAGATGAAGGAGCAGAGAGGGGCGGCTCAGACGTTGCTGCTCGCGCGGCTGGGAAGGCAGATATGAGAAAAGTGCCTGTGGAGATGTCTGTCCTTCTCAATGACCTGGGCACGAACATCTCAGAGCTCTGCACACAGAGGAGCCCCTCTGGCAGCTCAGTTGGGCTGATTTGGAGGAGATTTCCCTCAGTGTGGGAAGGGCACGAGGCAGAGGTGCAGGACTGGCGAGGTCTGGTGTCCCCTGGGCTGGGGGCAACTCGGGGTGTGATCCTTGTGGCCATAACTCCCCTCCTGGTTTAGCAGAGCTCACCTGGGATGAGGAATTGTCCCTTCCCTGCACAATCAGTCCCAATCCCTTGTCTCAGGGTGACATCCCTCAGTCCCAACCCCTCAGTCCCAACCCCTCCATTCCACCCCTCCATTCCACCCCTCAGTCCCAACCCCTCAGTCCCAACCCCTCCATTCCACCCCTCCATCCCAGCCCTCAGTCCCAACCCCTCCATTCCACCCCTCCATTCCACCCCTCAGTTCCAACCCCTCAGTCCCAACCCCTCCATCCCACCCCTCAGTTCCAACCCCTCAGTCCCAACCCCTCCATTCCACCCCTCAGTCCCAACCCCTCAGTCCCAACCCCTCAGTCCCAACCCCTCCATTCCACCCCTCAGTCCCAACCCCTCGGTGCCACCCTTCCATTCCACCCCTCAGCTCTGCAGACTCTCCCTCTGATTCAGCGTCATCTGCTCTGACACAAAAAGAATCCAAAAATCCAACATTTCTTCTTCCCTACTGGCAGCACTTGGCTGAGGACTCGGGCTGGAGCCTGCAAAATAAAAACCTGGTGAGATTTTAAGGCTGAAGAAAGCAAATGAAATGGGTTTTTTTCCTAACTTATATGGGCCCTATTAAATTATGAAAATACGTGGGAACCACTGAGTTATTTAACTTCATTAGAAATTCCCTGTGGACCTCATTCCTTGCATTTAAATGTGCATCTGGATAAAATTTGGACACTGGAAAAACTATGGTGCAACATTTGCACTGGTGCCAGCTTTGGCTCTCTGGTTCTGTCTCGCCCTTCACAAGGTTCTTGCCCCACAACTGAGAGCAGTAGAGGAGGGAAAATATTTTTATTTTCTCACAAAGCTTCCAAATTTAAGCACTTTTATTCAGATAAAAACTGCAAGCAATTCAATTCCCAGCTTAGCTGCTTTTCCAGAAGAACTTGACAAGTGTTCCTTGACAAAGGGCTTGGAGCCATAAGGAGAATAAATGTGAGGCTAATCCCAATTAATGTGTGCAAACAGAAGCCTTAAAACACCAGGTCTCCACTTAAAATGCCCCTGTCTCCCTCCTCCTGTGCGGCAATAAAACCCAGCCAGAGCAGCAGGGAGAGCTGATCTGGAGTTTTGGAGTTTATCAGGCTAAAAACAGCACAAGAAAAGTGGTCAGACACGATTTCTCAGCCGAGGAGAGCCGAGCCTGTCAAATTAACAGCAGCGGGGCAGGAGACTGGAAAATCAATCAATCCTCCCCAGGCAGCCAGAGATTGCTGGAAGAAACACAGATTTGTGTAAATACGTTTTGAGGGGGGTCAAAAAATTTGTTTGCTCCTTCCAATGTGTCTGTCTGGTTTCAAGCTGTTCTCCCCTCTGAGGAAGCATCGATTTTTTTATTATTATTATTATTATTTTATTTTTTTTAGGCTGATTTTTAGCTGAAAGGGCCCAGCTTTGCTGGACTTGGCCTCGTACAAAATTCTCTGCCACAAGCTGTGGGTTTGGGCTGTAAGTAGAGCTTTAATTACCACAGATCCCACTCAGTCTGTGGGTTTGACAGGAATATATCAGGAGCTGTTTCCCAGGGCATTGATTGTCTCTGCAGCCTGGAATCTCAGCATTGATAAATAAACAGGGTATTTTAAACCAAAGCGCTTTTTTCCCCCTCAAAATAGCATTGATTTTTCAGCTCTGCCTCAGTTCTGGAGCTGGGATCTGTGCACGGGGGAACGGGAATTCCAAAACCACCAAGCTGTGGATCCCTGGACGTGCTGTGGGCTGTGAGAGGGAACGGGTTGGGAGGGAACTTTCTGTGGAAAGAAGCAAATGCAGACCTAAAAATGGGTCACTGTGAAGGCTGAGAGGACAAGCACTGACAAGAGGCTGCCAGGGAGGTGAATTTTTATGGAACAGCAGCAGCTGGGTGACAAAAGCGCCTGGGGACTGCTTTGCACACTCTCCTGAATGCAGTACCTGAACACCACCAGTTACTTGAGTGAGTTCCTCCCTCGAGGGGCTCTAATGAGAGGGAATGGCGACCGCATTTTGGAAGCAATTAGCCCGAAAAGTCTCCAGTTGCTCTTTTTGAGCGCAGCCTGGAGGGAGCGGAGCTCAGCGCTGGGTGTCTGCGGCTGCCCGTGCTCCATCTCCGCGGCTGGCAGCTCAGCGTGGGTCCCTGGGATCTCAAATGGGGTTTTAAAAGCCTGAGATTCAAATTAGGTTTTAAAAGGCTGAGATTCGAGGGCTAAAAGGGGGGGAGGAAGGGGTTTCTCTGCTGTATACTGGAATGAGGCAGTTTTTGGGGAAAAGGAGGCACCCTGGGCGCTCATCCCGATGTGGGTTTTGGCAGAAGAGGGTTTGAGGCCTGTTCTCGCAGAAATTATTATAACCCAGCTGCTGGAGACTTCTTTGAGATCAGGCCTTCCAAATTAACAAGCAAAGCTGAGCAGTGCTGGGGAGTTTGGGGCAGACTCGTACAGAAAACAGCAGCGGAAACTTTTTGGGAAATGCCTCGTTTCAGCAAGGCTCCAGCTTCTCGTGGTTAGTGTTTTGGAAGGTGAATTTTGGCCCCCAAGCTCCTGCAGCAAAGCACCCTGTCCAGGGGTTCAGACTTCGCGTGCTTGCTGTCCTCCCGTTGTTTTTAGCAGAATAAATCACTTTTGCTTGTAGGGGAAACTTGAAAACGCAAATTAAGTGTGCCTTTAAAACTAAATGAGGAGGAAGATTGACAAAAAGCTCTGGTCCAAGTTCTCCCTGCTTGTCACAGAGCCCTGTTTCTCCTGGTGGCCTGTCCTGGTCTCAGCTTTCCCATCTGTTAAATGCTGCCTATAATTAGCCCGTCTTTCACAACTTTTCAGCATTTGGCACTCCTGATCCTTGCCTTGCTGTATTTTGATTCCTGGGGAATAAATGTGAGAACAAAACAAATTACCAGCCATTCTAGCTCCTGTGCCTTTCTTCCTCTTGAGCTTTTCCCTTTTCCTCTCTCCTGGGTTTGAAGCTGGAGGGTCTCAGCCCCCGTGGAGTGAGGTGACCTTGGGTGGCCCAGGGACGTTCTCCGTGCAGGATCTCCTGCCCAGAGTGGTGTTTGCCGTGGTTACCCCGGGATGGGCAGCACCAGCAAGGCTTGGAGGGAACTGAGGGAGGATTTATCCCCTCAGTGCTGAAATTCCAGAGTGGTTTTGGGCTCGGAAGCTGGCGTGGAATGAGGAGCTCCTTCCTGGCTTTAGGAGGAAAAGGCACCATGAGGGCAGAGAGGGTCTTGTGGGAGGAGTTTTGTGGGATCAGCAGCAGGAATGCACCCTGCAAAATAAAACCCAGCACCAGAGGGGCTGAGGGTGTTGTGGGCACGTGCAGATGGAGAGGATCCCCCAAACCAGCTCAGCTCCAGGCCCTGCACGGCCCAGCCTGGGCCTGGTTGTAGCATTGTTCCATCCCTTTTCTATTCCTGCCACCCTTTTCAGGTGCTTGAAAAACCTTCTGCGTTCGTTTGTGCCTTTGCGAAGTGGCAACAAACTGCCCCAAGTTGGATTTATTTTTTGGAGGCCGTGCAGCCCCACGCTGCTCTGTGATGTCGGATAATTCAGAGATAAACTCTCACTCAGATCCATGTACAATGGAACCAGATACAAATCGATTTCCTTTCGCTGTTCCTTTGTTCAGGGGAGGCTCTGTGGAGATGCAGCATTAATTCGCCATACAGAAACTGGCATAAACAGTGTGGTTTTGGGAACATCCATTTAATTATCCAGCTCTCATCTGCGGGGTGGGAAGGGCTGTGTCCTGTCTTCATTACTGGAACCACTCTGAATTATAGGAAATAATAAAGAAAAAAAAAACCAACCAACTGTGGAAAGGCTTATCTTTGGAGGCAGAATTAATGCTTGGATAGGGGAGAGCTCCAGGTAGTGCTGCTGTAGGATTTAAGGAGTTTTTGCCTCCCCCAGCTGTGGTGAGGGCCCAGTTTGCAGCAGGGCAGCTCTGCTGGTACAGACTGGTGTTACAGACCGGCAAAACTCCTCTTTATTTCGTGGTTTGCACTGCTCAGTTCTTCCCCCATCCCCTTTTTCTGGCTGGCTCTGGGAGCTGAAGGGCCACCCCAGAAGGAATTTGTCCTGGATAACCCCATCCCCTGCCAGCCCCATCCCCACCCCACAAACCCAGCAGCTGCCCCGCTCCGACGAGGCTCCTGCAAACCCAGGGAAAATTAGAGATTCCTCTTCCTGTTGCCCTCGTGCCCTCCAGACCTCATTTTTCAGCTGCCCAGGAGGTCGGGAATGGTAAATCAGCGGCTCGGACACCTCGCAGAGGCTCCTTTTTACCTGCCCTGCCCCAATGAGCTGCAGTGATTCATCTCCTCCGGGCTTGGCTTCCCTGTGCCCGGCTGGGAGCCAGGGAAGTGTCAGGCTGGCTGGAGCCAGAGCCCGATAAAAGGAGTGACCTTGTCGTCTGCAGCGAGAATCTACGGCCCGTGACAGCAGCGAGTGGAGGGCTGGGGCTGTAAAACACGGCCGGAGGGGCCCAGCATGGGCCAGGGGTGATGAGGGTGTAATGACAGAGCTGAGCTTCCGCGCAGCCCCGGAGCTGCGGGTCCCGGCTCCTTCTGCAAATGAGGGGCAGCGTTCGCTCTGCTCGTCGCGTTCCTGGCCTCTAGAGTGGGGTTCATTTATTTCTGTTTTGAAATGAAGCTGGGCTCTCAGAGCTGAAAAATGAAACCACGTGTGGAGTCGGGGAATACTGGGAGCAGGCAGAAGAGTTCCTTCATCCAGCGAAGCAAGAAGGGCAGAAATCAATGGAATGAGCTAAAGGGATGCAAATTAGGTGTGATGGGACGACACCACAGCGCTTTAAAACCCTTCTTAAATGCTGTGCCCCATCCTTTGGGAGCTTCTGAACCAGCCCAGAGCTCCTCAGACGAGGCATTTTGACAATTCCCTGCCAGGGGAGAGCAGCAGAGAATTCCCTTTGGAAACTTTGGGGAGATATGAAACCCCAAAAAGCCTGGGCATCCTCTTGGACAAGTGGCCCTGTTTGTGCTGGGGTGGGACAAGGTGACACCAACCCCTGGAGCTGCTGGTCCAGCACTGGATAATCCCAAAATCCAGGCGGGTTGGAGCATCCCTGGCAGTAGGGTCCTCCCTCCTCCCACCCAAACGCTGTCACAGGACAAACGCTGTCACCACCCGTGTGTGACACGGGGCTGGATGGCTGCAGCTGTGCAGCCTGTGAGGTGGCAGTCAGCTGCTTTTAAAAAGAGTAAAAGAGTCCTCAGAGAGACTCTTTTTCTACCAAACTTATCTGATCTGACAGTCTCACGCTCCAAAATTGAATTAATAAATCATCCCCGGCTCTGGTTGGAATAGTTAATCCGTGTTTTGTGCCCCAGCAGAGAGGAAAATGGCCCTGCCTTGCTGCCTTTGTGACATATTGGGCCTAACTAGAATTAATGATGAGGTTTCCAACTTTATTTGCTGTGGGGAAGAGCTGTTTCTAAGGCGATGGGAAGGGAGGAGGAGGGCAGGGATGAGCTCTGAATGGATTATTCCCCAATACTGGGTTCCAAGAACGTGCAGCTGCTGCACCTCTGGCTGTGGCAGGGGGATGGGACAGGGAGGGGAGGATTTGGCACAAAATTCAGTCCCTGCAGTGGAGTCACAAGTGGAAAATTCGTGTGAATTCCTGGTGGGTGCACAGAGAACTCACACCAAAAGGGAAATGAATAAAATTCTCCATCTTGTTCGCACAAATCACAGACCTTGGCTGCATAAAATGCTGGGGAAATCTGAAAAGAAACGGTGCCTTTGGAGGGGTAAAAGTTCTGCTGGTGGGAAGAGCTGTGCAGTAATTCCAGTGAGAGGTTCAGAGCTCTGCTCACACCCTCCCTCGGTGCTCCCAGGTCAGCCTGGCCTGGAATCAGCAGGAGCTGCTGCTCTGGAAAGCAGGGACAAATAATGAGGGGAAATCGCTGTGTCCTGCCCTGGCTCTGCCCGCTCTGGGCAGGTTGCAGAGATAGGAATTTGCTCCTGTAATTGTCTGAGTGGTTTTGGGCACGCAGGGGTTGCAGAGCAGAGGACAGTGGGGATAATTAAACAGCTGAAGGTGGAAGTAAACAGATAAATCAGATTTTCCTCGCGTTGCTGTAGAAGTTAATTATTGAAACATTAGGGTGTGTTGGGCAGAATTAAACCAAATGGTGAATTAGACTTGTGCTGTGGCGTGGTGGAAAATCAGCTCTGTCAGTTCTGTTCCTCTGGCACCAAGGTACGTCCAGATTTGGGGGGGAAAAGTTTCTTTTGCAGCTGGGATGTTGGCTCAGAGCTTGTCTCTGGTTCCAGTCGGTCTTGAGCCACCTGGGCAGGGGCAGGAAGGGGCTGCAGTTGTGGGATCGGGAGTTTTGGCCAAACCGGAGCTGGAAAAAGGTGACAAAAGAAGGGGGATTGTGCTGCAGAGTGCTTTAACCTTTCCCTAATTATGCAATTAGTGCACTTCAGTCTTTGCTGTCTCGGGGAACGCAGGGTGGGATACAAATTGCTGGCACCAGCCTGATGAATCCAGACCTTTCTTGGTGTTTGGGTTCATTAGTGTCTCTAATTACTGGAAATAAAGCAGGTTTCACAAATCCAGGAGGCAGAGATTCGAAGATAAGTTGGTGCATAAGGAGATCCTGACTCCTCATTAACCTTTCTGCTGCTTTGCATGAAAGCAAAATAAATCCTGAAATAAATTTCAGTGAAAACAGCCCTGTTTGTGGCGGCACCTAAGAGTTAAACCTTGCAAATGCTGCTTGATTTCCACAGAATTTTTGCAGTGAAATGGATTTGAAACAGCAGAAATCAGCGTGGGGCCCTCGGCTGGGTCCCCCAGGGTTTGGCCCCTTCCATTTGCAGCCCAGCTCTGAAGGGGCCCCAGTGGGTCCCTGAGCTGAAATGGCCTCAAATTGGTGCCAGGAATTCTCTCTACAATTTGATTCTTAACAGGGTAAAAGCAAAAATGGGGAAAAAAAGGCCAGAAATGGGTTTTTATGTAGATAAAAATACCGGGTTGTGAAGCAAGCTGGTTTTTTCATTGTGGTCCGTGGTTTTTAGGGGAGGATTAATGAAATCATCAGCCAGTGCTCCCCTCCTCGTGAACTCATCCTTCAGTGATTCACTCAGCCTTTATTAGACTTGAAAGAAAGTTATTGTCAAATTAATTCATCCCTTAGACATTATTTGGAATCAATTTATGTTCTCCTGAAGTCAGACCCCAAGAAACTGCAGAGTTCCTCAAGATTTGTGTCTCAACCTCCGAGAGCAGCTGTGGAAGGGCAAAGTTGTTTATTTAGACCCAAATAAACACACTCAAAGCGAGCTGGGTTCAATACTGGGTCCAAATGGCGTAATTGAGGTTTTTTTCCCCCTTCCTCAGCAGTGTGGGCTCCTTGGGGTAACTCCTGTCCACCACAGCTCCCAAAAAGGGAGCAGCTGAATTTGGAGGGACCTCTGGAATTCACCTGAATTTCATTCACCTGAAATCAAGAAGTTGCAGCTCCTCATCTGCCAAGTAGCCCGGGCTGAGAAAAGATTCCATTCCACACCAGTTTGTCTTTCTCTTCCCCCATCCTCGCCTGACATTTTGTTGTCTGCATTTTTCTCTTCGTTCTGTAAAAAACCCATCTCCCAACCAGCCCATCTGCCTCTGTCACACGAGACAACACGAGCTGAGGGAATGTCAGCTTTTGATTTTGCTCACATGGGGGTAAATTCATTAATTCCTTGGGCTTTTTTCTTTCTCCAAGAGTGACAGTGTCCCATATTTACATTTTTCTGGTATTTACAGCAATTTTGGGCAACAGAGATGGGTCCTGGCGCAGAGGGAGGGAGCACAGAGGGGTTGGGAGGAGCTGTGTGGGTTCAGAGATTCGATGTCGGAGGTTTTATGAAGTCCCCATGTCCCCTGTAAATCCTCCCAGGCTCCAGTGAGGTCACTCTGAAATTTGAATCACTCGATTGAATCATCACCTTTTAACTAAAACTGCCTCGTGAACGATTTCAGGGAGTGTTTAAACCCGCACTGATAAAAGCTTTGTTGTCACGGTGCCAGTTCTGCCAGCTTTTATTTCCACCTATTTATGGTGCAGGAGGGGCAAAGGAAAAGGAATCCTGTGAGAGGTTTGGGATCAGTTTGATTTCCAAATTCTGCTGATGGTGGCTGTGCTGGGGCAGGAGGAGCAGGAGCCAGGGGACGGGGAGGTGTGAATTTGGGAATTCCCAGGATTTAGCTCCTGGAGGTTTCCAGTGAGTTGGAATCACTCTGTTTTTGGGGGGTTTGATTTCAGGGTGTCGTGCCAAGGACTTCACAACCAAAAGACACAACTCCTGCCCACGGAGGGTTCTGACACTGAAGCTCTGCCGGGTTTTCCCTTGGGAACTCAGATCTCTTCAGGACATTCAGCCACTTAGATGCTTTAATCCTGAAATATTTACCTCTATGGGAGAGGCAAGGCTCATTATTCCTAATAAATTGATATTTTCCTCTAGCTGACTTCCTTTAATATGCTAATTAGCAAAGACAATAGGCTCGGAATTAACATTTCTGTCAACAGTTATTTTGAGCGTGGGGGAAAAAACAATCAGCTGGTTTGTCTGGCTTTGATGGCAGACTAATGAAAAGAGTAATGCATTTGGACAAACCCGCCCTGGGACTGTAAGGAATGCAAAACTGCCTCATGACACGCAGGGAAAAATATTCTCCATTGATTTATCCCACTTGTTTCAGCATCTCCGCCCAGAGAGGTGTTACATCTGCTTAGGAATAAATCAATACCTCCAGTGATAAATACTTTGGAGTGCAAATGAATTAAGCATCTCTGAAAAGAGGCCCTTGGTCTAGAGGTAATGAAATAATAATAATAACAACAACAGCAATGCTTGGCCATGGTGTTTTGGGTTGGTTTGGAGGCGTTGGAATCCTGGACCTCTTTTCAAAAGTGTTTTTTCCAGTCTTGTGTCCTTTGGAATGTCAGGTTTCTGTCCATGTACAGGGCACCTGGGTGCCAATCCAGCCTGGTTTGTGTTCATTATTGGGTATTTTAAAGGATCCTTGTCCATCCTCTATCAGTGAGAAGTTTTCTTCCCCCCAAAGTCCTGCCCGTGCCCTGAGCTCCTCGGTGGGCGCTGGTTTTGTGTGGGACACCCTGCATTCTTCCACCACGCTGCAGTCAGTGCCCACTCCCCTTTGCTGTCTGTCTGTGCTTAATGCCCACAAACACTGATGGCACCTGTTAATTGCATCTCTTAATTGGATTCCTGGCACCCTCTGTGGCAGAGCCGTTCCCAGTGCCGTTCCCCATCCCCTGGGCTCGCAGTTCCTCTGTTTCACACCAACACCCCACAGTGTGATCCCCTCCCCTGAGCAGCTCGGGCACTCCAGGCTCCCCCTCCCCTCGCAGCCAGGTGAGTGCCATTATCTCTGTCAATTTGGATGCATAATTAACAACCTTGTAGAGCAAACCCGGCGTTCAGCAGCGAAGCATCACTTTGATTTTTAACACAAATGGCTCTGCCAGCAGCAGCCGCCGCTGTGTTTAATGGGCTTCAAAAAAAAATAATAACAAACGACTCTTGTTTTGTGCAGGCCAAAATGTCACTGCCACGCTCGGAGAGTGATGCTTGACCTATTTCCATCTTTATCTGCGCCCTGCCGTGTCCGTGTCTGTCCTGCGCCGCTTCGTTTGCAGCCCCCGCTGCTGCGCGGAGCCTCTCGCACGGCCCGGCTGTCGCTGCCCCTGCCCGCTCCCTCCATGCCCGCATCACTCGGGGATTGCTGCTCCTCAGATGCCACTTCTGCCCTACAACAAATCCTGCTGCTGCCGAGCAGCTGCAGCGCAGCCTGGTCGTGTTTTTCCCTGCTCTGTCACTCCTGAGGAGGGTTTGGAGAGCCCCTGCCGGCCCCACATCACCCCCGTTTCTGTACCTCAGCAGGGATTGCGCTCAGCTCTGCTCCCTGGAAGGCTGGAGGGAGCTCTCCCTGGAAACCTGCCCGGGTTTGGGGAGCGGGGCCCAGGTGAGGCTGGACCTGCCGAGCTCCCAGCTTGCTCAGGGGGAGGTTCCTGCTGCGGCAGAACCGAGTGTGTGGCCAAAAATGTACCTGAATGAGACATCAGACATCTCTAAAAATGGGGAGTGTCTGAATTTCCCTCTGGAGGGTCGGAGATTCTGTGGTGTTGGGAGGTTCTGCTGTGGTCACACCATCCCAGGCGTGCTTCCCCTCCTGCAGGTTAACCTGTGACAGGGAAGATCCCCTCCCACCCTGCGCTGATAAAACCCTGCTCCTGAGCTTCGAATTTGGGTGGGGTTTGGGGGAACATCAATCCTGCTCCAGGAGCTTCTGTACTCTCCCTGGAGTGAGGAGTTATTTCTGTACCTTTGTCAGGGACCTGATGGGAATTTTAAAGGCTCTTCTGTTGCATTAACTCCTGGGCTGTGTCAGAAAGCAGCTTTGGAGAAACAGCCACAGCACTGAGGTACTCCCAGGATTAAATTACTCGGCAGAAAAGGCTGTAGAGGTGTCAGATACCTGAAAAAGGTGCCTGGGACTCAGGCACGAGTGTTGTACACAGACACTGGTGTGTGTTCCACGTGGGGTTATTGATGCTGCCTCCTCTCCCAGGCTCTGCTGCACTCAGTGCATTAATCCCGAGTATGGAAATGAGGGGAAGAGCTGATAAATCAGGATATGAGAAGTGTAAGTGCACCGCTAATGAGCACACATTGTGTGGAATAATGGCAGCATCGCCGAGACCGGGAGATAATTTAATTAGAAAGACAAAAGAGGAAGGGAAAAGGGAGGAAGGTCTCTTTTTACAGTCAATTATATCCAGGGGCATGGAAGGAGCACAACTTCGCTCTGTCAGTGCAGGAGTTGCCACCTCTCACCCCACACCTCCTCTCCCTCCTCCCAGTCCCTTTGTCTTTGCTCCTCCAAGGTGCCAGGAGTTGAACACTCCAGTGAGAGTCTCAAGCTCCTGGGAGCCGTTTTCTCCCCTGAACTTGGCCTGGAATTCCTCTTCCTTTTTTCATCCCTCTCTGCCAAAGCACCCCAAGACCTCGTTTGGGATGTGCTTTGTGAGGAATTAGAAACAATGCCAGTAATTGTGTTGTGCCTACTCCTAAACGTTCCTGGATTGAGGGGAAGAACAAGCACAGAATCCACTGGATTTGGGGGTTCTGAGCTCTCTCCACTCATAAAAACAATGTGATGGAAGCTGAAGCATTTTGGCAAATCTGAGGCAGGAATGTTAATATTTGTGTGTTAGACAGGGGAATAAAAATAAATAAAAGGGTTTGAGATCCTGATTAAAAAGTGTTGAAGACAAAGCATCTCCATTTGCCCAAACCGGGGGGAACTTTGGGCAGCCCCCCGTGATTCCCAGGGGGATTTATCCTTTGTGTCCTGATGCCAGGAATATTCCAGTGACGACTTCCAGGCACTGGAATTTTGAGGAATTCCCTCTTTTGAGGGAATTTCCATCCACCACGTGGACAGTGCTGCGGATCAAACTGAACCAGGCTTAACAAAACCCTGCTTTAGCCGCTCTCTGTGGCTCTGCTGATTTTGCTGATTTCTGCAATTAGCAAACCCAGCTCGAATGCTCATCGAGGGAACAAACGAGGGTTTGTGGATCACCTGCTGCAGTCGTTTCATTAGAGGTGTGCAGGAGCTTTTGGAGGAGAATCAGGGCCAGGAAATGAGAAGCAGCCAGGAAGGGGGGGGCAGATGTTGAAACACAGCGAGGAGCTCCCTTCAAGGCTTAATCAGCCCAGTAAAGAAACTTTCTGTAGTGATGGGAATTACTGGGAATACTGGTAAAGATGCTCAGAGCTCACTTCTGATGTAACTTCTGACTTTCCCATTATCAGCTGGTTTCAAGGAGTTTGTTTGACTAAAATCTCTTGACCAAGGCCAGATTTCGGGAGAACATTTCCCTTCTGGTAGTTCCCACGGATCCAGCTCTGCTTTAGTGCTGAGCTTTGGGTTAAGTCACACTTCTGAGGGGTTTTAGAGGGTCTCATTAACATTTTAATCAGCTGGAAGCTGGTTTTAACCAAGCACAGCTTTAGTAGCTGTGCGTGAGGAGGGCACAGATGAGCGTGGCTGGCAGGGTGAGCAGCGTTGATTCCAAGATGTCCCCTTCAGCTGCTGTTCCAGTCTTTAGCCACCTCACAGGATGGAAACGAGGAGTCTGATAATAACAGAGGTAAAACTGAGACATTTCTCATCTGTTTTACTGGGCTGTTATAATTAGTCTGGGATTCCGTGGCTGCTGATGGACAGAACAGGTCAAACCTGTCCCTGTTCTGAGCATCACTGGAGTCAATAATTAGGTTTTCCCTTACAACCATCCCTGGGTTTGGCCTGGAATCCGGGAGGAAGGGCGAGGGGTGCAGGGAGGATGGATCTGGTGGTGGCAGCAGCTGATGGGGAAGAGCTGGCACGTGGCAAAGCTGGAATGGGCTCAGCTGCCTGCTGCAGAGGCAGTTGGAGTCAATAAAAAGGGGCCAGTGTGGTTGGGGTTGGGCCTGTGCTTGATCCTGCTCACAGGTTTTGCTGCTAACGTCAGATTTAAGGACCTGCAAATGCTGCTTGGCCCTGGCTGTGAGCGCAGAGCTCAGGATTTTGTGCAGTAATGGGATTTTCAGCCCTGCCAGCCTTTGGAAGCCGTTCCCGAGCTGCTCTGCCCACACAGAGTGGGGCTGTGGAGCTCCCTGTGCACAGTCTGGTGCTCTCCCTCCTGGACTCAGACAGATGTGGGGCTCCTGGAGGGTGAAAATCTGGATCTGGGTTGAGAAATGTTGCCCCCTGAGCCTTTAGAGAAATCCTCTCACAATAAGGTGTTCTTCAGTCCCATGGGGCTTCTCAGGGAAGAGAATCCGCGGGATCATTCCCTGAATCCTCTCAGCAGCTTTGGGTGCCTCAGCCTGTGGGTTCCTCACACCTATCCCAGACAGTCCCACCCAGCTTCTCCCCCACCTTGAAATGTGAATTTTCTCGGGTTTTTAAAAATCCTGGCATTTCCAGGCCTTGAACCTGTCCGTGCCCTTGGTGTTCCACATTCTTTCACGGGAATTCCCTCAGCATTCCCCATCCCCCTGCTTGGCCAGGGCTGCCTTCAGTCCATAAAAGCCAAGGGGGGATGTGCAAAGCTGCATTTTACACCCTGGGTGATAGCAAATCACTCACCCATTTATCTATTGACACCCAGACCTATTAAAAATTGCAGCCTTTAAATCCTTTCCCGGTCCTTTGTGTTCCTGCTGTTAAGCTTTTTTGCTCAGCTCGTGTCATCCAAGGTTGGGGATATTTACAGCACCTAAATCAGTGTTGAGGACATGCAGAATATTGAGGGATCAACTCTACTTATTCCAAATGCACTTTCATATTTTGACTGCCCGACCAGAGTTGGGGAAATCACTGTGCTGGAATGATAATGAGAAGTTTAACAGTTTTATGATGGTTGGAGAGAACTTTATGGAAGTTGATAAATCTCATCTTGTAGGTTTCAATTTCTCATTCCCTACAGAGAGATGGGCAGAATACATTGATGCTGCATTTCAAATTGGCCAGATCAGGAGGAACAGCAGCTAAAATCCATTACAACCCAATTACATCCATCAGCTGAAGCTGTGTGCATTCACTCGTGAACATCAGCATTTAATCCATAAAGAGGAACTAATGAGAAATTTGAAAATGGAATCCATGCATCAGTAGCTTTGGAGAGATTTTGCTGGGATTAATGAACTGCCAGAACATTGTCAACACACTGCGAACCCATTCTCTCCAGGTTTGTTTACTGACCAGAGAAAGATTGCATTGCTTTGTTCTCCCCATCCCTCAGCCTGGCTTTTGTCCTGTGGGTTGTTGCTTTTTCTCAGAGCAGGAAGGGCCATTTTATCCACTTGAAGGATCAAACACTTGTTCCTTTCCCATCTTTCCCTCGTGGACATCTGGCAGCTTGGCTGCCTGCACACCCACAGCCTCTCTGCAGAAATCTCTCACACTGAGCCCTAAAAGCCAAGGCCACGTGGGTAGAGCCACACTTTGCAGCGCAGAAGGGAAGCCAGGAGGCCACAAACGCTGCTTTCATGGTGCTGAGGCCACAAACGCTGCTTTCATGGTGCTGTGCTGCAGGAACCCGGCTGGGAATTCGCAGGTGTTGGTTTGTGAGCTCCCTCCGCGTTCCCTCCGTGAGGGCGGCTCTGGGTAATGGATTTGCTGATTCTCTGGAGGTGTTTGCCCAGAGAGTGCAGATGAAAGTGACCCCCCGGGAGAGTGAATAACGCCAAGGGGACATAAAACGTGTGGTAACTGCAGAGCCTGGCGGGGCTGCCAGGGCAGGGCAGGGCAGGGCAGGGAGCTCCCGGAGTTTGGGCAGTCAGGCGGCAGCAGGAGCAGCCGAGGGTTCCTGATGCTGTGATGTCCATCTCTTAATGACCCAAAGCTCTAATTGTGGGTAAAATGCATATTAATTTCCACCTGCCTCTTACCTGGAGGTGCTTCAAGAACGTGTTGATGTTTCAGTTCCAATCCCAGAAAATTCCTCCGAGGTGTTTTTTTGTTTTTGGTTTTTTTTTTTTTTTGCTTCTATCTGTTAAAAAATAATTCTCCTTTTCATTCTGAGCCTTGTTCTCCCCTGCTACCCGAGTGGACTAGTAAGGTTTGATGGCTTAATATTTATTTCTCATTTCTTTTGAAAGATCCCCGTCATATTCAGCAGCTGGATAGAGTTCCTCTGCTCAAGAGCATTCCCTCCCAGGAATCCTCCTTCCCACGTTTCTCAGCAGGGCTGATCTCCAGCAGATGTGTCTGACAGGCAGCGCCTCCAAGATCCCTCCCCAGCTGCTCCCCTGATGTGGACATGACAGGCTGGGAAGGACAGGGAGGGAAGGAGGAGGGAGAGGGAAGGGAGGACAGAACTCACCGAGGATCAGCGGTGAGAGAGGGGGGAGAGGCCGGGAAGCGATGGGGAGGGGAGAACGGGGGTCAGAACACCTGGGGGTACGCAGGGAGCAGCAGCAGGGAGGGAGCTGGAGTGGGAACTCGCTCAAACACGATGAGTTTGGGTCTCAGCAGCAGCAAAAATCCCCGTTCTTCATCCTCTGTGACCGGAGCACGCTGCTCCACCCCCAGACACAATCATTGCTCTGCAGAGACTCTTTTTTTTTTTTTTTTTTTTTTTTTAGCAAGTGCAGCTGACCTCTGGTTCAGAACGAACAGACACTTAAATTGTCTGGAAACCTCCTCTCAAAGGCTGCATTAAAGAGCGATTTAAAATCAGTAAATTGGCCCCGCTCGCTGGAACACAAATAACCCCAAGCCCCTGCCGAGTGACGCTGGGATGAGGGAGCAGGGATGGCAACGGGGGGGAAATGCTTCAGACAATGGCAGCAGATCATTTCCCTAAATCCCCCAGCGTTCCAAGCACAGAGGGTTCTTCCTCTCATTCATCCTCTTCTAAAGCGTAACAAAATGCAAGCCAGGACCATCTCCCAAACCCTTCCCGTGGTGGTGTTGGTGCTGAGCCCTCGGGCGGTGTACCGGTTTGGCCAAATTTAGAAATATATCCTCTGAGAGAAGGCACAACCACCCCTCCCCCACCAGGTTCGGGAAAAAAATAAATTTTCCTCGAAGGAAAGTGAAGAAGATAAAACTATTTATTTAACAAACACACGGGAAAGGAAAATGAGGTTAAATGGTAAAATCTTTCGCTGTGGAGGAAAAACCTGGGGAAGTGTCAGAGTCCTCCCTTTGGTCTCCTCGGAGCTGGGGCTTGGCCCAGGGCCAGGCCCTCTGTGCCCGATGGAAAGTCCTCCCGATGTGCTCTGATATTGAAGCAGTCCAGTGGAAAAGGGAGAAAATCCGGAATTCTAGAGAAGGAAAAGCAAAGTCCAACTCTCAGTCTCTCTCTCCAGAGAACCAGAAACTGAAAACAACTGGCCCAAAGCTGACTGGAACCCAGCAAGCCAGGTGCTTCCTCACTGCCCTGCCGCGGCTGGGGAAAAAAAACCTCCTATCTTTATGTGACCTTGAACAAGCTGCAAACTGCTTTGAGAAAGTTTTGCTCAGTTTTTTCTTCTCCCTCTCAGGCTCAGTTTAGAGGCATAGAAAGGCACAAGAATTAATTTCTGGGCATAGGCAGCGATATGGGATACACATCATAAGGTCACCCCAAGACAGGCGGGAGCGGCATTTGCAGGCAGCCCCAGGGACAACCAGGGCGGGCAATAAAGCACAAAATGTTGAAATTAAAGCTGCATCCAGGACACCTGGGTGTCTCCAGCCAGGCTGTGGCAGTCCCACCCTGGACAGGACCGAGGCAGTTCCGTGGTCGGAGACTCAGGGAAGAACTTTACAAAGGAAGCAAAACCCCTGTGAGTCACTCCTGGGGCAATGATGTTCTTGAGGGGTTTCATTAAACCCATCCTCCTGCACCTGGGTACAGATTTTCCCTCTGTGCTGTGAATTATTTGCTGTTTCACCAGGAACAGGCTGATGTGCAGTAGCTGGGCCTGGGGTCCCCCACGATGTCCCTTCTCTTTAAGAGATCCAATATTCTGCATCATTTCTTCTTGACTTTAACCAAACTTTGCAAAACAAAAGGACAAAATCTTGAAGCAAAAATCAATCTGCTGGGCCCTTGTTTCAGGTTTCTGAGTGTGTGCTGCTTTTGCCTCAAACCCATGGTTCTGTCATAAAGCACCTCCATAAATCACATTCCAAGAGCAAGTCTTAACTACCTCCTGTTTTCCTTTCAAATTCCTCCTGTTAATCATCCTGACAGCTCTGACACTCGGAATATTGCTGGGATTTGGAGTGCCACGTGCTGCAAGCTCCGTGTAAAGGGGAAATACGGCCTGGGAACGCCGTCCTTTAAATAAACGTGCTGGTGAATTCCTGGCTGGATCCGCAGCGTGCGCGCTCTGCACGGAGATTTGTGAAAAACGAGGTTCACTCTCCTGTGAGAATTTAAAGGGTTTAATATAAAGACAAGAAGAGGACACATCAAATAAAGCAAAGGGGTAACGGCCGGGTGCCTTGGCGCTCTGCCAAGAGCACACCTGGTGCTAGAGGTGAGTCCTTTTTATACCATTTTTACTGTCTGTTCTTTATTCATATTAAAACTTTTCCTGGAGCTGTTCTGCATGGCCACTCCTTGGCTCCGCCTTTTTAGAGCATGCGTAGTCTTCTGCCTTGTGGTTTTATTTCTCTTGATTCTTGGGGTTGGGCCCGCTAGGCAAGAGTCGATGGTAGGGTGGATCTCTTAATTCTCCAGACAGTCAGGGCTGATTGCAGCTTTGGGCCTCTTTGGTCCCCCAGGCAGAGTGGTGAGAGCGGCTCTGGGCTCTCCTGGCCGCCCGTTCTCCGGGCAGAGCAGCCTTTGGGCCCTTTTGTTCCCTGGACAAAGTGTTGATTAGCAGCTCCTCGGGCCTCATCCTCTGTTCGTTTGGAGGTTATCTTCCTTGTCACCCTTGCTAACATTCTTGCTAAAAAGAAAACTACATCCACACAGCAAGAAGCATTTCTAACATTATATAATATCTACCTTTATACTTGTGAGAAGCTGATATTACAATATCTGTTTATAACAACGTGGAGGCCGTAAATGCACGCGAGTGACGCGGGGATGGAGAGCGAGGGGCTGAGTGCTCCCACAAACACCCACCCTTGCACAATGGGAAAGGCTGGGAAAAGGGCACTTGGTTGAAAAAGCTGAGAGAGGCTGAAAAAAAGGAAGAACCTTGGTGCGTCCACCTTTTTTTTTTTCCCCTTTTTTGAGTCAATGCAGCATTGCCGTGAATATTTTCTGACACCGCTGAGTGCTGGACGGGGATGGGAAGGTGGTGTCAGATCCAAGGTCCGAGCTCAGACCATTCCACAGAGATTTCCTTGCAGAAATCTGTCCTGGGCTGACCAGAGCCACGTCCAGCTGGGCACAGGCTCCCCGTGGAGGGCACAGCCTCCAAAAGGAGGCACAGATGGCTCAGGCTCCACGGGCAGAACCAGCCCCCGGGGCGTTTCTCACCCTTCCCAAGGTCAACAGAAAGTTTTGCCAGTCTGACAGCTGAGGAGCCAATTAGAGGCAAACCTGAGGTTTCTGACTCCCCTTCGCGTCCTGCTCTTCCTTCCTGGCTCGCTGGAAATGTTTCTTTATCCCTGTGCCTTTCCTTGGAAATTCAGCGAGAGGAGGCACAGGGATAAATAAATAAACAAATAAACAAAAACAAATAAACAAACAAACGTCTCCTGTGCCCCTGCAGCCCAGCACTGCCGGGGCAGGGTTTGCTTCCTGAGCCCAGACCCCAGCAAGGAGGTTTGCAGATCAATTCTCAGCTCTCCAAACACCGGGGCTTTATTGGTGCCCCTGCAAATAAGTTCCTAAAAAGAAATGAGTTATGGAGTCTGTGGCTGGGGACCTGAGGGATCCTTAAAGGAACATTTTCGGGATTGATTTGATGGCACAGCTCTGGCCAGGGCTCTTCTGGCAGCTCTGAAATCTCCCATCCCTCCTGAAGCACAATTTGCCACCAATCTTTGCTGTCCTGGGGTTGTGTGGGGTTTTTTTCCCGTTCCCTATTGCAGAACCCCGTAAGAACTGCCACCAGCACCACACACCCTGCCCTGTGTGCAGTTCCCTCTCTTGTTTAAGTATTTCTCAGTTCTGTGGCCTGAAACAAATTGACTTTGCAGCGGTGTAGGGGATGTTAAAACATCTGCTCTCCTCGCTATAACTTTGGATTTTTCACATATTTAATGCTCCTACTGAGCCCCCACAGCCCAGGGTGGAGTGAATCCCTCCCAGGGCAGGTATCTGCACTAAAAGCATCAAGAGATGGAGAATTCTCCGGTGGCTTCAGTGCTTTATTTCAGTTTTTAACAGCACCTGGCCTGGGGAAAGGCTGATTTATTTAAAATCCAGCTTTAATCAGCTTTAATTCCCCCTCCCCCCCCCGACAGAGAAATTGGGAGTGACTCCATTTCCCTCAGTGGAGGTTACACTGCTGGGACGTGTGTGTGGAAAAGAGCTTTCGTTTTTTTCAGATTTCTTCTCCTTTCAGAGGTCACCAGCTGGAATTTTACTCCTCCAGTGGCTGAGCAGCAGAAACGCTGTGGAACAGCTGGAAAAGCTGGGCTCAAGGCTGAGAAAATAGGCCAGAATTTAAAAAAAAAAAACCAACTTCCCCATGTGACTGCAGTCGTGGCTGGGAAATCCAGAGTTGTTCTGGGTTCGAAGGTCCTGTTAACACCTGGAAAAAGCCATTTATAAACCACCCCTGCAGAGGAGAACGGCTTTAGATCCTCCAGTTCAGAGAAGTTCTTTGTGGGAGCAAGGAACAGGATGGAAATGAGCAGCTCCAGGGGCTGAGGAGGGGATTTTGCACTCCAGAACCACGGGGAACGGGAGTTTTGGGAGATGGAAACTCCATTTTAAGGAATGGAGCGCCGTGAAGGGAGCGGGATGTCCTGCAAATCCACCTGGAAATCACTGCTGGTGATGCTCTGGCAGAAGGATCCACGCTCATTCCAGGAAAATCGGCCTTTTCCTGGGAACAGGCTGAGAGCAGAGGGGAAGGGGAGGTGCCCAGCTGGGAGAAGGAAAAAGAGTCCTGAAAATGCCGAGTTTTTAGGGCTTTAACTCATTTCTTTGTGCTGGGAAATGGTGATTGTGGGGCTGGGCAGGCACACAGCGAGGAGAAAATTCACTTTCCTGCAGGGAAACTCCTGGTCTGGAGCCAGGTTTTGTTCTCAATGAGCTTTTAGGCTGCTCTGAGCTCATCCCTGTGTCTCACAATTAGTGGTGATTTCATGAAGGAAAAGCAGGAATTGTGTGATCATCCAGAGAGGAGCCACTCAGGGTTAAGTAGAAATCTTGGGGGGAAGAAAAAACCATCTCAAACCATGGAAACTTTGCTACTTATCTCAGTAAAAGAGAAGGGAAAATTGATTTGAAAACTGGTGAGCAACTGTGTTGTTATTGTTGCGAGGGAAAAATTGGTCGTAATTTTACCATGAAGTAAAATTTTACCCCGAGAGTTTTCAATTTGCCTTCACAGAGGGCTGAGAAGAAATGAATGTGTTCCAGAGATAAGGTTTTCTTCTAAGAAAAATCACTTTAATTGGAAAGCAGTGCATGAAAACAGGTTGTGATCGCTGCATTCTTGTCTTGCCTTTCTTTTTTTCCCTTTTTTCCCTCCCCACTGGACTCCTCTGCACTTCCCAGCTCCGCTTTCTTTTGTTGCCACTTCAATTTCTCATTGCTCAAATTCCCTCTAGCCCTGGTACCGGAGGTAAAAGGAACATTTTTGTCTGGCAGGGCTGGTTGGGGTAAGAAATGAGCCAGATGTTGAGTGATGAAGGCTCTGATTCCACCCCCTGCTGCTCTGTGCTTATAAAAACCCCGCAAACTACAAAACCCAGGCTGAACAAAACAAGGAAATGCTCATTCTTGGCTTTTCCAGAAGTTTCAAGACCGATCAAATCCATTTTCCTTCCGAAGTTACAATTTAATGTTGCCTTCCTTCCATTCTTGCCGCCTCCCCAGGCTCTGTTCGGAGATATTTTTATTATTATTGAGGAAATTCGGGGTGGGAAAGGATCTTTTGGTGCTGAAGAGCTCAGGGAATGTGGGCAATGTCTGAGAGGGGAGGTTTGTGTTCCTGCTGGCCTCGGCTGCACTTCCAGCCCTGGTGCCGAGTGAGGAGGAGCCGATGGCAGCAGCCCCTCACGGCCAGTTTGGGGTCGGCAGTTCAGGGTTGGGAATTTGGGGTTGGGAATTTGGGGTTGGGAATTTGGGGTCGGCAGTTTGGGGTTGGCAGTTCGGGGTTGGCAGTTTGGGGTTGGGAGTTTGGGATTGGAAGTTTGGGGTTGGCAGTTTGGGGTTGGGAGTTCGGGGTTGGCAGTTTAGGGTTGGGAATTTGGGGTCGGCAGTTTGGGGTTGGCAGTTCGGGGTTGGCAGTTTGGGGTTGGGAGTTTGGGGTTGGCAGTTTGGGGTTGGCAGTTTGGGGTTGGGAGTTTGGGGTTGGCAGTTTGGGGTTGGCAGTTTGGGGTTGGGAGTTTGGGGTTGGCAGTTTGGGGTTGGGAGTTTGGGGTTGGCAGTTTGGGGTTGGCAGTTTGGGGTTGTGAATTTGGAGTTGGCAGTTTGGGGTTGTGAATTTGGAGTTGGGAGTTTGGGGTTGGGAGTTTGGGGTTGGCAGTTTGGGGTTGGGAGTTTGGGGTTGGCAGTTTGGGGTTGGGAGTTCGGGGTTGGCAGTTTGGAGTTGGCAGTTTGGGGTTGGCAGTTTGGGTTTGGCATTTTGGGGTTGGGAGTTCGGGGTTGGTAGTTTGGGGTTGGGAATTTGGGTTTGGCATTTTGGAGTTGGCAGTTTGGGGTTGGCAGTTTGGGGTTGGGAATTTGGGTTTGGCATTTTGGAGTTGGCAGTTTGGAGTTGGCAGTTTGGGGTTGGGAGTTTGGGGTTGGCAGTTCGGGGTTGGCAGTTTGGGGTTGGCAGTTTGGGGTTGGAAGTCTGGGACTGGCAGTTTGGGGTTGGAAGTTTGGGGTGGCAAGTTAATCTCTTCCCTGGCTGGGAAATGCCTCAGGAGCAACACTCCCACGTCCTGAGGAGTCTCCAGCTCTGCACCTTAAAAACCAAAATCCAACCTAGTTCTGAATCCCAGACAGGGCAGGGGCCTGGCCCTGCCCAGACATTGGTTTCCATAAATAACCCAGCTCCTTTCCCGTCCCCTGGTCCCACGCGGTGACTTTTAGAGGATCTCCAAGGATTTTCATTAGCTCAGGAAGGAACAGGGCGAGAGAGGTTGGGTTGGGAGCTGCTCAGTTGGGCAGAGCTGAGATAAATCTTCCCAATCAGCTGCTCAGAGCATCTCTGCCTGGAGCGATTCCGCCAGTCCTGCCCCTCTCACCTTCCAGAACAGCTGCGAGGAGCTCCTCCCTCAGCAAAAGCTTCATTTCAGCCTCTGCTGCCGCGGCCAAAAGAGAAAAAAGCTCATTTCTCACCTTGGGCTGCTGCCTGAGGAAGCGACTTCATCGTGAACTGAGAGGAAAGGAAAGTGTTTGATGAGAGCCACGTGTCCCTTCGCTGTCCTGGGTCCGGGAGGTGACAGAGTGTGCAGGGACCTCCTGAACGCGGGGCTGGGGAATTCTCAGTGCAGCCAAATTCTCGGCCCCTGCAAACTCCCCCAACTCCCTCGTGCTGCCCCTGCTTTGCTGTGACCTCCTCCACATCCCCGATGGGTTTCTGCTCTCGGTAGCAGCCAGCTGGAAGAGTTAATAGGTGGGAAAAGTCCGTGGAATTCATCAAAGGCGCTAAAGACATATTTCCTCCTGTTTATCTACAAAAAAAAAAAAAATAATGTGGCTTTTCAAAGAGCAACCCACCAGGTGCAAATTACAACATCTGCTGCGTTCGCTGGGCAGGAGCCAGGGAGGATCAAACAGCAAATTCTGATGGAAAAAGGAAATTGAAATAATAAGTCTGACTGTGCCTGATGTGTGGAATCTGCAAAGGAGCACAAAGCCCCGAAAAACGGCTGCGTCGAACCCGGATTGGGATCTCTGCTCCGGGAACAACGCGGGATTTAGTTAAGGGCACCCGTGCTGCGGGAACGGGAGATTTCCCCACCTGGCACTTCGTGTTTCCTGGATAAGAACGGGACTGATTGTCCCAAGCTCTGTGCCCAGGTGCACAAACCCCACAGCTTTCCCAAACTGAGCTTTTTTTGCCTCGAAAAATGCTGCGGATGTCCCCTCGCCTGAGGGAACTGCCTGGTGTTTGTGTGGTTGGAACTCATCAGGAAATCATTGAGTCCATTAAACCCGCTTTATTTTAATTACTTTCCCTTTCCCTCCGAAAAGGGGATCAATTTTGACAGGACTTTTTTCCTCCCCTCCCCCAGATAAAACGTCCACAAACCCCTTGTTTTGGGTTAATTACTGCAAATTGTCCCTGAGCTGCACAGGCCCCGCATTTCCCCTGTGCAGCCCCTCGGGGTTTATTTGCTGCAACAAACTGGACTTCATTTATTTCCCCGTGTTTCCTGAAGGGCTGAAATTAGAAAGCAGCAGAAGGGACAGGTCCACGTGCAGCATGGGCAGAAAATGGGTGGGAATCTCATTTCCTGGATTTTTTTGTTCTGCCTTATTGCTCCCGGTGGTTATTTCCCATCTCTGGAGCTCTCGTTTTCACGCTGTTTCCCATTTCCTGGCGTGGTTTTGTTTAGCTTTTGGGAACCACTTCAGCGGTTTTTTTTCGGAGCTGTTTAACGTTTGATCTCTGGCAGGTGGAAGTGAGGAGTCAAATCCAATGTGCTCAGAGCACCATCACTGATAAGGAAATGAGGGCCCTTGGTAAATCGAGAGCAGCGCTGGAAAAACACAGGAATAACAATGAGCTCTTGCCCAGGAGCTCTGTTTTCCACCCCAATTCCCCAACTCCTGTCAGCACTAAATGCTTAAAGCGGAGGCACAAACCTCTGAAGATGCAGAAATGGAGGTTTGTGCTGGTTTTTCAGGGACCAGAATTACTAAAAATTAGGTGAAACCTTGACCACTGCGCTGAAAAACCCTCGTGGGGCACCTGCAGGACTGTAGGATTTACTGCTCAGCCCTTCAGGGTGAATTCACGTGCTTAAAACGTTTAGAAAATTCCGTTTGTGACTGGCTGTGCCTCTAATTGTCTAAATAGAGAAAAAAAAAAAAAACCAAAAAATCTCCCTGCCCTGAAAGCCGGGACTGCAGGAGGCTCTGGGGGGTTTCAGGGTGCTGAGGAATTTGGGGTTCAGGCCCTGCAGGATGCCTTTGGTGTGGCTTTGGGAAGTTGGGTTTGTTGCTCATAAATCCCGACCATTGATTGTGTTATAAATAAAGTATGTAATTCGTGCTGTTATATATAAAACTAGAATGTAATCAGACCATGTAGAGACAAAGTTTCAAACCACCCCCCACCAGCTTGGCTGAGAGAAAAATTTCACAACACCAAAAGAAGTTCTCTCACAATAAGTGAGGATTCGACCTAGGTGGGGTTGGATCTTATCACCGGGACATTTGCACTATGACGATTTGATCAACACCTTCTGGTATCTACATCTCATCTGATAAGGAATCGGACATTCTAAAAATAACTGTTCCAGGAACCAGAGGTGGCCCATCCATCAGCAGAAATGACCCACTCATCACCCAGGACGGACGATTCATCAGACCCAGGAAAGGCTTTGTGCAGCCCAACTCCGGGACAGGAAAACTTCATGAATACGAGAAGAATAGAATTAATTCGGACTTCACCCAAAAACTGTATAAGAAGGGACCAGCCAAAGCAGCAGGCGTGAACTTGGGATGTCTGGTGCGATAGAGATCAGATCTATGCGTGTTCACCCAGCTCCGACGCCGGGCTCAGAGCTGCTTTTCTCCATCGTGGCTTTTGAAACCGATATTTCGGTCGCATAATAAATGTCATTTCTTTATAAATTTTGATTGGGCAATTTTGTTTATCTCAATTGTTTGCCCGTTCACTGTTCCCGGCCGCAGTCCCGAGGGGCAGCAGGCAGCGAACGCACCGGGGCATAAACGAAGAGATCCAGATCGATCCAGATCCCAAACGCTCCGGGGCTGTTGGGTGTGTTACAAATAAAGTCTGTAATTCGTGCTATTATGTATAAAACTGAAATGTAATTAAACCATGCAGAGACGGAGTTTTAAAACCTCTCCACCAACCTGGCTGAGAGAAAAATTTCACAACACTAAAGGAAGTTCTTTCAGCACAGATGTAATCAAGAGGTGAGGATTCCACCCCAGGTGGGGTTGGATCTTATCACCGGGACATTCACGCTATGATGGCTTGATCGCTATCTTCTGATATCTACATCTCAGCTGATAAGGAATGGGACATTCCGGGAACTAAAAATAACTGTTCCAGGAACCAGAGATGGTCCATTCATCACCCAGGATGGACGATTCATCAGACCCAGGAAAGGCTTTGTGCAGCCCAACTCCGGGACAAGAAAACATCATGAATATGCTGAATTGCGAGAATAGAATTAATTCGGACTCTGCCCAGGAACTGTATAAGAAGGGACCAGCCGAAGCAGCAGGCGTGAACTTGGGAGCTCTGGTGCGATAGAGATCAGATCTGTTCGTGCTCACCCAGCTCCGACCCCGGGCTCGGCGCTGCTTTTCTCCATCGTGGCTTTCTGTGTCACCGATCTTTCGGCCGCGGAATAAAATCGATTTCTTTATTAAATTTAATTTGGCTGAATTTTCTTTACTTCAAGTGGGAGCCCCAGCCCCTCCTCAGCCGCCCAGTGAGTCAGTGCAATTCCTTCCCGCAGGGATCGTGATTCATCCTCCAGACGGGGAGGATACAAACCCAGGAAAAAATCCCCAATTCCTGAGAAAAGAGCGAAGTCGGAACCTTTCCAAGAACTTCCTGCCCTTCAGCGCTGGTAACCAGTGCTCCTTTTGCTCCAGAATAATCTGCTCAGTGCCAGTGGCCCTGCATTATTTCTCTCACATCTGGAGCACATCTGGAAATGCAAATTACAGCAAGTGGAAGTGTTGTATTTCCCTCTTTGGTTGTCTGGATATTCTTTATTTTTACCAATTCAATCACCGAGTGTTGGCGTCTTTGAGGGGTTCCCGTTGATTCAAGCACCAAACCTCCCCCTGTCACTGAAAAATGTTGTCTCAGGTCAGGTTTGCAGCTGCTGTAAATGAATGTCCAGTTCCAAGGGCCTGCACGAAGAATTATGGGCAATTTCTGGCCTATTTTTAAATCTTGCAGAAGGCTGCAACAGCTCGTAAAGATCCATAACAGGCCCAGGGCTTTGTGTTTTTAACTCCAGCTGCCTGAATTTTTTTAGTCAGAACTTTGCCAGCAAGAAGTGGCTTTTTCATTTACAGGCAAAACTCCTGCAGGAAAAAAAGGGGCTTTTAGGAATTAAAACAAAAGAGTAATAAACATTGGTGTTCACTTCTTGCATCCTGAAAACCCAATAACCAGTTTTTTAGGTTAAGTATCCTTTTATTGTGGAGATTAAATAGGGTTTTGACAGAATTTTGCCAGCTAAGGGAGGAAGGGAACTTTTGGGGTGATGTTGGGGGGGTTTAAACAACCTCACAGCTCTGCTGCAAAACACCCTGAGCTCTCCAGGACCATCGGGGTTTGGTTCATTTGTTGCATTTTTTAGGAAGATTTTGAAACAATTCTGTGGATGCTGAAAAGCTGGGAGCAGAGGAATTTTCCAGCTGCTGCACAATTTTGTGAAGTTTTCCTTTTTCATGCAAGCTAGCTGAGAAACAGCGAAGATGCTTTTGTGAACTAATTCTCTCTCTGCACCTGGGGTTTGTTTTCCAGTCTTGTTTTGGTACATTGGAAAAATATTTTGAATGGGTGTTAGAGAACCTCAGCCAATCCTTCGAAGGGGTGGTTGGTCAAAGGAGCAATGAGCTCCTACCACTCTTGTGGACCACGTGACATAAACCGGTTTATAATTAATTAAATGAGCTGTTCTCCTTGGACTTGTGTCGTGATCCTTGTGCCGTTTCTCGGTACAACAGCGACACAGTTCAAAGGCCAAATCTCCAGTGGATTGTGGGTGGTGGCCGTGAGCTCTGAAATAGTTGGGTTTGCAGTGGTGGGTAAAGAGAGGAGAGTCTCCTCCAGGACCTGGGAGCACTGGGAGTTGTGAAGGCTTTTCCCTAAAACTGGAAACCTCATTGCCACCAGCTCCGTGGGGAAGGTAAATTCCCCAGGGATCCGGCAGCTGAGGAGGGAACGGAGCCGAGGGTTGTCCTGCCGGGAGCTGGGGGAGCTCTGAAGGCTTTTCCCTTAAACTGAAAACCTCCTTTCCACTCACCAGTTCGGGGGGGAGGGAAATTCCCTAGGAATCCAGAGGGAATGGAGCTGAGGGTTGTCCTGCCGGGAGCTCGGGGAGCTCTGAAGGCTTTTCCCTAAAAGTGAAAACCTCATTCTCACCAATTCTGGTGGGGGGAGGTAAATTCCCCAGGGATTCAGGAGCTGAGCGTTGTCCTGCCAGGAGCAGGGGACAGAGAGGGCTGGAGCTGCACCTCCCAGGTGTTCCTCACCTCTGGCTGCTCGGGATTTTCTGGAATTCGCTCTCATTAAAGCAAACCTTGCCAGGAGCTCATAGGCAGAGCCTCGTCCGAGCTCTCTGCTGCTCACTTACGTAACACCGAGTGTGCCTGCACAGCCAGAGAGTCCATTAAATATTTAAACCCCGTCCTTTCCTCAAAAGCAGAACAGCAAAGATGATTTTCCGTGGAATTTAACATTAAACTCTGGCAATTTGTACAGCTGTGCATATAAATAGCTTGCACATCATCTCCGGAGGCAAAGGTCACTCTGCCTCATCCATTTCAATGCTGGAGTTTCATAGCAACAACCTCCCCTCTCCTGGCTCCCTGTTATTTATCCAGAGGGACTTCAAAACCGGGAGAAAGCGCTGTTGGTTTTGGAGAGATGAATGAATGGCAGTTGATTGTAATATTTTGCCTTAATCACTGGATTTTTCCCCCCTTTCCCAGAGTTTTGTGGATAACGAGAGCCCCTGAGCCGGGGGGACTGGGTGGCACAAAGCTTTTCCGAGGGAAGAAATCAGAACAGACAAGTGCCTGATTCCCCTTAATGCAATTTGTTCCACGGCTGATCCTCAGCCCCCTGCTTCATTACCTTAGACAAACTCAGACCCGGCTCCTGAGGAGGCAAAGATTCTTTTTTGCAATTAGAATTCCCCAATTACACAGCACATCTTGAGCTCCAGCTGATGGGAGTTGATTTTTTAAATGCCAGAGCCGTTATTCCCTCAAATAATCAACGCGTGGAAGTGAATGGCACGGAAGGATTGGACAAACAAAATCGGAGTTCTCACGCCCTGAGCTCTGGAACAGCTTTAATGTCTGTGCAAATCCCCCGGGGCAGGGCTTCATTTGGTGAAAAATGGGCATTGGGGGGGTTGGCTCCGGTGGGTGAGGAGATCTGAGCCTTTCTTAGGAGCAGCGGTTGAGGCAGAATCCCAGAGTGGGAGGAATCCTAAAGATGAGCCCAGCCCAGCCCAGCCCCAGGCTGGGAGCAGGAATTTCAGTTCCTCCCTCACTGCTGAGTCCCGGGGATGGCCCAAACCCCCTTAACACCGAGCTTTTAGGGAATGATCCCTGTGTCTTCTCCGTTTGCATCCCCGATCTCTGCATGCCTGTGCGTCCCACAGGAGCTGCTCATCGCACGTTCCTCGCTCCTCCCCTTGTTCAGTCCCACGAGCATTTTCCATATTTGCCCATTTCAGGGCCGTGCATTGATGTCCTGGTTTATCACTGGGGTAGAAGGACGTTCATTGACTCGCTGGTGACTCCAGGGCCTCCTGCTGAGGGTGAATCAGAGGGAATTGGTTGTTTTTTGCTGGCTCTCCAACGAGTTAATTGAGAAGTTACTCAATTACAGGGAATATGCTTTTATTGCTAATAAGATATTCTGATATAAACAACAATCCCCACTCCGAAATGAAATTATGAGAAACTTGAAGCTGCTTGGCAAAAAGGCTTCAAAAATTAACCTTAGCTGGAAATACTGGAATCAATGCCAGCTTCACAGGAGTGAAAGGAAATCGATAAAATTCTTATCAGGCTTTCCTTACTATTTATTTACTTTTACTCGTGATTGTTTGCACTTTGGTAAGAACTGGTGCAGACAGATCAGGCTAAGGAGCCGTTCTTAATGCAGATTATCAAGCAGGATATCTAAACTGTAGTTAATAGTGCTCTCTATTAGCTAATTTGCCAAGATTAGATTTCTCTTTATGCACCGCTTCACAAGCTCATCTTGACTCTGGTGTTGGCTCCTGGAGTCGGGGAGGAGCATCTCTGGTAAATAAATAGCAATTCTCTCGTTATTAATTTGGGAAACAACAGCACCTGGAAGCCCAGGGGAGGCAGGGCTCTGCACCTGAGGGGGGTGTGCAGCACCCCCGGAATGAAGGACAAACCTTCATTTGCTTCCCCTAAGTCCAACCTGTGGATCTTTCTGGAATGGAAATAAGGAATTGCAGCAGATTCTGACTGATTTGGGCTCCTTGGGAGTTGTTCAGATGTTGAGAGGGAGGAAATGAGAATCAACCCAGAGCCTGCCATGCACCCCTTCCTCCCTGCCCCCTAAAGAGGGTCCTTTTCCTCCAGTGTCCCCAAAAAATGCCTCCAGGAGTCCAGGATTGAGGCGAGAAGGGTGAATCCGTGTGGGGTTAAACCCACCCTGCTCATCCCCATCCCATCCCCATCCCATCCCATCCCATCCCATCCCATCCCATCCCATCCCATCCCATCCCATCCCATCCCGCTCTCATCCTCACAGCTCAGTTCCAAGTGCCAGCATCAATTTGTGTCTCTCCACTTTCTTCCCCCCCAAAGGCACGAGATGTTCACAGGCATGACAAGAGGGAAGAGCAGTAGGAACAGATTAGTTTGATCAAAGGGATCTCATGTCGCAGATTGATTTCCCTTCCCTCCCGCTCCCGCTGTCCCATCCCCGGCGCTGTCTCTCCGTGCCTCACGCGTGTGGCTTTTGATTAGGGCTGGGCTGCTCCTAATCCCACACAAACAGGGCTCTGGCACGGCCCAGCTGGGCCTGACCTGCCCCTGCCCGCACAAGTTGGTCACTTGTCAGAGCCGCCATCCTCCCCTCGCCGGGAGGAGCCTGGGGACAGCGCTCCAGCACTCCTGCAATCCGGAAATCCTGCATTCCAGCCCCTCTGGATCCAGCAATCCAGAAATCCAGAAATCCTGCATTCCAGCCCCTCTGGAGCCAGCAATCCAGAAATCCAGAAATCCTGCATTCCAGCCCCTCTGGATCCTGCAATCCAGAAATCCTCTGCAGTCCCACAATCCAGGAATCCAGCCCCTCTGGATCCAGCAATCCAGAAATCCTGCATTCCAGCCCCTCTGGATCCAGCACTCCTGCAATCCAGAAATCCTGCATTCCAGCCCCTCTGGATCCAGCAATCCAGAAATTCTGAAATCCTGCATTCCAGCCCCTCTGGATCCAGCACTCCTGCAATCCAGAAATCCTGCATTCCAGCCCCTCTGGATCCAGAAATCCAGAAATCCAGAAATCCTGCATTCCAGCCCCTCTGGAGCCAGAAATCCAGAAATCCTGCATTCCAGCCCCTCTGGATCCAGCAATTCAGCAATCCAGCAATCCTGCATTCCAGCCCCTCTGGATCCAGAAATCCAGAAATCCTGCATTCCAGCCCCTCTGGATCCAGCAATCCAGAAATTCTGAAATCCTGCATTCCAGCCCCTCTGGAGCCAGCAATCCAGCAATCCAGAAATCCTGCATTCCAGCCCCTCTGGAGCCAGCAATCCAGCAATCCAGAAATCCTGCATTCCAGCCCCTCTGGAGCCAGCAATCCAGAAATCCAAAAATCCTGCATTCCAGCCCCTCTGGATCCTGCAATCCAGAAATCCAGAAATCCTGCATTCCAGCCCCTCTGGATCCTGCAATCCAGAAATCCTCTGCAGTCCCACAATCCAGGAATCCAGCCCCTCTGGATCCAGCAATCTGGCCCCTCTGGATCCAGCCTCTGGTGCCCTGGGCTGTGGGGAAAGAAGCCGAGACTAACAAGCAAAGCTCAGTTTAAAGGCGAAGCAGAGCAGGGCTGGAATTCCTTCTGTTCCCTGCAGGATGTCAGCTCAGGAACAGCCCCTGCTCCCCCGGGGGTGTGACGGACCCACAGAAACGCCGGCAGTGATATTCTAACACTTGGTATCAAATCACCTCTTGCTTAATGGGGATGAGCAAACAACCCGGGTTTAATAAGGGCAGCTCGCTGTGCCTGAGGGAGATGGGAGCGGGAGATGGGAGGCTGGGAAGCAGCGCTGCTGCCAGCAGGAAAACAGGTTCTGATCCATAAATCACAGAGGGAAATTGCTAAGGCTGCATCTCACACAATTAAGCCAATTTGAGCCTGACTGTTCGGGGGGATGATTCCTCACAGACTGTGGCATTTCGCTGTGGGGCTCTGAGGTGGTGGTGGATTCACACCCCAAGGTCCGGGTCAGAGGTGGTTGAACCTCCTGCACCCAGGAATGCTGGAAGGAGCTGTGCTTCCATGGAATTCAGTTCTTGCTTTGCACAAGGGACTTTCTCCTCCCAAAAGCCCACGGAGCCAACTTTCCTCACGTCATTTCAGAGCTACTGGAGCTCGTCCCTCTCTGAATCCCACAGAGAAGGAATTTCTGCGGGGGCAAAAATGAGTTCAGGTGCCTCCCTGAACTCCCTGAACTCCCAGGTACAGAACCTTGTTTTCCAGTTTATCATCTGGTAATTTCCCTTCATTCAGGGATGGGTGAAGGTTTGCTCTGCTCCCTGGCTGCTCCTTGGGCAGCTCCAGGAGGCTGGAATGCTGCACGTAGGATTTCAGGTTGAAATCCCGTGGTTTCAGGTACTTTGGCACGCACTGGAATACTGAACTGGAATCGGGGCTGCTCCTCTGCTCCCTGGCATTCTGGAGGACGCTTCAGTTTGGTATCATTTAGACCTGTTATGAAACAGCCTGGCTTTCATTTGAGAGAAGGATAGAAAAAGGGGGAAATGAAACAAATAAATAAAAATGTCGCTGTTTGTGAGCTCCCTTTGCAATTCCCTCCCCACTGGAACACCTCGAGTGGAACAGAGGAATTTCCAATCTTTAGGAGCAGATATTCCCCAGAGGAGTCTGGGCTGCGTTATCCAAGGAGTGGCACAGCCCAGGGGGGATTTTTTCTTTTGTTTAGGCTGCTGGATAACCAACAGGCGTTGTTATTTAAAACAGGGGGGAAGGATAAGTTGTAAAGGTGATTTGAACAGATTGATTTTATCCGCCCTCCGCCCCAGCCCTGACAGCTCGGAGTGGCTGCACCGTGGGGAGCATTTCCAGGAGATTGAGCAGCAACAGTTTGGTTTCCTCGAGCAATCAAATGAAAGTTCTCAATGACCTGATATAAAAAAAACCCTCAACAAACAGTAGCAGCAAACATGGGAAGCTCTGTTAAATCGTTGCTGCAGAGATTAGAAAAGTTCAAAGAATGAGGTTCTGAAATTGCAATTTTTGGGTTGTTTTGCCGGGATCAGCTCCGAGGAGGAGGAAATGGGAGATGCAGCCGCCCCCGGGATGGAGCTGGGTGAAAGGGAATGAACAGAGTTGTTGAAGGAGCCCTTGGCTGCTCAGTGCAGTGTTCTGAGCAATAACCCAGCGTGGAACGATATCTCAGAGCTGCCCTGAGAGCGTTTTGGAGCGCAGGAGCAGCTCTGGTGGGTGCTCAGACAGATCCTGAACTCCTGAGCCCACCCCTGTCCTGCCCCGAGCCAGGGGCGTCTCTGCCTCTGAAGTGACACCAGCCTGCTCCAAAATCCCCACCCGGGAGGGAAAACGGGGAATAGCGAGAGAAACCCTGCTCAGCCCTCCCAGCTCATCAGCTCGAGGCTTCTGGGGAGTTCGTGGGGATCCTCGCGGTGATTCTCACACGGCTCCGCTGTTTCCTTTCCCAATCCCCGGAGATGATGAACCCAGTTAAGGAGGCCACGGAGCGAAGCTGCTGAAGCTCTCCAGAGCTCCGTGCAGATTTGTCACTGCGTTATCTGATTCATTTCCCAGATAAATTTTCTGTTAAGGACTCTCCACTTGGTCTGAGTTTACTTAGACTGTTTTAAGTTAAATTGATGTCATTTTTTTCCGTCGTAAGTGCAAGGCTGAGATCCAGGGAATAGCAGGGAAACTCCTGGGCACTGCCTGGCACTGCCAGTTTGTAGGGGAGCACTTGGTTCTGGTGGGAGTGCTGGGATATTTGTAGGAATCCTCAGTTCTGCTGCTGTTTGGTGTTTTGGGGCTTTTAATTCACTTTAAAATAAATCCCATTGTTGGGTTTAGGGATTCCTGGGGGTGCAGGTGCCCTGGCAGGTTCTGTATCCCAGTAGAAACTGGTGACTCCACACTGAAATTCCTGTTCTGGCTGATCCAGAGGCAGTTCCAAAGGATTCCAAGAGACAAAACTCAAACCACTTGTTTGCAGTCCAATGGCCTTGAGCAAAATAATTTTGAATTTCGATTTTCTGCCTCTCAAGGTGTCCATGAAGTTAAAAATCCTGTAGCTGAAACAGTGAAATATCGAAACATTGAAATATGTCAGGTTTGAAATTTATTTGACTGAAAACGTTGTGGTTTCCAGAACATTCTGGGCTTTCCGAGAACATTCTGGGCTTTTCGAGAGCATTCTGGGCTCCCAGAACTGTGAGGTTCAGAACCCACCAGTGTCAGAGTGTGTGGGTGCTTGGAGTGAGGGATTCCCATCCAAAGAGCCTGGAGAAAAACAGCCCCAGGTGTCTGAAATACATCCCTGAGTTGAGGCCATGACGGACTTGGCACAATGAACATCATTTTTAACGAGCTTCCAGCAGGTTTTAATTAATGATCACTTCCAGCCCACTGCACCGAGGCACGGCTTGCAGTTTTAGGGACTTGGGAGCTGCATCTCAGGTTCCAAATTTCAAGTGAGGAACAAACCCAGAGTCCCTGGAGGGTTTTTAGTGCTGCCCTGGCTGAACAAGCAGCTCCTCTTTAGCGCTCTGCCAGAGCCCGGCCTTGTTTACCCTGCAGAGTTCAGCAGCACCATTGAAATTAATACTGGCCTTAAAGACGAGCTTGCTTCTCTCTGCTTTTCTAAGTTAGCATAAAATGACGTTTTTAAGAGACGCTTTTGTGCGGATGAAGCTCTTTTACATCCAATTACAAATAATGGCCGCCGCTCGGCGGAGGCCCCGCTCACAGCTCCTGTTAGGCCCACGGAGCACTCAGGCAAAAAGTGCATTGTAATAAGGTCACAAACGCTGGAACCCCCCGGGTTCTCAGCCCTGGGAACAGCTCACACTGTTCACTTCATTAAATGTGAGAGTCACGACTCGCGCCAGATCACGGCCCCGGAATCGTTCAACAGAGAGCAGCAGGGGCTGCCTGCGGTGGGCAGAGCTCCTCCTGCCCTGGGAAATCCTGGAGCAGCATCCTGGGGCTGGGACATGGGAATTCAGCTCCTCTCAATGCCCCCAGACCTGCTTGAGGGAAGGGAAAAATCACCTTTAATTTTTTTTTAATTGTCCATCACCGTGGCCTTGAGCGATCCTCGTTCCAGGGGTTACTTTTGCTGTGGTGGGAGAAACAAGACCAGAATTCCAGGGGTTTTAAAGCCAGAGGTAACTAAAAGTCTACAGGACTTCCTGAAATGTGTATTACCCTGTTTATAATACATGTGTTTAATATGGGCCATTTGCTTAAGAGTTGCACTCAACGATCCTGGTGGGTCCCTTCTGACTCAGAATGGTCTGTGGATATTTATCCTACAGAAAGTACCTGGCCTCAAGCATCTCCTGTATAAAGCACCTGCGCTCACATTTCCCAGGCAGTAAAGTCACAATGTGCCAAGGATTAAACATCTCCATTAAAAAAAAAAAAAACCAACAAAAAAGGAGACGAGTTCTATTTTTGATCTGATTTTATCTAACTTCACTATTCAGTTCTTCCTGCTCCTGGTGGCTTTTTCAGCTGCTATCACATTTCTGAGTGTTATCAAGCCATCCCTTAACTGCTTTGTGAGAAGCCAAATCTCCTCTTAGATGAGCTGAAGCCTTAAAGAAAACGGAACAGCAGATTTGGGGAATGGCTTCCATCCGTTAATTGTCGTGGCTTTAATAATCAGAGCTACTCTGATCAGTTATTCTGGATTTTGTTTGAAAACGGAAACCGCTCTGAGCAATCCAGGCCTTGATTTTGGCTCATAAATCATGGGTGGTTGGACGAGAGGGAGCAGAGGGAGCAGGTAATGGGATTGCTCAGGTTTTGCTGACTTCAATAATAAAAGCTGCCACCCCAAAGGAAAGAGAAGCATGCAGTGTGCAAAGGGAATAAAAATATGAACTCATCCCGGCTAATGGCTCTGAGAAGTAATAGAAAGATATGCATAGATTATTTTGAGTCTTAAAGAAAAGAGGGATGCATCCAATTTGCATTAAATGTTCCTGGTAATCTTAGGGGGAAGAGATTTCCTTGGAAACACAGGGATCATTACAGGAGGGGAGTGGAGGCTTTGTCCTTGAGTGTTTCCTTTGGATCCCATTAAACCTGAGGAGGCCTCGGCTCTGCCGGGCTTGGCTGGTGATCCAAACCCCAGAGCTGCCTTTGTGTGGAGCTCTGCTCCAGGAAAGGGGAATAAAGGGCGTGAGCAGCTCCTGGAGCCGGGAGAGGGAGCAGATTCCAGTGGGACGGCAAAGCATGGAACCACCTCCCTTCTTTTAAACTCTCTCAGTTTGGCCCTGCAGAGGTGCAGGAAGAGGGCAGGAAGCCCCTGGCTGTCCCAACAACCCTTTGGGGAGGGTAAAGCTGGGATTTAACTCCTGGAACCCGAGATTAGAACTGGGATTGCACCCAGTTCCTGAATCCCCTCTGATTTCCTGGGACAGAGCTATTCCAGGTGTGGAATTAGAGATGCTGCGGGGCATCAGCCTGTGCAGGGTGTGCATGCCCATCCCTCCCAAAGATCCAGACCCAGCCTTGCCCAGCTGTGCATTCCCATCCCTCCCAAAGATCCAGACCCAGCCTTGCCCAGCTGTGCATTCCCATCCCTCCCAAAGATCCAGACCCATTATTCCCATCCCTCCCCAAAATCCCCTCCCGACCCCTTTTCCATCTCCTGTCACTCCTGGCTGGATGTTCATTTGCTAATTACCCTTTTCTTGCCTTGCCACGTTGGTTTTATTATCACTATTATTATTATTAATGCTCTCACAATCATTTACCGGAGCAGTTTCCTCCCTCCCCTCGCACAAACACAAACACATTTTTATCAACACGGCCGACATGATTGCACTGCTGCTGTTATGTTTTATTTATTTCCATATAGGTTTGATTCTATTGCAGTTTCTCATTTCTGCCTGATGCATTATTCATGATTTGTGCAATATTGGAGCTCGTGTAGGACACCCTCAGTTTATTGGCTGTGCTCTCCTTTTCTGGGCTGTATAAAAATAAAACATGGCATGCTCTTTCTCCCTCCATGTTCTGCTGTTTGCAGGGAAACAATAGCAATAACATCGGGTGAAAATCATTGCTAATCCTGCTTTTAACACCTTGGGAGGTGAAGTAGAATTGAAATTAGGGATTATTTCAGTTATTGGTGTGTATTAAATTCTTATCAGTGCTTTAAGGCCAAATTCTGAGGTACAGATCCAGAAAGTCAAGGAGCTTTAAGTTACTCGAAGGCTGTTTGGAAATTTTTTCTCATTTGATTTGTTCAGTCACAAATGGTCCAGGTTTAGCTGAGAATTTGGAGCTGGGAGGGGAAGGAGCCAACAGGTCCACTTGGAGCTGCAGACACTTTTCTCCCCAATTTCCAATTAAACCGAGCTGTCTTTGAGCTCTCACCAGGTAAAATTATAAATCCCACCACGAATGGAGGAGCAGGGAGCCCAGAGGAAGGGGTGTGGAGATGGGTTTGATTTGTTTTTTCAAGGAGACGCTGCAGTTCATCAGCTCTGGGTGCTGTGGGTGATCCTGGGCTGCCATCCCAAAGCTCATTCCAGAATCCAGAGCTCTGGCAAGGGCAGGACTGGGAGGAGAGGGTTGGATGCTGATTTACAGAACAGCGGGGGCAGGAGCCTGAAATCTCACCCCAAGGTGCCCATTATTTACTGTTTTAATGCAGAGCTGTAGGATTTGTGACACCGCTTGCAGGGACTGCGACCAAAGTCCTCAACATCCATTCTCCCTTTCCAGATTTAGTGCCCGGCCCAGTGCTGGGGTGGTTTTTGGGGAGATGAAATTCTCCCAAATATCAGACTCCCCCCCAGCACCTCCCCTGAGCTCACCCTCCTCCTGTCCTGGGAATGCCCCACACCTGCAGGGCTCTGCCAAGGTGAGAACATTTCCCACACTCCGGCCAGGATAAAACTTTATGGCTTTATTGACTGGAGCCCATCTCGGCCAGACCTTGGTGTTATTGATTTAACGACTGTCTCCTCTCCTCCCTCCCCCCTATCCTGCTCCATCGCTAATTCCCATTTTATTGGAACTGCCGGCCCTCCGAGCCCTTTATGGCATTAGCACAAACTTCTGTGGATGAGCACAACCCCATAAATCACCTGCTGCCCGTCGCCGCGTTGAATGGCGAGGTCATAAATACAGGGAAATTCGGGGAAGTTAAACTCGGATCTATTTGCCCTCTGTCTCTTGAGTCAACTCCTCTCCTTGAACAACTGTGCTGGGGCCGTGAAAAAAGAGATATAAATGTCAGCCAGAGTCCTAAAAGCTGAGAGGGGCTGGGGATGGAGTCCAGAAGGGAAGGAATTCAGTGCAGCTGGAGCGGGGAAAAGCGGGACAAGCAGCACCATCCCCGGGAGGGTTCCTGGCCAGGCTTGGCACTGATGTTTATCCAGTTCCTCTCCTGCTGATTGCAGAGATTTTCCCCGTCCTCTCATGGGGGAAGGAGCTGTTGGTACTGCAGGCGTGGGAACGCCCCCAGCACTGAAAAAGCCACCACACACAGATCAAAACCACTCCATAAATGCAGCCAGGACAAAGCAGCGGTGAGGGAGGATCTCCTGGTTAACCCAGCGAGGTCTCTGCACTGATCAGGAGCTGCACCGCTCCTGGGGTTTGTGCTGCCTGGGGCTGTCCTGGGGGTGAAGGGCAGGAATTAAAGGATTCCCAGGTGCTCCAGGTCGTGCTCTGGTTGTGGCTGGGAGGGCTGGGCTGGGGGCTGGACCTGGCTGCACACACAGCCCCATGGAACACGTCGTTCCAGGGCCACAGCCATCGATTCAGACTCCTCTCTGTCACCCCCCGACACGAGGATGGATTGGTCTGGGAGGAGCTGGAGGTCAGGAATTACACCAAAAGGTTGTTTGTGTGTGGGGAATGTGTGCAAAATCCAGCTCTGCATCGCTGCCCCATCCTCCAACAGCTCCTGGTGCAGGAAAAACTGGGGCTGGGCACAAAGGTATCCTGTGGATGGTTTGGGAAGGATTCAAGGAAAAACCGTTTAAATTAAAAATCTGGATTCATTCTAGGCACTCTCACACCAGAATAATCCCGCAGACTCCTCACTGGGCAGCCCCTCCAAGGTCTCCCACTCTTCTCTGCTCTATTGAATGGCAGAAAATTCTTAATGATTTCAAAAAGCTGGAGATGAAACGTATTTAAAGAGGGCTGTAGAGAGTGAGGCCTTTCTCTGATTCAGAAAGGGAAGTACAAACAGTGTAGGTGGTGCAATGATTTCATGGAGAGCTCGCTCTGAGCGGATCCAGGCTCACGTTTTGATCTTTACAAAAGCACAAATTTCTAATCTTTTCACACAGAACAGAGCAGTGTCTGAGCATGAAGGAGATCCGAGGACACAAGAATGAGGGAGGTGAAGGAAATGTTCTTGAATAATCTGAAATTACAGAAATATCAGCAGTGATTAATTAATTCAGCAAAGGAAGTCATAATTCACCTTGCAGCTCCCAAAGCCTGACAGACACTGAATTCCATATGAGAATGTGTTCAGCCCCACCTCAGGCCAGCCCTGGGGTAAATGTTCCTGCTGAACACCCAGGGCCTTGCTGCTGTGGGGCCCAGGGCTCTGAAAATGAGGGGCCTTGGCTTGTCTGGGAGGTTTGTCTCGAGGTTCATTGAAGCAGGGAAATATTTCCTGGCACGTGTTGGCTTTAGTACCTTGGAGTGGGCTGTGCTCTGTGGGTCTGGCAGGAGCTCACTCCAAGGAAGGGCTTGGTCAGATCCGTCTGGATCGGCAGCGTCAGCGCTCGGCAGGAAATGCAAGTGCCCGAATGAAGAGCTGAGCGTGATTTCCATGGCGATGGCTGAGGGAACAGAGCTTCCTCTGGCTCCTGCACCATCCCCTGGAACCTCCCCGGCTTGGGAACAGGCTCTGTGAAATATTCACGTCGTGATAATGGATCTCTGGACACGGCAATGAGCTCCTGCTACAACAATTCTGAGTAACTGGTTTAGGCACATCCCAGTGATTATTTGGCCATTAACTTTAGTAAACATAAGAATGTGAAGAGAAAAGAGAGAATATCTGTAATTTCTGTATTATTTAGCTTTGTTTTAAATGAAACCCTTGGAAAGATGTATATCATTTCAATTTTAGTTGCAGAAGCTTTTATGTAAATTAATTGCATTAGAGAATTGGCAGGAACATTTATTCAATTTCCAACAGCCGTGATTATGAGCTTTACATTAATATAACAACAATTTAACAGTGGCTGATAGATGGGACACAACCATGTAATTATCAAAAGTGAGCCACTTTCTTGATCTCTAATTAGTTCTATAAGCAAATAGAGTTTTGCTGGAACTAATTGCTGGATTGCAGCTGGAGTGAGGTGAGCACCGGGCCTGGGTTCAGGTGCTGAGCGGGGAGCGCTGCTCAGCCAAGGATTTTTCTATTTTCTGATCTAATCGGGTGCATAATCCAATTATTTGTGCTGAGCAGAAGCAGGGGTTTGCTGGGGTGTCCTTCCCTTGGCTCCAGTGTCCCTTGGCTCCAGCAGCCCCAGCTCAGGCTCCTCGTGCAGGGACGTGGGGACAGGAGCTGTCACTGCTCTGGAGCTGTCCTGGGCTGTTTCACAACACTAAAGACAAAGCAAAGTGAGGCCTGCATTGAAGCAAGGGGGTTATTTTTCTTCTTGCCTCTGTTTTTGTGGCAGAGGTGAAGTTTTGGTTGGGCTGGCTCTGTCCCAGCCTATCTGGAGCACTCTGCTGTGAGGAGCAATTCCCGGCACCGCTCGGGGATGGGATCACACAGCCTCCAGTGACTTCTCCGCCTCAGCTTCAGCTCTTTGTGAGTCCTTCACAGAACCCACTTGGTCCTAGAGATGCATTTTCATCCTAATTCACTATTTCCTTGAGGTAGAAAGCTTGGGAAGGGATAGGTACAGTTCCAGGGGGGCAGGAGAAGAGCCCTGGGCTGGCAGGGACACAGCTCAGTCCCGCTCTCATCACCCCACTGTGCCCTCGCTGTGAGGCCTCTGCACCACAGAACTCAAGGGATGACCCCGAGTGCCTCGTTGAAAGTCTGTTTACTTTTGTCACTGCATTGTAAATTGTGTTTTTCAGCTTTTATTGCCTATATCCTCCTCAGAAATTCTTTCTCTCATTAGAGTAAACCAAATTACCAAGTGCCAGTGCTTTGTTCCAATTGAATCTGAGCAATTGGCCCAGCACTAATTGCTCGAGGGCAACTTCCACGATCTATCAAGATCATACCCGGGCAGCACTAATGCATTTAGTGGGGACTTTATTGAATTTATTAAGCCCTTGGCCCGATGCAGCTTCTCACAAACGCATTTTGTGAATATGACAGTCGTGGCCAGTGAATTACTGCCTCGTTACTGGCGCTCTCCCACGGAACTCCTGGTTCTTGTCAGGGCCATTATCCCCTCCACCAAAGCAGGGCTGGCATTTCCTTGAGCTCTGCACAACTCCCAGGCTCCAGCCACCCTCTGGCTCTGTAATTCCTCGTGGAACCTGAGCTTTTTCCATCCCTCGAGGCGAGCTGGGGGCTGCTTTGGCAGGAAAGGTGTTTCCCACCTTCCCACGTGCAGGAGGAGTTGTCTGTCAGCAAACATAGCTGGAACAAGCAGCAGCAGGATTTGTTACCCCTCTCAGTGAAGGCTGTGACAGGGACAGGGTGGTAGTTCTGAATGTGCAGGATTGCCTTCTGTGAGAAGACGTTCTTGCTGTTCTTCCACGGCTTCTGCTCCAGAGAGGGTGTCCTGCAGTGGAATTAAGAGAGGGATAAATGTCCCTTGGAGCACGAGGAACTTTGTCATTCCCGTGCCGAGGGGAGGAACCGAGCAGCCCCGGGATCTGGTGCCTTTGCCTGGCGCAGTTTGTGCAGGGGAGCGCATGGAAAGGCTCCAAACAACGTGGGAGCCTTTGAGCACGGAAACAAAGCGGAATCCACGGATCTGATCGCTCCGGAATGCCACGTTCCCGTTCATTCATGGCAGTGACTCGGAGAGGAGACACTGAACCTCAACCTCTGCTGCTCCTGCTCCCCCTGGTCCCACAGCTTTAATGTCGCTCTCCGGAGGCTGCAGGGTGACATCTCCCCTGTGACAAAGCCACCCGAGGGTTCAGAGCCGGGGGGACACACAGAGGAGCTGATCTTCCCCGCAGCACAGGCACAGCTTCCGCTGGGTTCCCCAGCCTGGGAAAAGAAGGAAATTTCACTTCCAGCCTTCCAAAGAGTTTTGTGAACTGCAGGGACAAAAAAAACCACACGAGGAATTCCGAGTGAAGCCGCTGCCAGCGCCGCTGTCACACGTTCCAGAGGCGGTGGCACAGGCTGTGCAGCTGCCAGCGGGCTGTCGCTGCTGCTGCTCCTCCACACCCCCGGCTGCCCCTCCCCGTGGGGGTTTCTCTTCAAAGGATGGCATCAGGAAGTGGAGCAGCGGCTGGAAAGGTTTTTCCAAAGCCCCCTGCAGCTTTCACTCCATTGGCTTTGGCTGTGGCCCCACTTTGCTGACAGCATTGAGGCCTTCACGCTCCTGGTGGGAAGGGGGGAAGCCCAGGGCCATTTCTGCTCCATCTGTTGAAGCGAGGGGTCTGAACGAGGCTCTCCTCTCTCTCCGAGCCCCCCGAGCAGCAGCAGATGCTCTGAAGTGCTCGTTGATCTCACTGATGAATGCCAGGGATGATGTTTGGAGCATCCCTCCCGTGCTGCAGGGACAGGGAGAGCCAGGGCAGCCCTGGAGTCCCATCAGTGGGAATATTCCACGTGGGGGAAAAGTGCTCTGAACCTGAGCTAATGGCTTTGTTTTTTGTGAAGGGAACTGTGATTCCTGGGGCTTTGGGGTGCTCAGAAACGGCTGTTTTAGCAAAGTGCTACCTGAGGAGAAAGGGGCCAGCTTCTCTCTGCTGTCCTGGCACGGCCAGCTCGGCTCTGCCACTGCTGCTGTGACAGATAATTAAATAATCATTAACAAGGAATCTGCATGTAGGGCTCAGTCTGAAAAGTGGCTGAGGATTTGGGACCTAACTCAGTGCCTGTTTAACTCCTACAGGCAGAAACTTGAGGTGGTTGTTCAGTCCCTCATGGGCAAATTGAACCCTTCAGGGGTGAACTGATATTTATAGTCTCCAGATGATGGAATCATGGAAATATCCTGAGCGGGTGCATCCTTAAATATCGGGGTGTCCTGGCATCCCTGGATGCTTTTACTGAGAAAATGAAGGAGTCTGGAAAGACCTGCTGAGGGCTGTTTGCACAGCCTGTGATTTTCACCAGGTGTTTGTAGCTGACCAAAGCAGCTCCGTTTGTGATCTATCAGGAATTCCCTCCTGTTTTTTCCCTGGCATCAGCTGCAGCATCTGCTCCTGGTTTGCAGGGGGATTTATTTAATGCAGAAATCATGCACTGATTGATAGAAAAACAGTTGGCACATGGAGCAATTGTTGTGAAGCCAAAGATGAAATTTTAGAAGACGAGAAGAAAATGTAGCCTTTTAAAAGTTTTTATTATCCCCCCTGAATGTTAAAGCACCAGCAGGACTCAGGAGCTGCAGATTTCTGTCCTAGATGTGCCTCTCTCTGCATGAATTATATTCAGCAGTGCAGGCCAGGGAATGAGCAACGAGAGAATAATAATCTGATTAAGGTTGCGAGGGAGGAGATGTCCTGCCTGGAAAAGTGGAATTATTGGGGCTGGCAGGGGTCCAGCAGGGAGGGACCAGGGCTGGGGGCCAGCAGGGCCGTGATGGATCAGCCCCCTGATGGAGGGTGACAAATGCCAGCACCTGCTGCCTTCCAGGGAAATCCCAGCTCCGAGCTCGCCCTCCCCGGGCCCCACTCCCGTTACCTGGTGGGACCTTTGGCAAAGGGAAGTGGGAAAAGCCCCACCCGCTTCTCTCTGCTCCGTGCGAACAGGAAAAGGTGACTGAGGGGTGGGCAGGAGTTCCGTGTGTGCCGGATCCACTTCCAGGGACATTTGGCGTCAGAATTCCTTCCAGCCTCGTTTCATCCACAGAAAAACGAGCTGGGACTGGAAATGGCTCTGTCAGGATGGGGCAGGGGGGTCTGAAATCCATTATTCCCCACTTTTATGGCCAGGGAGCTTTTCCCAGATGGAAGGAGGGATTCACCCAGGGGTGGAGGTTCAGAGGGGCTGCTGGAGGTGCTCAGGAACCTCTGGGTTCTGTCCCTGCTGCACTCTGGGGCTTTCCTGGTGCCCTGGGAACAGCCAAACCCATGGGCTGGGAGAGGAAAATACAGAATAACCAACCCAGAACTCAGAAAATGAGCAGGAATGAAGATTCCAGGCAAGCTGGTGTTTATCCTGAAACAGGAATGCCTGATCCATCTCTTATGGTTTCACCTGAATTTATTTGGGGGATTTTCAGCCCTTTTTGATGGGAAACACCTAATGGGTTATTTTAAGAGTATTCACACACTGTGGAAATTCAGTTTTTTTTTCTGGGGAAGTGGAGATGAAATCCACATCCTCCATGTGAGGGAAATCCTCCCTGCCTGCTCCCAGTAAATCCCAGCTGGCAGTTCCAGCCTGGTGGGGTTTCGTTCAGAAGGGCAGCCAAAGAGTGGGAACTTGTGCTCGACCCAGCTCCACTGAGCAGGGAAAATCTGGAATTATTTCACAATTGGACTGTAATAGACCATAATAATCTGAATAATTACGAACCTTGCATTACTGTAAAAATCAGCCTCGCTGAAGCAAACTTTGCTGTGCATTTTAAGGATTTGCTTTTTTATTTTAAAGTGCTTGTCCTTCTCCCCGAGTGAATGCAATTTATAGTTCTCCTTGACCTTTAGATAACAGCGAATGCTGTTATTTTGTGCTCTATTAATCCTCTTATCTCTCTGCCTGTGAACTATTGTTCACCCCAGACTGGCCACTGGTACAAATTGTGCCCTGAAATCCAAATATACACAGGGGAAAAAAAAGGGAGCAGAGCAAATGATGGCAGGAAGGAGCTCAGCAAGTCACGTTGTGATAACTTGGGCAGGTTCAGTTTATGAGCTGAGCCTCTGAATCCCAACAAGGAACAGAAACCTCCAGGTTGTACTTGAAGTCGCCAGGAGAGAGAAAAACAGCAGCAGCAGCAGCAGCCTGATTTCATATTCTCTCTCCTCTCCATGTATTTACAGTTCTTCTCTTTTAATTTTCCTTCGAAAGCCACTCAAGTGAGATTGCACAAGTAATTCTTCTGGGCAGCCTGAGCCTGATTATCAGTCCTGCCCACGGAGAGTTCCCTCGGGTTCCCCGTTCTCTTTGCTTTCCAATAAATATTTTTATTTATCGCTGTGCTAGGAGGAGCCTCACTCCAGCCTCTCACCAGTGGTTTTCCCATGACTTAAAGCCAGGAAATCTCCAGTGAACCCTAACCAGTGCAGTGAAGAGGAAAACCTCACTGGCTGAGGTGAAACAGAGAAACCTTTGGGGTGATAAATAAAACTTTCATCGTTTTCTAGATGGCTTTTACCTCTTAGAAGGGTCAAGCTGGAGCTGTTCAGGTGGTTTTAAAGTGAATGGGAGCCCCCTGCTCCCTGCTCACAGGCCTGGCTGGGAGCACGCCAGCAGGAATTCTGCTCCTTGGCTTATCCCTCACTGCAGATCATCAAGGATTAATTAAAGTTGCATAAAGTTGAAAGAGTGCCCAAGGTAAACATCAAACCCCACAGAACTGCTCTGAGGAGCATTTGGAGCTCAGTTCTCCGGGCTGGGGGTTGGAAACTCCTCACACACGCTTGGAGCCGGATGGATGAGAGAGGAGAAGCGAGGCACGGGAACATTTTGTTTCTGTTATTTCCACACAGCCTCGGAATTTTATTTAGAGCAGAATTGAGTCAGCAAAGCAGCAAATTCCCACTCTTGCAGTGCTGGAGAGAAGAGCAGAGCCCGGAGCTCTCACACCCTCCCTGCTCCTCCCTTTGCTCCCCTTCCAGAGGGATCCAGAGGGATCCCCCTCTCCTGCACAGCCGCCCCAGAGCCCGAGCACTGAGCACAAAGGAGCCTTTGGAAGGTGTGATTCTGCCCAGGTACCTGCACAAAGCCAGAAATCTGCATTTCTGAGCAAACAAACTCCCCAGGGCCGCTCATTTCCTTCTCCTCTGTGATGGATTTTTGTCCAGCAGCACTAAACCCACTTGGCACTGGAATATTTTGGGGTTCTCTGTGTCGGTTCATGGTTGGACGAGTAGAGCTTTAATTCCAGCCTGTTTTGGTGCAGTTTGTCCTTTTCAGGATGCACAGAGTGGAGTTCACAGGGATCATTAACACGGGGAAAAGGCCCAGGGGAGTGAGGGGCTGCTCTTGGTCCTGCTGAGCCATGGAATGACCTCTGCTGGCTCTGTCCTGTGCCAGGAGCAGACCCAGCCCCACCAGCCCAGGACTGATGATCCTGATGAGTTTCCTCACCCTCAGGGCGCTGCCCGCGAGCGGCAGCAGCTTTTCCTGCACAAAATAACTCACGCTGCCCTTTGCTTTTCTAATTCCGCGATAGCCTGGGGCGCCGGTTCACCTTCTGGAGGAACAGCTCTGCGGAACCTTCCCAAGTGTCTGCTACACGGAGAGGTTTTAAATTACAGCACAAGGAAAGGAAGCGGTGCAGGGGCTCCTCCAGGGCAAGACCAGGGGGGGTTTGGTGCCCACCCTGCAGGGGACACGCAGGTCAGGCTGTCCTGACCCTGGTTTTGTTCGGTGCTATTTAAGCTGGAATTTTTTCCCCCTGTGTGGGGTAAAGAGCTGTTGGAAGTTTGGGAGTTTTCCAGCTTGTTTGGGGTATTTTAAAGGAGAGGACAACAAGTTTTGCTCTCCAGCCAAGAGAAACATTCTCTGTTTTATATGGTTTTATTTTTATGGATTTTTATCCCTTTTCCACCTGTGCAAAGGCCTTTCCCAGGTAGACTCCGGTGGCTGTAATTTCCATTCCTCTTAGAGTTTAGGAGCTGGGAAAGAACAGGAATATTGACAGTTCTAATAGCAGGGGTTCTGCCAGCCCCAGGTGAGGAGGGAGCGGAGCAGATGGAGGAATTTAAAATTCTGTGCGGCACAAAGACCTTAAAAAAAACCGAAAGAAAAATCAAAATGCAAACTGACTTCTCCAGTGCATCTTCAGGCAGGGAAAATAGGATGCAATTAAGTTCTTCCACCAAGGCTCCAGTCCCTCTAATGATAAGCTTTAAAAGAGCAGCTTAATGAAATGTCACAAGGACAGGGCTGGAACAATCCCCACATCCTGGCTGCTGAGCAGGGCTGCACCTGACGGACGAGAAATTACAGGGGGGACGTGGAAAGGGAGTGTTTGCACCCCTGTCCCTGCTTAAAATCCATTGAAACCGTTGGTGTTGTAGCACAGAGGGATCTGGCTCTAGAATTTTAAACAGGAACAACCCCAAAAGCAAAGATTTGAGTGAAAAGCAGCCAATCTCCTCAAATGAAATGGGAATTTTCCATTAGATTATTGATAATTCCATTTTCTGCCCATGATGTTTGCCAGTCTTCAGGGTGATGGAGCTGGAAGATTCCTGGATTTTGGCAGCAGTGAGTGCCCAGAGAGCTGCTCCTTCCTCCCGGGGGTGGGAGGTTCTGGAGTGCTCTTCCTTCAGCAGGGGTGGTTGATGTTTCATGGAGCTCCCTGGTGCGAGTCCTTCATTCCGTGGTGTTTGTGGGCTTTGCCATCTTCTCTTTCTTTCTCAAATAAAACAGTAATTTCATTCCATCAGGTATCAAGAGTCACCCTCAGGCTCTGCTCCCAAAATACCCAGGCCAGCCACTCCCTGTTCTCCCTTTTTCTATCAGTGGTGGAAATAATGAGGAATTTTGCTAAAACCTCAGCCAGGGAGGGTCAGAAGTGGGTGCTTGGTGCAGGCAGGGCTGATAAAGCAGGAGGGGAGCAGAGGGGGTGAAATTCCCACCTTTGGGAGAGCAGGATGGGCACAGGGCTGGGCTGAAGGATTCCCTCAATCCCTCTCGGAATTCCCTCAACCGCTCTTGGAATTCCCTCAATCCCTCCCTGCCTGGATTCCCTCAATCCCTCTCGGAATTCCCTCAATCCCTCCCTGCCTGGATTCCCTCAATCCCTCTCGGAATTCCCTCAATCCCTCCCTGCCTGGATTCCCTCAATCCCTCTCGGAATTCCCTCAATCCCTCTCGGAATTCCCTCAATCCCTCCCCCTGTTCTCTCTGAACTGAGGCTGTGATGAGCGTGGCTGTTTTGGAAGGGGATTTTGACTGGACACTTGCTCCACGAGAGTTTTTCTGCTCCTTCCCCTCCTCCACAGGCCCTGGCAGCCCCAAATTATGATAAAAACAGGTAAAAAACCCCAACATGCAGCAAACTGTCCTGGAACACATCAGCAGCTTTGTGTTTCCAAGCCCTACCTTGGAATCAAATTCTCCCAGCACAGCTCCCCCGGGGGCAGGAGAGGAACTCTGAATTCATTTCTTTTGACGACCACGTCAACCTGCTTTGCAAAAAAAAATATAAAAACCTATCTTTAGAATGCATAATGCAAGCATATCATCTTCTAAACAAGAAAGTAGGACACATCCTCAGCTAGGATGAAAAGAAAATTGGGGGGGGGGGGGGGGAGGTTGGAAAAAGCAAAGTCTGCATTAGAAAGTGGGAGATGGCTCCCACAGTAAATGCAGTGTCAGGCTGGCAGCTCTTTCTCTAATAACAGTCATGTAAATACAAATATCAACATCCCTCGCATAAATGCAGCTACACGGAACAAAAAGGGGTGACAGAAAACGATGGGAAGTGATGAATAGTTCCTGCCTTCCGTGCCAGGCACAGAGTGAGGGAAAACCTGCCTGAGCTCAGGGGTTGTTGTTCCATCCCCTGGATGCCGAGTCGAAGCTTTCCCAACTTCCTGGAGTTCGTCAGGCTCATCTGAAGTATCAAATGTAAAAAAAAAAAGAGCTTTGAAATGCCCAAATTCTTCTCTTCGGTGGCCTTCAACCAGAGTAAACAGCCTTTGTTCAGGCAGAGCCCAAAGACCCAATTTCACAGCATCAGACTGGGGAGTTTCATCCCTGGGCTGGAAGTTTTAAAACCAGATCCGTGAAAAAACCATGGAAAACTGGCCTGGGAAGCTCTGCCTGGAGCAGATGTCCATAAGGACACGGCACCTCCTGGCCTGTGAGGCTCCAGGGAGAAGCTGAGAGTGAGGTTTGACTGCTGGGTGGTTGGAAATGGATCATTTTCATTCCACCGAGCTGGGGACAGGCCTGAATTTCACTCCACAAAATTCTCTATAATGCATACACAGATATTCAATATGATAAAACTCCATAAAACCCCTCTAAAAACAACTTTAAGGGTTAAAGGAAACCTTTTGAATTTTCCAAGAGATCACAAATGATAAGAACTGATGATGTTGAATATCTCTATTGTCCCCAGTGCTTTGGTTCTTAACTGGAACTTAAATGGAAAATGGAGTTTGAGTGATTTGTATTGGCCCCAATTTTCAGCTGTTTTAGCTCAAAGGGACGTTGCAAACATCAGCAATCCAAAAAACCCCAGATGGATCGGGTGGGTAATGAGGCCCCAAGTCCTTGTCCTGAACCATCACTGCCCATAATTGGATTTGATAATATTTTTGTGTGTGTTCATTAGGAAGGGCTGAAATTACCTGAGGTATTCATTCTGCAGCAGCAGCAGCGAGGCCACGGAGTGTCAGCTGTGATCTGCAGCGACCAGAGGATGGGCTGAGCCAGGCATTGATCTGCTCTCAGAAGGGAGAGTGGAATCTGCCTCTCAGCCCACAATTTACCAAACTCCAACAGAGCCAAGGCGATCTGAGAGCTTTGTTTTTTCAGCCTCTCACATGGGAGAAATCCCTTGCCCAGGATTAAGTGTCAGGGGTATTTTAAGCCCTGTGACAGAGGGACAGGAGGTTTCATCACAGCAGCGTTTCCTGCCGTGGTTTGAGCCCCACCCTGTGAACCTGCTCAGGTGTTCCGTGGGATTTTTCCATGACTGAGTGGATTTTTATCAGAATGGGAGGGGTTTATCCAAGAACCAGTGTGATTTCAGTTCCCTTTTGAGGATTCATCCCTTCTCTGGTGGAATAAAAGCCGTGCTGGCAGAGCAGGAGTTGAAACCCATAGAAATATCCCGTTTCTGCTGGCAGGAGCTCCTTCCAGCCCTGCAGCAGCTGGAGCAGCCAGGCTGCATCTGCCCCATCCCAGAGCATTCCAGGGAGGGAATCCAGCCCCAAACCCTGCACCTGCTGGGCCTTTCCCTGGGCAGGGGCTGCACACACCGAGCCATGGAAGGGGATTAAAAAATCCTTGGATCTCTCAGGCCGGGGTCAGCTGCTGCTCCTGCTGCCAGGAGAGAGCAGCTCCAGCTGCTTCTCCAATGCAAACATTCGGCTCCTCACCCTCAGGGCTGTCAGGGGCTTGTGCTTCCTGCAGCAGCCGGTGCTGGAGCCAGGGACACCGCAGTGGCCTCCTTCCTTCAGAAATGTCCATCCTTCCTTCAGAAATGTCCATCCTTCCCTCAGAAATGTCCATCCTTCCCTCAGAAATGGCCATCCTTCCTTCAGAAATGTTCATCCTTCCCTCAGAAATGGCCATCCTTCTCTCAGAAACGTCCATCCTTCCCTCAGAAATGGCCATCCTTCCCTCAGAAGTGTCCATCCTTCCCTCAGAAACGTCCATCCTTCCCTCAGAAGTGTCCATCCGTCCCTCAGAAATGTCCATCCTTCCCTCCTTTCCCTACCCCTGTCCATCCTTCCCTCAGAAATGTCCATCCTTCCCTCAGAAACATCCATCCTTCCCTCTGAAATGTCCATCCATCCCTCAGAAGTGTCCATCCCTTCATTCTTCACCCATCCCTGGCCGTCCTTCCCTCAGCAGTGTCCATCCTTCCCTCAGGAATGTCCATCCTTCCCTCCTTTCCCCACCCCTGGCCATCTTTCCCTCAGAAATGTCCATCCTTCCCTCAGGAATGTCCATCCTTCCCTCCTTTCCCCACCCCTGGCCATCTGAAATGTCCATCTTTCCCTCAGGAATGTCCATCCTTCCCTCCTTTCCCCATCCCTGGCCGTCCTTCCCCCGCAGTGGCTCTGCCACCTCTCTCATTCCCACACTCTCCTGATCGTCACTTGTCCTTTTCATTCCCAATAAACCCCTGGGCCCAGGGAATCTGTGATGTCCTTGCGGGGCAGGGAAGGAGCTCTGGTTCCCCCCAGCCCTTCCCGGAGTGTCCCGGTCACTCTGTGCCCTCCCTGGCTCTGTCCCCTGCTCCCTCTGCTCCAGACAGAGCCGGGAGGGGACAGAGCCTTGGGGAGCCTTTGGAAGGAGCTCAGGGCTGGGCAGTTTTCAGGCACTTCTCACTCCAAATACCCCCTGAAGGTTCCCCCTCGCTCTCAGAACTCTCCTCACTCCCCAGCTCTGTCCTTGAAGAGCCAAGTGCTGCATCCTGGTACTGCTCCATCCCTTGGGCCTCGCTGGGGTGTCACTGGCAGGGGCTGTGACCACTCTGGACACTGCTCTGGGGAAATGAAGGAATGTCTTGGATCCCAAATCAGCCCCCAGGGCTCTGCAGCAGCGAGGGCTGGTCACACACTGCACTGAAAAATGAGTGTCCAGCCCTGTGTTTCCATTAATGCCCACGGATGGGATTCAGGGCAGCATTCTGGGCCAGCACAACCTGGATGCTGGTGGATATTTGGAGTGAAAAATGCTTGGCGTTCAGTCCTGTGGATACTGGTTCAGGAACACAAGGAAATTTTGGCACATCCTCGCCTCAGCTCATCTCCAGCTGGCCCCACCAACTCCCGGAGCTGCTGGAGTCATTTCCAAATCAGCACATCCTTTAATTTCTCCACCATTTGTTATGCGTGCTGCATTTTGCCATGAATAAATCAGGACCCCGGATTTTTCTCTTCTGGAGTGGGGCAGACTCATGGATTCCTTGATGGAGAAAAGACTTAACAAAATTCACATTTTTGTTCTCATTGCCTCCCCTGGCCGGGCATGCCGGAGTTGTGCTCCCAGTCAATAGTCCCTCGTAGCTTGTTTGTTTAATTGATTGCATTGCTGTGTCAACCTGCCCACGCAGGAGCCTCAAATATTTGCAAACTGGAGCTCACACAGAGCCGGGCACGCCAGGCTCCTCGTCACAGCACAGCTGCAGCTGCTGCAGTTTGCTCAGCGGGGACCCCGGCAATCCAAACACACCAAATTAATTAGGGTTATGTCCATAAACTCGATTTGGTTCTCTCAGGTTTGTGCAGGAATGTTCCCTGCTTGTGCTCAAACATGTTGATTAAACAGTGCCGGGGTTTTTGAGTTCTCGTTTGGGATATTAAAGACCAGATTATTGCAGAGCCTCACCGGGCAAATATTTGCTCTTTGTCAGGAGTTGCTGCTTCCTCCCCTCTGGTTTTCCCTCTGCTGAGTCCCCTCCCATGGGCAGCCACCCCTTCACGAGGTTAAAATTACTCCTGGAAAAACAGAAAGGGGCTGTTTTGTCTACCAAATGTGGTTTTCTGCCTCTCAGGGCAAAACTGTTCCTCCCCAACACCGTAGAAGTGCCCATTTTTTAATTGCCATGACTTCAGTTGCCCATTGTTCATGGAAGGGGAGGGATAATTCATAAACATCCAGGGCCAGGTCTGCTGAAAGGAACCTGCTCCACTGCCTGTTTGTTTTCCTTTGTACTTTCACAGGGCTGCCCCTGTAGATGTTCATCCAGTGGGATCACTCTAATTAAACAGTTCATCAGCTGACAAGATCAGCCCTGGAACAATCCTGCTGTCTTTAGTTGGACTAACGTCAGGCTTAAAGTTGATTCAGGAACATTGTCGCTGCTTTTCGGTGTCTTTTAAGCGTTTTCTCAGCATTGGCCTGTTAATTCCCCTCACCTGAACACCAAATGATCGTTAAATATTTAGGAATGAATCTAACATAAACCTGTATTATGCAGACATGAGCTATTTCTCCCTTTGCCAAGGGACATCACCTGCTGGACAGATCCACCCAGCAGACATGGAGAGGGTTAAAACCCCCAAACATTTGCTTTTGAAGTTGCCCAAAGTTTGGTGGAAGCAAGAAGACAGCAGCACGACTGGTCTGTCTGTCTGCATTTTCTGCAAAGCTTCAAGTATCTCACACGATCCCCACTTCCTTTATTCTTTCCCTTCTTATTCTCTTCTCTCTTTTTTTTTTTTTATTTTTTGGCTTTTTTTTTTCTTGTTTGTTTGTTTGGGTTTTTGGTTGGTTTTTTTTTTGGTGGTAGCTAAAAGCCATCCCAAAGTCTGAACCAATTTCTCAGTTTCAAAAGAAAGGATAATGAACCTGTCGTTTGTGGCCTGAGCAGGGAGGTTGCTGCTGCTGCTCTGATATTAAAGCTGATTAAAAGCAGACCTGGTTTTGAGGAGTTTGTGTCTTTTTGAGACTGTTTTATTCTTGGGGGAGGAATTGCTGTGACCCCAAGTGCTTTGAACTGGCAGGACTATTGAGGGTGGACCATAAGGAGAGCATTGCTTGGGTAAAACTCACCTAAGGAGGTTCTGCTGGGGCACTTTTAAATTTTATTTTATCTCGTTTGGAAGGCCCAGGAGAATGTCAGGATGAAAAGCCAGGCAGGGCTCTGTGCTGGGGTTGTTTGAGCAGCTCAGACTTTCTGAACCAGCTCTGGCAAGGATTTGCAGGGAGCAGCCCAGGCCTTTTGTGATTCTCCAGGGAGAAGCTTTGGGGTTGTGCAGTTCCAATTACTCCGGGTAACCCTGAGCTCTTTGCTCTTCCTGACAAAAAGTGAATCCCTGGAGCAGTGGAACTCTGCAGAATGGGATGGAGGGAGCCAGCAGAGGATCCTGTGGGGACACACTTTGCTAAATCTCGTCCCCAGCATTCCAGGCTGGCTCTGGGGTGGATGAAAGGGGTTTGGGGTGCAGGGCTGCTCCTGAAGCTACCCCTTTGTTTGTCCTGGAGTGGTTTCCATGCCAAACACGGGCTCCAGGGCTGGGAAAAGCCGCTCTGGATTTCTGCCTCCCTTTCCCTGAGGGTGTCAGGGCGGGCACAGCCCCACTCCAGCAGAGCCATTGCCACGGGAGATTTATGGAGCAGCGGGAACCGAGCGGGAAACGCAGCGAGGGCTCTCAGCCAGCATTCCCAGATCTGTTCATGTTGGCGTGGCAAGTTAAAACATCCTCTGAGGGGTGTTAAAGCTAACAGGCTGCCTCTGTAAACCCAGCCATTCATCACGAGGAGGATCATAAAATCCAATGTCTCATTTAGGACACCCCCAGGCACCCCAGGATTCCAGATCCGTGCCCAGATTCCCAAATTCCCTGTCCCCATCCCCTGCAGCAGCAGGGCTGGAGCTGCCCCGTTTCTCCTCCAACACATTTCACCCCGAGCATTTTGCACACCCTTCCCCTGCAGGACAGGCACAGGCCTGGATTAATTAATCAGTGTTCAGCCTGCCCAGGATGGCACAGTTAAATTTAATTAGCCGATTCTGGTATTTCCAAATCTCTTCACCTTCCCCAGGGAAATGTTTTTTCCCCCTTTTGCAGTGGATTTCTGTGGTAGGTGGGGAGGGCAGCTGGCTGTGGGAACACAAGAAAGCAGTGGCAGAAATTCAGGACATGGAAGGTTTTCAGGAGAAAACATCTCCTAAATTACAATAATTTTATAATCACAGGTATCACTTGTATCGCTTGCCTGTCTGGGTGACCCTTATTACAGCAATGCCTTAATTACAGTAATTGGTTTATTGCCTCATCATTCTTTGAATTAGAGAATCATTTCATCCTTATTTAAAGGACGAGGCAGGTATTGATTCCAGGGCTTTGAAAAATTCCAGAACAGCGATTGTGTGGGTGCCAAAATTTGTTTTGAGAATCAAGTGCTTTGAGGACAATGTGCAACGTGTGGCTGTGATAGAGAACACGAGCTTCAAATCCATCCATTTCAAAGAGGAATTCATTATCGTGGCTAATTTGCATCCACAAAAACACAGCTCGGCTGGGCATTGCCATCAAAAGACATTTTCACTGCTCAGTGTTGTGTTAAATGCACTTTTCAAGGACTTGGGTTTGTAAAGCCCAGGAAGAAGATGCTGCTTGGGCTCCAGCAGGTGTTTTGTGCTCTTCCTCAGATTAAATGAGGCGCCTGCACGGAGTCCTGGTCACCTTTGTTAGGATTAGACTGGAGCCACGTGAAAGGGAAAAGCTTTATTCCTAGAAAGGCCTGGATTCGGTGAAATCCCCGATCCAGGGGGTTTGGGGCAGCTGGGGCCAGCCCTGCTCCCCCCTGTCCCTGCCAGGGCCCTGGAACTGCTCCTCCTGAAGGAAGAAAATTGCAGCCAGTCCAGATCAGTGTAAAATCAAACACAAAACAGGTGTTTGCTAATTAAAACTGAGATTTTAATGAATGACCTGTGTGGTTTTGGTGAATAAATACCACTCTCAGCATCTGCTCTGTAATTAGGTTCCAACTTCTTCTTTTTTTTTTTCCCCTCCTCAAGTCCCAGTAAATAACTACAGAATGCCAGGTTTAACTCAAACCTGCTAATCTTTGCTCTTTAATGGGGAAAAAGCAGATGTTTCCTGCCCAGGTAACTCCAAGCAACAGCAATCAACAGAGAAGGGGGAAAAAAAACCCAAATCCTTCCTCTTTTACCATGTTTTTCTCTCAGGTTTGTACAATAAGGACACATTGGAAGGGAGAGATGCCCTAAAATCCTCCCAGTGCTGCAGGCTGATGCCACATTTGTAGGATGGCTCTCGTTGCACCCCTTGGGGGTTTATTTTTAACTAATTAGTTGTTGGCTTGGACAGATTTCCTGGGTGGTTTTTTTTACTTCTGGACCTGCTTGACATTAAATCTAAATACAGATCCGTGGGAATGTGTGGGGAGAGGAGGTGGGGAGGGAAGAGGTTCTGGAATACCTACACAGGGATTGTGTGGTGCTTCCCCCCTTCACAGAAACATCAAACCCTGGCCCATTGTTTCCCTCTCATGAATACCTGAACACGGGGAAATAAAAGGGAATAAAGCTGGCAGTGATTAAAGCCTCAGGGTGGATAAAAGCTGAGATTTCCCCCTTCCCTCCCACATGAGTCTCTGTGGCAGAAAAGGAAGGGAAGGGGTGTCAGGATTGAACATCCTGCTCCTCGCTGGATTCAGGGATGGAGCACTCCCAGCATGGATCAATCAGTGATTGCTGGCCAGGTTCCAGAGCCTGGGCACAATCCAGCCCTGAATCCCTGCTGTTAACCACGTTTTTGGGGCAGATTTATGGAAAATGGGGAGCCAACATGAGCCATTTGATCCCACAAACCACAGGGCACAGCAGGGCCTGTGGGGTCACCAGCGCTTCCCCCAGAGGCATTTCTGGTACCAGAGATCTCTTCAGAGGGGCCAGAGTCACATTATTTCATGCAAAAGACGTAAAAAAGGAAAAGAAAAAGGATGGATTTGTTCCTGAAGCCCAGGATTTCATTTTCCAGGTTTCTCAAGGTCCCATTCTTTGTGTATTCCGTAGTGCCAGCACAGATAAATTCTCATTTATTCTCTATCAGTGAGTGTGCTTCCTTTAACTCCACTGCCTGTAAATTCCTTGAGGAGGAGGAGGAGATGGTCCCTCAGACCAGGAGCAGCACCTGGCACAGCCCAGGGCCCCACTCTGGGGGCAGAGCTCTCCCTCAGTGCTGTTTAGAAAAGCGCCAGGGACGGAGGAACCGCGGCGGGTGCTGCCGGAGGGGGGATGTTGTGATGTGATTCTGGCTCTCCGAGCCACGATCCAACGCCATGGTTGTGTTTGGTGGCAGTTCTGTGGCCACAGCCTGCTTCCCGCAGGATTCCACGGAGCTGTCTGCCGCAGGAATCTCTGCTTCGAGGGATTTGTTTCTCCAAAAGCCATGGAGCAAGGGGACTGAAGGTCTTTCCTCTGCATTCTGGTGTTTCTCCTGTGTGGGGTGAATCCTCGGGGGAGGATGAAACACCTCAGGTGCAAAAACCTCCCTCAGCTGATCTCCGGAGCTCCGTCTGCCACGTTTGCCACGCGAAAAGGGTGCTGTGGAATGGCCTCAGCCCACCCCAAACGTGATTAATGCTGAGCCACACGGCTGAGCCCAGCTCCAGCCCAGCCCAGGCCGAGAGAGAGGCCGCAGGGCTGTAAACAGGATTTCTGTGCCTCATCTCTCCAGCTGCTGAGGAGAACACTTGACATTTAGCAGCACGCGCTCTGTTCTCCCCAGAAAAGGGAATTATTGCTCGTCCCACGAGGCCCCTGCCCCTCGGGGCTCTGTCCGGGCCCAAGTCGGGCCCCCTCCCTGGGCAATGCTCCGAACAAACCCTTTGAGAGGACTCTAAACACAGATTAACGACCCCCTTGTGCGACTGGGATCCCTTTCCCTGAGGTTTCTCACCAAGGGCAATGCCTCAGTAGCCTGGAAGCCATTTGTGCAGTGCCACTGTGATAATTTAGGGAAAAAAAACAGGAATTAGGGACCCTGTCCGGGTTACCTGGGCCAGGTCCTGGCTGGTTGCAGGTCTGACAGAGAAAAAGGGTGTGAGGGGTGGATGCTGGTGGCTGACCCTGCCTGGAACCAAATCTTGTCCTTCTCTGCACCTTGGCAGCCTCTCCTCTCTCTCTGCTGATTCTCCTTCCCTGTGAGCTCTGCCTCAGACCCCGAGAGCTGAGCGAGGCCAGGCACACAAACCACAAGCTCTCGTTGCTTCATCCCATAATCTCCTTGCTGGTAGTTCCTGGTTTCATATTTAGAAAATATAAAGCTTGAGGGGAAAAAAAAAAAAGAGCCTGGAAATGAGGTTCTGGGGGCTTATTTAGCAATTGACCCTTTTTTCAGCACGCTCAGCCTTACATTCAATTACATTGCTAGGCAACAGCTCCTGTCAGCCCTAAGTGGATCCCAGGATTAATCCATGATCAGTCAAGATACACATTTATTCACCTTCCCTCACAACAGTAATAGGATTTTTCTGGGCCCAGCTTAATTCCGTAGATGAGGCTGACACTGAATTAAAGCTGCTTATCCTGGCTCATAATGAGGAGGTGAGATCCCAGGGGAGAGGGAAGGTGAGGGAGATGCTCCCCCAGCAGCGAGTGACAGACCCAGGGATTAGAAATCCCAGCGGAGGGAAAAACACCATTAAATAAGACTTGAAAAACCCAGTTCAAATTCCACTTTTGCTGGGCATTACACACGTCCCTGCTGTGCTCCTCACACAAATCCTGCCCCTGCTTGGAGCTGAGTTGCAGGCAGCTTTCCCTGGGCTGTAATTCCCACCCTCCTCTCTCACTCCCCTCCTCAGAATTTCCAAGTGGCCACAACTTTGCAAACCAGAACCTGTGGGATCCCTCCCCTGCCCCTGCTCCTTCTGATGTGAGCTGAGCTTCCCTCAAGGGTCACTGAAGGACATCTCCAAAGAGATGCTCCAAAGCCCTTTGAACGCTGCCATTGTTTTGTAGCACTTCCCCGGCACAAACAGATTAAATTTTTAAGTGGGGAAAGGTCTATTAATCTATTATTAATTAATATTCCATATGCTGCCTTGGAGGCAGAGGGGATGTTTTGAAGCCATCTGGTTCCTCGTTGCTCTGGAGGAAAGCTATTGTCTGTTGTCTGCTCTTGAATATGGTCTGGGAGATGGAGATGTGATGTGTGCCTGGCCAGCTGCCCGAGTGTCCCCTTGCTCCCACAAACCAGGCACAGGGAGGGCTGGAGTGCAGCCCCATTCCCGTGAAGATGTGGCAGCTGCACAACACCCCCTTTGTCCAAAAATCCAATTTTTTAATGGGGTTTCTGCCCCTCTTTTCCTGGCACATGTCCTGTGTTCCCCGTTTTGGGACAAGGGCACTGCAGGGAGGAGTTTCTCCCTGAGCATTGCTGGACCTGGGACTTGCCAGCCCAAAGGGCCTGCTGGAGGTGTGACACGCTGAGCAGGGTGTGTCAGTCATCAACAGCACCAGGATTGGCTGCTGGAACAGGGAATAACTCAGGATATCAGAGATTTGACATCAGAGCTGAGCATCCCCTCGGCCCCTGAGGCATCGCCGTGCCCCCTGCCCCCCGTGTCCCCAGTGTCACAAGCTCCAGCAGCTCAGCTCTGCCTGGTGCTGAGAGGGAACGGCTGCCTGTGAGGGGGAATCACTGGGGTCACAGCTGCTCTGTGCAGACAAACAGCAAACCCAGCAGTGCTGCAGAGCTCTGAACGGCGCCGGGGTGTTGCTGAGGTGGGATTTTGTCTCAGCGCTGACCCCAGCCATGCTGCCCTCACGTTGTTAAACCCCATAAACTGCTCAGACCTCCCCAGAAACAAGAAACCCTCAGTGCAGCATCCTCAGGGACACTCTGGTGGCAGGCTTGGTGTCACTGATCACAGAGTGGGGCTGTTCTCTCTGTCTGACGTTTCTCTGGCCATGGAACCCGAAATGCGGAGTTGTTTAAGTGGTGCTCACCTCCTCCACTTGGCTTTGCCTCCAGAAGCATCACCCAGCTCACAACTGGAGGCTCGGAGGCAAATCCTTCACCCCAAAGTGCCCGTGAGGTGGCGGAGGCTGGAAGAACCATCAGCATTGTGGGATTACGGTGGGAAGCAGGAACCGTGTCCAGGAATTCCTGCAGGCCCCGGCTCTCCCGGCGCTGCTGCCCCATTTCCATGCTCCCTGCACAGCTCCAGCTCTGCTCTGGATTCCCAGCACAGGGATTTCACCCCAGGCACTTTCTCCCCCGAAATCACCAGGCCAGGCTGCGGCAGAATCCCAAACCCAGCACCAGGCAAAGCCACATTGCTCCGAGTGGGATTTACATAAACAGAGCACTAAAAACCCCTAATATTTAAAGTGTTATAACAAAGCAGAGAAAACCTCCTCTTTCAAGCTCTATGACAACCTTATGAATATGTAAATTAGAATGCAAAGACAATTTTCCACTGGCTCCCAGTAAATATCGAGGCAGAGCTGTGGAGCATTAAGTGGCAGATTTAGGTCCGTGTTCATTCCTTTTTTTATTTATTTTTTTTAAATACCACACTTAGACACCAATTTGATTGTAATGCACCAAATCTATTGAGTATTGCAGCCAGCTGATGGCATTGTTAAATCATACTTATTTTGGCATTTCTTATTGAAAGCAATAGAGGAGCAACCAGTGGTGATAAATTTGTTTGTGGAGAGCAGCACTGCTTGTCAGAGTTGTACACTGTTGTAACTAGGGCAAAATTACACTATAAATTTGCAGCTTTATTGTCCTTTTTCTTCTTTTTTTTCCATGTTCCTAGTGACCTGCTTTTCATATTCTACGTGCAGGGGTGCTCTGGAAAAAGAATTGTAAAATCTGGGGTTGCTGTAGAGCAGTGTGGGATCTCCCAGGTGCCTTTACTGAATTCACCTTATTCTGCCCCAAAAAATGGGATCTCCCAGGGGAAAAGGTTTATTAAATTCACCTTATTCTCCCCCAGAAATGGGGCTGGAGTTTGGCGGTCTGGCTGTGCCAGGAACCTGCAGAGCTCAGGTGGCTTCTCCAGTGCCGAGCCCGTGGCTCACAAATCCTCAGCACCTGCTGTGTTTAAAGGCTGCAGTTGGTTTGATCTGCCACGTTAATCAGATGATGCAATCACAGACCTTGCTCTGAGCCCTCGCCTGCAGATTCTGTCTGGTGCCCCCTGCCAGCTCTGGCGGCACCTCCATGGCTGCAGGGTTTGGGCAGCTCTGGCTCAGTTACGGTCACTGCCCCAAAATCCCCGCGGTGCCACGGTGAGGGATGAGGTTCCTTTGCAGCTCAGGAAGGAGCTCGGGTTCTCAGAAGGGTTTCGGGTGTTTATGAGGCAGGAGGAGAAATGGAATTCTCAAACTCAGCGTGGTCACGCAGACCTGAGCCTTCTCAGGTAACTGGAAATATCAGTGGGACCTGAAGTGACATTTTCTTCTTGGAATTTCTCCCTGGAGAGGGTGGTCAGGCCTTGGAACTGCCCAGGGAGGTCTGGAGTCCCCAAACTTGGTGTCCAAGGAATTTCCTGGGCGTGGCACTCAGAGCTCTGGGCTGGGACAAGGTGGGAATCGGGCACAGCTCGGACTCAGTCTTGGAAGTCTTTTCCAGCCTCAGGGAACCTGGGATTTTTAAGCAAAGAATGTTTTTAGATCCTGTCCCACGGCCAGGTGAGAGGCTGATGTAAAAGCCAGGATTAGAAATTAAACCCCACTGCCTGTTCCCAGGGAAGGCCTGGTGTGTGTCCCATGTGCAATTATAACCTGGAGCCCGTGTGGGTGTTCTGGGAGGATCCATTCATCCCCAGGACCCCGGAGGGTGGTTTTGCCCACTCACCTCCCTGTGCCCAGGAATTACCTGGTGCCACTCCTGGTGCCACTCCTGGTGCCATTCCTGGTGCCATCCCTGGTGCCACTCCTGGTGCCATTCCTGGTGCCATCCCTGGTGCCATTCCCATTTCACAAATCCAAAGCTGAGTTCCCCCACAGACAGGACACGATTCCAGCAGACTGGATGTGCACTTTGGGATCTGAAGCTTCATCCTCCACTCTGTGCATTTTAACCACGTGTAACCCCCCTGAATTAACGAGGAGCAGCGGGGCTGGCACTGGGAATGGCCAGGGTGTGCTGGATCCCTGGGATGTGCTGGATCCCTGGGATGTGCTGGATCCCTGGGATGTGCAGGTCATGGATCAGCTGCTGCTCCTCCTGAGCCAGAGCGTGAAAGCCAAAATTCAGAAGCGCTTTGAGCAGTAATCTCTGAGGATTTGTTGCACACGAGGCAATAAACGACTGCTCCAATTGACGAAACGCCACAGCACAGCAGTTTGTTTTAATTATGCTACAAAGGGAGGAATATTATTGTTCTTATGGCACAGCATAACAAGGAAAGAAGAAAAGAAAATTGTATCCTGCTCTCCTCCTGAGAAGGTTTAGCAACAGCATCTTGTTTATCACGGAGGGCTCAGGGCAGCAGGATCCAGAAATAAAACATGAGGAGGAACCAGTTTAGAGATGATATGAAAAATAAAAACCTCCTAAGAAAAAAACACCCTAAGAAAATGAAATTAAATCCCATTGCCTCTCTCATCCTGAGCCATGGCTGATTCTGCTTTCCTTTGCTGCAAAAGGAAATATTGGAAAACCTGGAAGTTTTTAGTAGACTTGGGCAGGAGATGTTTGTGCTCCCAGATGGGGTGGGCAGGGCAGGGGGAAATTCCCTGCATGGAACAGGCACAGGGAAGGCCAGAGGTGGTTCCAGGTGTGACCCTGCTCAGTGTGATGCCCTTCAAGGCTGTTCCAGGAGCTCTGGGGATCTGTGGGACAGCCTGACCTTGGGGTGTTTGCCTTTGTCCCTGGAAAATGAAGATCTGAATTAATGTGTGACCCCAGGGGAATCCAACAGTTCCGCTCCCCAGAATCTTCTCCTGCCCTTGGTGCTGAAAGCAAGGAAAAAACCCCATGAATGGATATTTAGGATTCTCTGACATTCCCCTCCTAACACTGAACCAAAGTCATTTGTCTTTTCCAACTTTAAACTGAGTCAACATTTTAAAGAGATAAAACATTTCTATTTCAATCTTTACCTGAATTTACCATCCCGAAGTTTGGGGAGATACAAATATAGGTTTTGTCACCGAGTGAGCAACGTTAGAATCAAAGGTAATAAACCCATTGATCTCCAGTAAGACAATATTAATATTACCATATAGCTTTTATAATTAATTTGCTGCCAGATGAAAGGGAAACACAAGGTCCTTTTAATGCTGGTGATTAAAGCAAAAAGTAAACCTTTGAAAGGCAGATTTGCATGTACAACATGTTGCACTAATTCCAGCAGAGCAGGGGGAAACTCTCACTGCACAGCTGGAGTCACATTGCCAAGTTTGGGATAAAAGAGTTGCTGACTTGGGGGAGAAAAGTCTGGGCAGAGTTGGGATATTGGGGAAGGTTTGCTAAATTTGTGTTCTGGCTTTGCTTGCTTTTCTGTTCGCTGCAGGGCAGGGTTTTGGCTAAAGGGGTTTCCACATTTACAGATTTATCCCTAAAATCCTTGGAAAGGGGGAGGGAGAGGTCAGTGGATTCTGTGGGGTTTAACTTGGTTTTCACAGCCTGTCTGTAAATTCCCTTTTAGAAGCACCAGGAGACACTCGAGGAGTGAAGTGGCTGCGGGTTTGGGAACTGAAGGGGGATGCAGAGCTGTGCCCCGCGCTCTGCCCCGCAGCGCCCACGCTTTGGGGGATGAAAGAGAAAACAGGGAAGATAAAAGCTCAGGGATGTGAACTCTGGTGGATTTTCCTGGACTTCAGAGCGGGGCCTGTGTGTGAATCCGTTCTGCCTGGGCACTAAATGGATTTCTCCATGGATTTTAGGGGCTGTGGATCCGGCCCAGCCTTTCCCCACCTGCTCCTGCCTGTGTAAGGCTCAGCAGAGGGTGCAGCCCTGATGTGCAGTGAACCCCCTGCTGCCAGAGGGAAGGGGCTCCCTGTGCTGCCCAAACCCTTCCTGCAGCACCAAACCCTTGCAAACAGCACAAAGCTGGCCTGGAAAAGCTGCCAGAACTCCGGCTTCGGGAGATCAGTCCCAACTGATCCCAATAAAACCCCAGCAGCGCGTTCCCAGCAACGCTCACGGGGCGTGAATGGCCAGGGCTGGTTGGGGTGGGATTTGGGGCTGCACAAAACATTTCAGAGCTCCAGGGTGGGAGAGCCAGGACTTCTCTGGCTGCCAGGTGCAGTTTGGGGTTCATTATCGAGTGCCTGCAAAGCTTTAGGGTGAAAGAAATCCCAGAGGAGCAAATCCCCCCAGCAGTGCAGGATTTGGAGGGGAGAACTTCAAGGGGGGGTGGAAATTTGCCCATCCCTGAATCTCAGCTCCCAGGAGGCGCAGCCAGGCCCAGACCCTGCAGATGTCCCTGGTTCTATTCATGGAAGGAGGAATTTCATGGCTACAAGCCTGCTCATCTCTCTGCCCTTCTAGGAACAATCAAAACCCCGATATCGGACCCAAACCATAACTTGACATGGCACTGGAACACTCCCACAAAGGAATCTTCCTCGCAGCTCTGACTTCTCCTCCTGATTATAAATTAGTCAAGTTATTTACATCTTTCCCTCACACTTCACTTAATGACAGTCAAATAAAAAGGCCCTGCAGGCTGCTTTTCCTAATGTTTGATTTTCCTTGGATAATTATGCCCTCAAGGCTGGTTCTTTCCACTCAGGCTGCAGCCCTTGGTGAGTGCAGGAAGGGCACGAGGGGAGAAAATCTCCAGTTCTTGATCCCGGGCTTTGATTCCTGAAAAGGCAACTCCCCTGCAGCAGCTTTGTGTGGCTCTGCTTTTTCATCAGGTGGCACCTGGGCACAGGCAGGAAAACTCTTCAAATTTGGGGATTCTCTAGCCTTTCGAGATTAAAAAGAAAAACTGGGCGCCAATTCCCTTTTCATTTCACAGGTGCAAAAATAATTCCTGCTGAATCACAATGGCACTTCCATCCTTCCATTTTCCCAGTGTTTGTGTTTAGCAGGGAATCAGAAGCCAACACCAAGGAGTTTCATGAAATTAAGTGGGAAATTACTGCAGGGTGGCCAATATTTTAAAACTCTCGTTGCATTTTTTCTTTCCTTTGGACAAGCGATTGAAGGGGCAATAATGAAATGTCAGGAAATGCATCTCAGGTGAGATCCCGACACCTGGGGGTGTTTTGTAAATGAGTCCAGGCAGAGATGGAAACCATTGATGTTCCCATAAAAAAAAAAAAAAAAGAGAAAATCTCCACAGAGGCTCTGGAAGGAGAATTTGTTACCGAGTGTAACTACAGGAGCCCATAAGGGTGGGCTGTGAATCAGGGAAGGGATTTGGTTCGTGGTAATTTAAATTTTGCCCAGGTGGCCGAATTCCCCCCCAGCCATCAGCACTTGGAGAATAAGGGGGTTTTGCCCTGTTTTTCTCTCTGCTTTTTCTCCCCCCAAATGTGAGGAAATGAGCAGTTGAGAGGTTGGAAAAAAAGCCAAAATCCAATGTCAGCAGCGTGGGAGGGGGAGCCGGGGAGCCTCAGGGGTTCCTGATTCCATTTCAAGTGTGCTCAGCACGGCCACTTACAGGACAAATCCCCATTTCCTGGCACTTTTGGTCCAGGCAGTGCTGTGTATTAATTTGTTTAATTTATAAAATCCTCCATTAATAAGGCTCCTGTGCACCTGGGAGGGCAGCACTGGGGCCACAGACCCCAAGAGCACTGAAATGGGGACCAGCATTCCCTGAATCCCAAGTATTCCACAGGCAGGGATGGATTGTGGCAGGTGCCCACACCCTTCAGTCACTGACAGGGTTGAATGTGGCACCAGGGCCCCACAAATATCTAAAATCAGATATTTTCCTGATAGAAATTGCTTTGTTTTTCTCGCCATCATTTCCCCAGAACAGGACACGCAGTGGTGACAAAAACTGACACGGCAAAAGCTCCTTAAGTGAGGGATTAAGAGTTAAATCTGCTTTGTTCTGATTTCTTCCTCTCCCGTTTCGACACAAGGAGCAAATGAAGCTGATTTTCATCCTGCCCAAAGCCACGGCAGCCTGACTTTTTTTGCATTAAACAGCAGAAATGTGATTTTGCCTCACAGAGCCCCTCAGTGGAGCAGAGCTCCCGAGGAGGAATTTCAGTGGTGAGCCAGGTAAACATTGCTGCAGCTTCCTCTCTGCACCTTCTCCATTGACTCAGGCCACAGAAAAGTTCATTTACGGGGATCAATATCACTTTGCCTCCTGCCTGCACGAAAAAACACCTCCTGCAGTCAATAGCAATTAAAGAGACAGCCAGGAACAGGAATATCGATGGAGAAGGAGGCAGAGATTTCCACCTGCTCGCTGAGTGTGCACGAGGCCAGCTGCTAATTGTGAAATGTTGCATTTGGGGACGTTCACTGGAGAGGGAATCCCAATTCCAGAGGCGCTGGGGATGGGAGCAGGGGTGTTGCAGTTTGGGAAAATTTGGGGACACCTCTGGGACCACACCAAACTCTGGGGAAGGGGATTCCTCCAGACACTGCAGGAACAATCTCATTTTTCTAACAATGAGGGGAGGGAGTGACGTGGATAATTCATGCGGGGATGGGTAAATCTGTGGTTAAGTCTGTAGTTAAATGGGCCCTGCACGCTTTAAACAGGAAGGAGAGGTCCCAGCTGAGCACGAACTGCTCTGGTTTACAAAGGTCCTGTCAGGAATCCAGATCAGCTCATCCTGAAAGGCTCAGGGCTCTGGGCACAATCCTGAAGTTCCCAAGCACTTTGAAAAAACTCACCCTGGAGTTCTGGAAGCTTCCTCAGGAAACGCTGCTGCTGCAGGTGACAAACTCAGCCACCAAGGCCGTTCTCTTCCCCAGCACCTCCCTGGGGTTCTCCCGGCGTTCGTCCGTGTGGCAGCGGCAGCCGGGATTCACCGCGGAGCACCAGCTCCTCGTGCCCAGGCAAGCAGGAGAATCTCACAGTCCCAACGTCAGCCCTGCCTCGCACCCTGCTCATGGCTTGGAGGTGCTGTGCAACATCACAGAGGTTGGCCAGGCTTTGAGAATGAGGAAAAAACTCTCCTTATGGTCACTTTTGGTGGCATTTCAGTCCCTTCCTGTTCCCCGGGAGCTGCTGTCACCTGTCAGGGTCAGAAGTGGGGACGGCTCCAGTTTGCCCAGTTAAAAACTGGTCAGGTTCTGCTGTTTCATGGTGCATAAACCCTCCCCCACTGCCAGTTAAACAACAAAATCCCTATAAAAGATGGATTTAAGTGCTCTAACTGGCAGAACCGAGGGTTATATATTTATTATCCTCTCCCTGGCTGTCTCTATTAGAATGACAAGTCTTTAATTTTGTGATCCAGCGCCTCTGATGACAGGATCACCGGAGCCCTCCCCTCACCAGCTTTCCTGGAGCAGAACTGCGGCGAGAAAACAACAAATGCAGCGCTCACTCAGGCGTTCCTGCCTCGCTTTTCAAGCTGCCATTTGAGATGTACAAACACTGCCGGGTGGGGGGGGAGGCTTTTCTCCTGCCGTGCTTTTATTCCTTTGCGGGAACTTCCCCCGCACCTCGCTCTGACAGCTGAACACGGCTCTGCCTCTGATCAGCGCTGCTCCCGAGCTCCCTGCGCCGGCCCCGCGCCCCGCAGCCAGCGAGCCCCAGCGGGAGTCACCGCGTGGCCCATCAGCGGATATTCCCTGATGGCTGCTGCCCCTGCTCAACCCGGCACAGCCAGCAGCGGGGGACGCCAGGGACTGGGGGCACTGGGGGCACTGGGGACCCACACTGGGGGTACTGGGAATCCGGACTGGGGGCACTGGGGGCACTGGGGACCCACACTGGGGGTACTGGGAATCCGGACTGGGGGGACTGGGGGCACTGGGGACCCACACTGGGGGTACTGGGAATCTGGGCTGGGGGGACTGGGGGCACTGGGGACCCACACTGGGGGTACTGGGAATCCGGACTGGGGGCACTGGGGGCACTGGGGGTACTGGGAATCCGGGCTGGGGGGACTGGGAATCCAGACTGGGGGTACTGGGGACCCAGACAGGGGGGTAATGGGAATCTGGGCTAGGGGGACTGGGGACCCACACTGGGAGTACTGGGAATCTGGACTGGGGGGTACTGGGAATCCAGACTGGGGGGACTGGGGACCCACACTGGGGGTACTGGGAATCCGGACTGGGGGGACTGGGGACCCACACTGGGGGTACTGGGAATCTGGACTGGGGGGACTGGGAATCTGGACAGGGGGTACTGGGGACCCAGACTGGGGGGTAATGGGAATCTGGGCTAGGGGGACTGGGGACCCACACTGGGAGTACTGGGAATCTGGACTGGGGGGTACTGGGAATCCAGACTGGGGGGACTGGGGACCCACACTGGGGGTACTGGGAATCCGGACTGGGGGGACTGGGGACCCACACTGGGGGTACTGGGAATCTGGACTGGGGGGACTGGGAATCTGGACAGGGGGTACTGGGGACCCAGACTGGGGGGTAATGGGAATCTGGGCTAGGGGGACTGGGGACCCACACTGGGAGTACTGGGAATCTGGACTGGGGGGTACTGGGAATCCAGACTGGGGGGACTGGGGACCCACACTGGGGGTACTGGGAATCCGGACTGGGGGGACTGGGGACCCACACTGGGGGTACTGGGAATCTGGACTGGGGGGACTGGGAATCTGGACAGGGGGTACTGGGGACCCAGACTGGGGGGTAATGGGAATCTGGGCTAGGGGGACTGGGGACCCACACTGGGAGTACTGGGAATCTGGACTGGGGGGTACTGGGAATCCAGACTGGGGGGACTGGGGACCCGCACTGGGGGTACTGGGAATCCGGACTGGGGGGACTGGGGACCCACACTGGGGGTACTGGGAATCTGGACTGGGGGGACTGGGAATCTGGACAGGGGGTACTGGGGACCCAGACTGGGGGGTAATGGGAATCTGGGCTAGGGGGACTGGGGACCCACACTGGGAGTACTGGGAATCTGGACTGGGGGGTACTGGGAATCCAGACTGGGGGGACTGGGGACCCACACTGGGGGTACTGGGAATCCGGACTGGGGGGACTGGGGACCCACACTGGGGGTACTGGGAATCTGGACTGGGGGGACTGGGAATCTGGACAGGGGGTACTGGGGACCCAGACTGGGGGGTAATGGGAATCTGGGCTAGGGGGACTGGGGTAATGGGAATCCAGATTGGGGGTACTGGGGACCCAGACTGGGGGGTACTGGGAATCCGGGCTGGGGGGACTGGGGACCCACACTGGGAGTACTGGGAATCTGGATTGGGGGGTAATGGGAATCCGGACTGGGGGGACTGGGGACCCACACTGAGGGTACTGGGAATCTGGATTGGGGGTACTGGGGACCCAGACTGGGGGTACTGGGAATCTGGATTGGGGGTACTAGGAATCCAGACTGGGGGTACTGGGGACCCACAGTGGGGGTACTGGGGACCCAGACTGGGGGTAATGGGAATCCAGATTGGGGGTACTGGGGGCCCAGACTGGGGGGTACTGGGGACCCAGACTGGGGGTATTGGGAATCCAGAACCTGCAAGTGGAAGGGCAGGAGGGGAGGGACAGGGACAAGGACAGGGACAGGGACAGGGACAGGGACAGGGACAGGGACAGGGACTGGGGTGGGGTGGGAGCAGCACCTGGGGAGTTCCTGGGACCTTTTGGGGTGCAGAGGCTCAAATGTGAGTGTGCATCTCAGTGCCCTTCAGGCCCTGCACCCAAATATCAGCATTGGATCTTTCTTATATCATTATTATATCATTCAATCCTCATTGTAGCATCATTATATAATTATATCATAATTATGTAACCATTGCATCATCATTACATCATCATTGCATCACTATTACATCATTGTATCATTACATCATCATTGTAGCATCATTATATAATTATATAATAATTATATAACCATTGCATCATCATTACATCATTACATCATTACATCACTATTACATCATTGTATCATTACATCATCATTGTATCTTTATTATATCATTATTATATCATTCGATCATCATTGTAGCATCATTATATAATTATATAATAATTATATAACCATTACATCATAATTGCATCATCATTACATCACTATTACATCATCATGTATTACATCATCATTATATCTTTATTATATCTTTATTATATCATTATTATATCATTCGATCCTCATTGTATCATCATTATATAATTATATAATAATTATATAACCATTGCATCATCATTACATCATTACATCATTGCATCACTATTACATCATTGTATCATTACATCATCATTGTATCTTTATTATATCATTATTATACCATTATTATATCATTCGATCATCATTGTAGCATCATTATATAATTATAATATCATAATTCTATAACCATTACATCATCATTACATCATAATTGCATCACTGTTACATCACCATATCATTACATCAGCATTATATCTTTATTCTATCTTTATTATATCATTATTATATCATTCGATCATCATTGTAGCATCATTATATAATTATATAATAATTATATAACCATTACATCATCATTACATCATCATTGCATCACTATTACATCATCGTATCATTACATCATCATTGTATCTTTATTATATCTTTATTATATCATTATTATATCATTCGATCATCATTGTAGCATCATTATATAATTATATAATAATTATATAACCATTACATCATAATTGCATCATCATTACATCACTATTACATCATCATGTATTACATCATCATTATATCTTTATTATATCTTTATTATATCATTATTATATCATTCGATCATCATTGTAGCATCATTATATAATTATAATATCATAATTATATAACCATTGTATCATCATTACATCACAATTACATCATCATTATATCATTTCTCTATCCTTATTGTCCATCTTTAAAAAGTCAGCCAGAAGGTGCCTTTACTTTCCTCCTGCAGCATCACAATTCCCATATAATCCCCGTTTTCCGGCCCTAAACGTGGATTTTGTGCCCATCTCCTCTCGGAGCGGGGCACGGAGGAGTTCAGGGCTCGGATTTTCGATGGGCTCCTGTCTGGGTCACTCCGAGCTGCCATCGTGCAGTGCTTCTTTTTAAAACCTCCACATTTCATGTTCTTCACTAAAATCCCCCTCGTGTTCGTCTGCTGTGAGCTGAGACAGGTAATTAATAATAAAAGTAACAAATTAATGAAGCCTTCCCTCATTAACAGAGGGATGAAATCCTAATTCCACTGCTCGGGCCCTGGTGCAGCCTCTCCTCCTTTTGGCTGGGATCTGATGCAGTGAAATTTCCCTTTTTATTGCATGGCAGGGACAGGGAAGGTCCTCTCTGCCCACAGGGGCAGGATTTTGTAGGACAGCCAGTGGATTTTGGGGTGTCAATTCCAGATTGATGAATGAGTTTCTGCATCCTGCATCTCCCACCTGTGAATGTGCATCGAGTCTTTTACCCTCGCTGTGGTGGGGCAGGGATTCGTGTCTGTGTCTGAAGCACGGGGTGAAAGAACAGCAAAAATAACAATGAAATACCCTTGGAGGAATCACAACAACAAAACCAACAAAAACGGTAACAATAATAATTACAAAATGTAACAGTAACGGAAATAATAATGGTGAAAAGAATGAAAAGAATGAAAATGATGATGATAATAACAATAGTAATAATAACAATAGTAATAATAACAATAGTAATAATAATAATAATAATAATAATAATAATAATAATAATAATAATAATAATAATAATAGTAATAATAACAACAGAGGTTCAGGAACATCTCCCAGGCCTGATGCTGGAGGTCTGAGACACCTGGACGTGCCCAGGTGAGTTGTGCCCCACAGCACCTTCCCCTCACCCCCCTCACACAAACCAAAGCCCAGCTTTCTTCTCCTGTTGCACAAAAGCTGCTTGAAAGCCCAGCGCGGGTGTTTTACGCTGTCAGCCAGAGCCTCTGCCAATGTTTTATTCATGTGTCACTCTCCTGTTCATTTGCTAAGGGTTTACAAATGCTTCATCAATTATTCACAGGCCTGATACCTGCTTGGGGCTTGTTGTTGTGTCTCTTTTCTCTTTTTTTTTTTTTTTTTTTGAAAGAGGTGTTGGGGGGTGGAGGAGAACTCTACAAATGTAAGAAAACAAATTAAAATAGGGATTCAATAATTTACAGCCACTTACTGCATTATTCCCAGCAAGTTAATTTTTAAAGGAAAGCAGCTGTAGCAGGGATAATTGAATTAAGGGTTTGCAGTTGTTCCCGAAGCTCCTGTGATCTCAGCAAAGAGGAAACACAGGAAAGTGATTGAGGAGAAATCCAGGAGTGGGTTGAACCCTGTGTCACGAGCTGGGCTGAAATTCAGCCAAGGGCTCGGCCCAAGGGATGAGGATAAAAGTGCAAGGGGTGTCCTGGCCTCTGGACTGGGGTAAATTCCAGCCTGGAGAAGGATCCACGGCCACATCCTCCCTCCTCTCTGAGGTTCTTGCTCTGTTTTCCCCTCAGTGCGGCTGCAGGAGGAGGCACCACAGCGAAATTCAGGCTCAAGTAAATCCCGACAGATTTACCAGAGCCTCCTCCCACGAATTCCCCAGAGAAACACACGAGAATGAGGCCTTTTCTCTGCTTTTTATTTTCCTAGAAGGCGGCGAAATAACAAACATTTGCCTTTTTAATTTCCATTAGCAGCGTGTTGAGATGTTTATAAACTCTCAGAGAGCTGCTCCTTCCAAAAGGAGCAGGGCAGAGCTTCCTCCTTCTCCAAAAGAACAAACTCGGAAGGAAATTTTGCAAAATTGACTGAAAATTTGGGTAAATGCCTTCAAAGTTGGTTGAGCAGCTTTTTCCTTTTGGAAACTGCCTGGGAAATCTGCAGCTCCTGCCCGGCTGCACAGATCAATCGCTGGGATTGCTTCCTACAAAGCCCTTTGAAGCTCTGAGTGACCCCAGGAAAAGCAGGATCGATTCCCTGATCTTGGAAAACAAAAGGGAGGGCAGAGCCGGGCGGGGCAGTGAGGCAAGGGTGGAAAACACAGCTTTGGCTGGTAAATAAATTTAATTTATTTACATTTATTATTATTGAATAAATCGTTTATTATCAAATCCTCCTGTTTATAAAAGCTCCCAGTGGCGTTTCAAAGGGAATAACGTGTGGGACACGGGGATGGTGGGACAGGCACCAGGTGGGACCTTCCTGCTGTGTCCCCCCTCACCTGAGGGTCTCTCTCCCCTTTACCCAAACGCCTCTTCCAGGGCCACCTCCACCTCCAGGGTCCTGCCAGAGCTGTGCTGGGAGCTCCTGCTCCGATGGGAGAGCCCTGGGGCAGAAATCCCGCTTTTATCTGGGGTTTTCCCCCTCAGAGTTCAGCGGGTGCTGTGCCCATGGGACGTGGTGCTGGGCACAGCAATCCTGGGATGTTCAGAGCTGCCCAGCCTGGCGAAGAACAACCCCAAACCCTGCAGGACGAGGGGCTCTGGGGCTGTGCTGGAAGGTCCTGGCTGATCCCAGTGCTGGGAGAGCCCTGGGGCAGAAATCCCAATTTTATTTGGATTTTTTCCCTCAGAGGTGGGTGCTGTGCCCGTGGGATGTTCTCAGTGCTGGTGGTGGGAACAGCAATCCTGGGATGTTCAGAGCTGCCCAGCCTGGCAAAGGACAACCCCAAAAAGTGCAAAATGGGTCATGCTGGCAGGTCCTGGCTGATCCCAGTGCTGGGAGAGCCCTGCTGGGGTCTGACCCCCCAGGCCCACAGGGATTTCCCCTTTGCCCCTGGAATATCCCGCTCTGTGTCCATGTGGGACTCTGTGGGGTGACCCAGAGGCTGCAAACCCCCCTTCTGGGGGTACCCAGACCCCAAAGCTCTCCTGGAAGCTCTGCTGGCATTCACTGGTTTCCATGTTGGTAATTTGTGAGCTGGGTGAGCTGCAGCAGCCAATTAACAGAAGTTCATTAGCACAGTGCCACTGTTAGCACAGCCACACCTTCTGTGTCACCCAGGACGCCCCTCCCCCTCCTCCAGCTGATCCCATTTGTCAGCTCCGGGCTCAAAGCTAAGCCAACATTATTTTTGTTATTCTCAGACGCTTTATTGCTTTTCTTACCGTGCCTGTCTCCCACTTTTAAAATCTGAATTTTTCATTTTAACTCGAATCGTGGTTTATTATGTATTTATATACTTGTAAACTAACTTTTATACTTACAGGCAGCCAATTACTGCACCAGAGGAGCCCAGAGTTAATATTTTTGGGTTTGAAGCCTCGCTTTATTTGAGACTATATAAATAAGGTTCTCATGAAGTATTTATACAGACTAAGCCAGCTCTGGGAAGAAAACAAAAGCAATGAGTAAATAATGAAGAATCAGATTTGTGCTTTTTCATTTTCAAAACTGTGTGAATTTTTAACTTTTAAGGGAAAGCAAAGCTTTGTTCCCCCTCGTGCTGCTCTGGGCTTTTCGCTCCACGAGGGCTCTGCCAGCCCTGCACTCCTGAGGTTTTTGTGCCAGATTTTGCCACAATTATTCTCTTTTTGCCCTCAATTTGTGCCCAACACCTCCAGCTCTTTCCTGCAGCAGGGAGAGCTGAGCTTTTCCAGAATGAGACTTAAAATAAACCAAACTCACCGATGTAAACAACTGCCACTCTACACCAGGTAATTATGTCTCCTCGAGATAATCTCATTTGCATATGCATTTATAACTCCACGAGTGTTCTTAGAGACTTTAATTAAAAATTAGGCTTTCATTTCCATGATTTTGTCCCTTTCTGCTACTCCCACTGTTTTTTAATTTTATTTCAGGGGCCGTTTCTCCACAGAGGGGTTTTTGATGACCCTTCAATGTCTTCTAAAGACATTTCTCCTGCAGGCACCGAGTGTGATTTGATTTAGCTCCCCCCACCTCCGTTCTGTGTTTCTGGGTGTAGCAATAAGCCATGATTCAGCACATTGCCATCACCTAAAAATCAAATTTCAGCGCCTCTGATTGCTGCTCGTTGTGCTGGGATCAATAGCTGGGAGCAGCCTTCACCCCTCGAGTGAGGAGTGACCCCCATGTCCTCCAGGAGCAGCTGGAAATTCAATACAGCTCCAGAGGTGAGGGGCCGTTCATGCCTTGAATAGAAAAGTTGGTTTTTTTAAGCTTTTCCACCTCACTTTACACAAATTGGTTTTATAAAAATGCTCGGAGTCCTTCAGAGTTTGTGCTTTGTCACTGGTGATGGAGATGTGGGGAGAGCTGCAGAGAATCTCCCCCAGTGATGCTTCCCTGGGGCTGCACCCACATCCCAAATCCCAGCATCGATCCCAAATCTCACCTGGGAAGCTGCTCCCCCCCACCCTGGCCTGGGTTGTGCAACATGGGAATGTCCAGAGGGAATTGCCCCAAACCAGTGTGCTTGAGATCACTCAAAAAATCTCAGATTAATCCCAAATCTCACCTGGGAAGCTGCTCCCCCACCCTGGCCTGGCTCGGGAACGTACAGAGCATTTCAGAGGGAATGAATCCCTCAGTCAGACTGGGATCTGCTCCAGGGGAAAAAGGGCACGCTCCCTTTAAACTCCGTGACACGGATCTGGATTATCCCTTGGGAATCCACTGATGTTGATGGAGGTCTTGGCAGTGCAAATACAGGATCTGCCCCTCAGTAAAGCTGGGCAGGGACTCCTTGTGTCTCTGTTTACAAACTGTTGTCCCTCACATTCCCTTCACTTTTGAAAAAGAAAAGGTTGCAAATTTTGTCATGAAAATGAAAAAAAAAAACCCTCCTTCTTTTCCAAGCTGGTATTCCATCCAGGATAAACTGTTGGCTTTGGATATAAAAATCTGAGCCAAACCTTGCTGTGAGTCACTGGAGCTTCTTTAAAATCTTCCCTTTCCAATCCGCTCTGGGGCTGTTTCTGCCCTTTCGGTGATGCTGAGGAACAATTCACAGAACCTCGGAACTGCTGATACCCCTGTTGGATGGACACAAAGAAAGGAAATCAGGTTCTGAACGGCCCTTACTGGGAGAGCCCTGTGCCAAGTCTGGGGTTTTATCTGAAGCAGAACAACTCCAGGAAATCTAAAGGGACCTCCACAAGGTCACAGCAGAAATCCCCTTCTCTGCACCGACACTCCCCGGCCCCGCAGGCCCGTCCTTCTTCCTCGCAGGCATTTCCTGTCAAGTGGGAGAAGCTCAGGAGCGTTTTAGGCACCCACCTTTAAATGAGATGAGTTGTGGAACACGGTGGGTTCCATGTGCTGGAAATGTGCCTGTGGCTGGAACAGCCATCAATGGGCTCTTTTATTGATATTATTCTGTCTTGTTTGCTCGCCTGCTGTTTCTCCCTGTCTTCATTGGCAAAATCAATCTCTCCTGTCTTTTTTTTTTTTTTTTTTATTAAACCATTGTTGCCTTTTGCTGTGAGGCCAGAATTGATCCCTGGCGAGCAGGAGAGGTCAGGAGGAAGGAGGGCCATAAATAGAGGGAATCACAGCAGAGGGGGTTGGTGTTTCACAGGCTGGGTTAGAGCAGCAAAGGACAAACCCTCAGGTGTCACAGGGGAGATTTCCCTGACCAGAGGGGCCCACAAGGCCTTTCTAGCAGGGTTTGGCTACGGAATCTGCACCAGGGGCTCCTAAACAACAAACAAAAATTCTCTGGGTATTTGGGAATATTCTGGGTAACACCCCCACACTCGGGAACTCTGCTACCAGGGTGTTGAACTGGCCTCTTCCCGAATTCACAGAGCGTAAATGAGGATTTAACCCCTTGGGCTTGGCTGCACTGAGGTTTGTCCCAGCAATGCCGAGGTGTTCAGTGTCTCCCTGCCATCCAGCACTGGCTGGGGTTGGATTTTCTCTTTTCCTGAAGTGAGAGAAATTACAGAGGCGTAAAGAGCCACAGTTCAACTGCTCCTCAGATATTTCATTCCTGCAGAACTGCTGCAGCTCAGGACTCCACACCAATTAAAAATAAGTGAATTACAAAGAAAAATCAGCTGTAAGAACACGGAGTAATTGGGCTGGAAGGGTGAAAAATAATAAAGTGGATTCATATTTTGAGACGTTCTCCCAATAAATAAAAAGGAGAGGTGCTTTGCAGCCTCTCCATTTCTGCTTTATCCAGAGTGATGCTCAAGGCAGGGTGATTCATGTGCTCAAAGAGAGGATCTGAGCAGATAATAGTTTGCCAATTCCCTGAGCTGCTTGCAGGACACAGAAGGTTGTCCAATTAATCCCTCTTGTTTGGATTAATCATTCCGGGCTGCTCTGTGGAAGAAGCAGCGACCAAACAAGACCAGAGGGAATGTCTCTTAGGAGGGATTTCACTCAGGAAAGAACTTTGGGCTGAATCAGTGCCCTGAATTCATCCAGTTATATCCCAAATTAAATCAAAATCCCTCTCCTGTTCACGCCCAAGCCCTATCAGGTATTGATTAAAATAAATCGTGTACAGAAAGCTGATGCACCTGCTGGGACACAGGAATGATCCGGTGTTTCAGGGAGGTTCTGTGCACAGCTTGTCCTGTTTGCTCCTCCCTCTGTCCCCTTCTGAGAACTCCTTTTCCAGCTCCTTTCACGCCTCGGACAGAAGGGAGAAGGAAACAAAGGCTGACCCGTCAGTGATGCTCCTGAGAGCTCTTCTCTCATTTATTAACGCACCTCCTGGGTGCACGGGAAGGATTCCGATGGCCCCAAAACAAGCACGGAATGAGACAAAACAAGACCAGACGAGCAGGGGGTTTGGGCCTGCTTTTGTACAAAGCTGTGATTGCCGCCATTTGGGGCATTTTGGGGCACATTTGGCAGGAATTGGCTGCTCCCCTTTGGTGTAAAATTACTTTTACATATTCGGTGTCGGAAAGCAGGGAGGGGCCACGGGCGGTGACTCTGCCCTTGAAAGGCTCTCCCAGACCCAATCATTGTCTCACCGGCATTAATTGCATCGCGTGCATTAATTACAAACCGCGTGCAGGCTGCAGCAAACAGATTCAAAACACCCTCGGCAATGCCCACCGCAGCCCCTTTCTTCGGGGGCATTTTGGGCGGAGGAGCCGCGTAATTGGTTAAAAACGTGGTTTTAGCCGGGTTCTGTCCCGCATCCCCCGTCTGTGTTTGCCCGCTCGGATTGATGCCGGGGCCTGCAGCCATCCCGAGCTGCTGAATATTTGATGGGTTTTTGGCAGCTCGGGGGTTATGGACGCTCCCGTTCCCAGCCATTCCCAGCTCATTCCAGCCGGACCCCACGGCCCGCGGCTGGAACAGGCAGGAAAAACCCCGTGTGAACTCGGAGGGGTGAGGGGGAGGCCGCGCTGGGTGTCACTGAAAGCACAATTACACCTCGATACAGACGAGAGCAATTCCTAATTGCAGCTAATTACCGAGGAGGATAAGTGATTGGCAACCACTTAAATGTGCCCTTAATTTATTAAGAGAAATAAGAATGAATGGAAGTTCAGTCCCTGGAGGGAAAGGTTTGTGTGCGGCCGGGATCGGTTATCCCTTATTTCTAGGTTTAAACTCGAGATTCTTAAAGGGGTTTCTAAACAGGGAGATGAAGTTTAGTGAGCCCCGTGTGGAAATGAAGGTGCTGCAAACCTGAGCTCAGGGGCATTGCCTTGGGAAACACCCAAGAGGAGACTCTGGAGAGGAGCTTTAATTGATTCTGAGTGCCTCTGCCACATCCTCATCCCTCATTTCCGCCCTTCTTTCCCCTGGGCGTGCAGGGCTTTGTCTCCCTTTATTTGCAGCGTTCTGAGGAGATCGATGGGGAGAGGCAGGAGAGGAAGGAGGCCCTGGCCGGGCAGGAGCTGTGTCCGTGCTGGCAGAGCTCCGTGCTGAAAGCGAGCTGTGATTCGCACAGTTAATGAAACTCCCGTGCCCTCAGACCCATTTCGCGTCTCTCCGAGGGGCAGAGGCGCTGGAGTTACTGCCTGTGCTGGCTTTGGTGGGGAGGTCCCGCTAACGCCCTTTCCTGGGGAGCAGAAAATCTGCAAATGGTACCAATGCAGCCACACCCTCGTGTCCGTGTGTACAGCCCGAATTAAATCTGCTCTGAATCCAAAATAAAGAGCCGCTACATCCAGCAGGCAAGAATATTTCACATCCCTCCAATTATAATCGGCGCTGGAAGAGAGGCTTGGAGGTAACGAATTACCTGCCCAATCTTTAACCCCAATTACCAGCTGCTCGTGCTCATCCATAATTGTCTTTCTTGAGGACTCTTTCTTGCTGGGGAGGTGTGTGATGGATTGAAGCGGTGGCTGCCTGTGGACAGCTCCGCATTGATGCATTGTTTGCAGGTCCCAGTTTCCTGAGCCACAGGTATTAACAATCCCTTCAGACACCTCCTCAGCCCCTGGGCTCCTCCTCCTCCGTGGGTGCAGCCCAGGAAGAGAAAAAAAAAACCCCAAAACCTGAGCTGGAACTTTCCGATGCAAATTCATGTTAAAAGACTGGAGAGGGAATGATTGTGACAACCAAGAGTTGTTATTTATTACTCTGGCTCAGCTACACTAAATTGCTTTTGAGTAGTAGCCTGAATTTTGAATTTTGGGTTGGCTGCAGAGTCACCCAAGCTGGGATATTTTGAACTCTTGGGTTACAAACTCTGGATGTCTTTGTTTGAAATGATAAGTTCCCACTTGCTTTTGAGCTTGTGGACTCCTTGTTTGTGCTCAGCCATGGTTTGCACAGATTTCTGTGGAGTGTTCAGGATGAAAAGCACATTCTTCAATGAAAAAGAATTGAGATGGATATTCTGTACCAGTGGGACAGCACGATGTGACAAACATTTGGGGCTAGGAGGGCAGAGAGGAGACAGGGAAAGGGGGGGTTAGCCTGGAGGGACCCCTCAGCTTTGTCCCCCAGGGAAATCTGTGTGTGAGGGGAGCAGAGGAGACCGACTCTGAGCAGAGACTTCACCTGTGTGATTCCTCTCCTGGAGCCGTGGTGGCTGCTTGGGGCCACCCAGCTTCTCTGCGGGGCTGCTCCTGCAGCTCCAGTAGAGCAGAGGTGGAGTGGCCTGGCTGGGCTCCAGCACAGGCACAGAGGCGCTGCTGTGGTCCGTGGCTTGTGCAGGCACGGGCTCAGCCCACTCACAGGGTGCCTTTAATATTGCTAATTCTGCTCTCCTGACCTGTTTGCAGCATGAATGAAACACCTCCGGCCTGTCCCCTGCGCCGATTGTCTGAGTGGGCAGGCAGAGCAAGGCTGTCCCTGCTTCCAGGGGCGTTTGAGCTCCGTGTTGTGCCCTGGTTCATGGGCAGGGCTGTGGATTTTGGGGGAGAGGATCTCTGCATCTCCACTGCCTCCCTGACTCTCCCCTCTCCTCCTGGAAGCTGTTTTTCCTGGCTTTGCAGCGTTCTCCATGATCCATGGAGAAGCCTCCTGTTGCTGGGGTTGGCAGAGCCTCAGCCCTCGGCTGTGGGAGGGGAAGGAGGGGCACGTCTGACCCTGTATCAGACACTGAATCTGTGCATGTGCCCAAAACCAATCAAACCTTGAAGCTGGTCCATATTCCTGATGGAAATATCGAGGCTGGGGTGCTCAGGGTGGTGTCACACGAAAAACACAGCCGCGGGTAGGTGCAGGCAAGCAGGAGAAGCAAAGCTGCTGCGTCATTTCATCCAAATGCTGTTCATCTGCCCGGGAGAGCAGGGGAAGCAGCAAAGCCCTTCCTGCAGAGCTCAGCCCCGCTCTGGGCTCGGCCTCACAGCAGCTGAGAGCTTTTGTCTGAACTTTAGGAGAGGAAAATAGCAAAATGTTGTGCCAGATTCATTCTGGCTTAAATAAATGTCACGAGTGGTGATGAGGAGGAGCTGCGCCATTAACTGGGCACATGCAAATGTTGCTGCAGGGGCAAACAGAGGGGATGGGGGAGCTCAGGTGAACTCAGGTGAGTGGTGCTGAGCAGGAGAGCTGCTCTAGCATGCACATCCACCTATCTCATGGTAACAAATCAAAGTAATTCACCCTCATGCTTTAATCTCACTGTCCTCTGGGCTGCCCTCGCTGTGTTGGGGGGCAGAGGCTGGCGTGGAACTGGGTTTTAGGCTGCATTTCAGGGGAGCTCTGCATTTCAGGGGAACTCTGCACCACTGGGGTGCTGGGTGTGAGAGTTCTCAGTAAATAAATGTGAAATACTCCTTGAGGTGCCACGTGCTCAGCGCAGCCAAGCCACTCTTTCATTCTCAGGTGCAATCCAATCTTTCCTCCCCTGGCACTTCCCGAGGGGCAGAACCCGTCCCTTTGTCTGCAGGGCTGGCCTGGAGACAGGAGGTGCTGCAGCTTCTCATCAAGCACCTCCTCTCCCATTTCCTTATGCTGCTCTCCCTGCCTTGAGCTGTTTTATTCCTTTTGATTCCACGTTTTCTCAGTTATCTTGAACTCTGATCTCGCTGCCTTGGCCCCCCCGTTGCTGCTCCGTGTGACAGCGCCAGACAGGAGAGGCCAGGGCACTTTAATCTGGTGATTTGTGGAACTGGTGCTTGGCAGCCTTGAAGTGCCTCGTGTCTGTTCTTCAAAATCAGTTTGAAGCGGTGGCTGCAGGTCTCAGAATGTCACTTTGTGTCACTCTCTCAGGGGCTCCGTGAGCCTGCAGTCTGACACTCGGTGCCACCCCGCAGACAGACGGTGGCTTCCGATGGAAGGGATTTTCTGTGCTCGGACATTTGGAAGGGTTGGGCCAAGTGCTCTCCTGGAAAACCTGTGGTCACTCTGGATTTCAGTGGCTCCATCTGGGCCATCCCACGTTGTTGCACGTGAGGCTTCCCCTGGAATGCTGCACATCCTGAACCAGCTGTGATCCCAGGAGCAGCTGTGCTATTATTTATATATTATATATAAATATATAAATTATATATAAATATATATATTATATATATTTATATATTATTTATATGTGCCTGTTTGGATGTTGGTGTGCATTCCTTTATCCCGCTGATAGTGGGAGCGGCAGCCCCGGGTGTGACCTGTGGGGTGTGAGCACAGCCAGGCCGTGCCGAGGTGTTCCAGCTCTGAGCTCACCAGAGAGTTCCTGCTCAGGAAAAGCATCCTCACCCACTGTGTAAAACAGAAATGGGCTCTGAATCCACTTCTGGGCTGTGAGTGATTTTTTATTTATTTTTAAACTCTTTTCCTGGCACTCTGCCCTTCAGTGGAGCTGCTTTGGCTTGGCCCCTCACTGCAGCGGCTCCAGGCCATTCCTGAGAAATTAATTCTCATTTCAGAGTGAAGTCCCCCCTGAGCTCAGCCTGCAGCCCCCCCTGGCCTGAGCTGTTCTGACACTCAGCCTCCAAAAGTGAATAAATAACTCTCCCAGCTCTCCCTTGCTGCTTCCCTGGAGTTCAGTCCGAGCTGGAGCACTGAAATCCTGGATCTCAGCCTGCAGTTAAACCCTCCTGTCCCTGGCCATCACTGCCAGCTGAGCTGCGTGCCCCTGACAGAGGGGTTGGCTCCTCAGTTCCGCTCCAGTAGCTCCGTCCCATTTCCCCAGGGCCCCGCTGGGCTCTCCCCAGCCCTGCAGGGCCTTGGCCCGGCTCTCCCAGAGAGGACGGATTGGAGCTGGCACCTCACACAGCCAGGCCACAGGAAAACCAAACCCTGGCCCTCGTGAGAGCTTCACCGAGAGCAAATATTCTCTCAGAATCTCACAGTCACGGAATGAACTGGCTTGGAAGAGACCTCTGAGATCGTCAGGTCCAACCTAAGGAGAGAGGAGCAGAGTTATTTGTTAGGAATAACATTATAATGTGTTTGACAAGATCCTTCGGAAGGATAAAATCTATGGGAGTCCCTGGCTTGTAGAAGTGAAAATCAACATGAACTGGGAACACAGTGGGAAGCAGGGCAGAGAGGTGAGGGGAGGGAAGGGCTGTAAGGACCAGGAAAAGTGTGAGGGGATGGTGGGAATGCTCTGGAATTTCCTCCTTTCTCTGGGATTTTCTGTAGATGAGCCAGCAGGACAGCACACACTGAGCTGCTGGTGCCCAAAATCCCCCAAAAGGAGGTGAAGCCCCTTCCCTCAGCAGCTGCTGCTGCTCCGGGTGACCCTGGAGGAGGGGACAGAGCTTTGGGTGCTGTCACTTCAGCTGTGCAGGGAGGGACGAGCAGAGCCTGAGGCCGTGGCCAGCACTGCCCACACGAACACCTCTGTGACCTGCGAGCCAGGGAAGGTCACAGAGTTCTGAGGACGTGCCAGACACGGGGACCTGCGGTCACTTTGTCACCCAGGCAGGGCTGAGGCTGCTGTCCCTGCCTCAGGAACAGCCTGGCAGAGCCTCCTGTGCTGAACTGATGCTGAAATAAACAGGAAAATAGGGAGAGATTCCCCTCCTGCAGCACCTGCAGGGTCCCTCTGCCTGCTCAGGGGAGGGCAAGAGGAAATGTTTAATTTCCAATAACTGTGTGAAGCTGCCCCTAAAGCCAGCGTGGAGCAGGCTGGAGGGCAGGTGCTCAGTGAGTCAGGAAACAAGATCAATTAATAAAATACCTCATGGAAATTCCTGGGTTGCAACTGCAGCTGCAAAAGCTCTTTAACGTCCACACTCTGTTATTAAATGCCAGAATAAAGAGCTGGGGAGTGGATTCTATTCTGGCTGTCGTTTTGTGTGAGTGCAGGTCAGGTCCCTCTGGATTTCTGAATAAATCTGGGCTCTTGACAGAGCATGAGGAGCCTTCTGGGTGCTGGGGTCCAATCTCCAAAGCAGAATTTATCTGCTGCAGCCTTGGGTTTCTTGGAGGATTAATTCACTTAATCATAACTGTTTTCTGCAAGCATTTAAATCAGCTGCTAATCCTCATCTCTTCCTTCATATTAGCTAATTAAATCAAGTTATTATTTTTAAGTGTTCCCTCAAAGCCAATGATTCTTGTGGAAATGGGTGAGGAGGTCTGTGAGATGTCCTAGACAGGATCCTGTTCTTTTGGGGGCTTTTGGTAGCTTTTATTTAACATTCCTCTGGCAGCTTAGGAAGTATCCTCTTTCTTCATGTTGTACAACAAGCCAGTTCTGTGTTCTTGTTTTTATTCATAAAGACAGATAATAAAATTAATACCTTTGGTGGTAGTAGCAGATCACCCCCTGCAGCTTTTAGGCAGATCTTTGTGATAAATGAAGTTACTCGCCAAAAATAGCAATAAACAAATTATACAAGCAGAGTTCAATCTGCATTGAGTCCCCACAGACATACCTGGGAAAGCTTGTTAGAAGTAATTGTGGTTTTGTTCCACTTCTCCCTTCCCTCAGGTTTTGTTGCAGGAGATAGCAGCAGCAGAATCCTCTTTGTGTGATTAATCTGCCTGGTGCCTCCTGCAGCCACCAGAACCTGTTTGGGGCATTTGTCCTGCTCCAGCTGGGACATCCTGCAACCCCGGGGGCCTGTGGGCATCCAGGCACTGCCCAGTGCTGATAAAAGCAAATTATCTTAATTTCTGCACACCCTGGAACCCCAGGGGACAGATGTAAAATCTCCTTGGTGGCGTTTTTGCGGAGGGGAAAAATAAATCTGTCAGGGAAGTGATCCTCAGAAACACCAGCTTTGTCCTGGCTGACTCCCCCCAGTGCAAATCCTTAGGGGTTTGGGAATAGGAGACTTCTCCCTATTTTATTCCCAACCCCAAAACTGAATCTGCTGTTCCCTCTCTGGTGCAAAGCAGCACAAACGTTGCACTTCCTGGGGTTGCCTTTCCTCAGCCAGGACTGTCAGACCTGGTTGCTCTTTAAGGATTTTGAGATAAATTTTACCTCTGGGAAATCTCCAGGTATTTCATTACATTTCTGGAATAATTGTCCTCCCCTTTTGCTCATTTCTAGAGGGAAAGATAACACCTCTCTTTCATTAATGAGCCTTCTTTTATCTAAATTATTTAAATACGAGGCGAGGTCCCTGCTCATTCTCCTTCAGTATAGGCAGCCCTATACTGAGCTGCTAAGGACACTTCTAAATGAGATTTAATAATATAGCAGGACATTTAGCATATATTAATTAAATATCAGCAGATGGTGAGGAGAGCCCTTGCTGCGAGTGAGTACAGAGGAATGGAAGTGCCACGTAATTAACCAAACCTGCAGAAACAATGGAGCTGCAATTACTTTTCCCCTAACAGGTTACACCACAATGCCAAGGAATTGAATCACTGCCCAACTCCCTTTCTGTTCAGTGGCAGAGTTGTGGAGGTGGAGAGGAGCAGTGTAAAAGGGTTTGGAATCTCCTCTGTGAGAGCAGCTCTGGCAGCTCAGGAACCTGGAGTGGAAGCTGGGCATGAGGTTGGGAAAAAGGCTCTGGTGGTGCAAGGCTGCACTCATGGAGTGAACCTGAAAATTGGTGTGAAATCTGGACATCTCTGAGTGCCATCAGCACAGAAATCCCTGCTGGCACCGTGCTGCCAGCCAGCCACACGTTTGGGGTTTGGCCAGGCCGGACAAAGAGGGATTTTTGTCCTTCCCTCCAAGCTAAGGTGGCCTCAGGCTTCACCCTCTGCGTGTCCTCCAAGCCCTCCTTGGGTGTTCCACCTTTGGCTGAACCACAAGCACAGCATCTTCTTAGGATTAAAACTCAGCTCTTATAAAGATTGGCATAAAATCCCTGGAGGTCTGGCAGGATTTGGGTTTTCAAGCCCATTTTCCAGCTCATTTTCCAGCCCAGAGCTGCAGGGGGTGTCTGAGCACCAGAGAGTTCCTTGTCAGGCACCTTGTGAAGGTTTTGGGTTTGTGAGGCTGCTTCTCCTTGGGTCGTGAGGTGGGAACACTCAGGATGGCAGCAGCTGGCTGAGCTGCCTCCCCTGAGACAGCAGTGCTTATACAAAAATAAATTAAACCCCTAATCCTGCAGACCTCTTCCCCTGCAAAATCCTCATTTGTGCCTTTTTCCAGGGCAAAGCAATATGTAGTGGCAGAAGCAGCTCTGTTAACTTATGTTGGTGGAGTTCCTGTTATATTCAACCTGACATAAAATGCCAAGAAATGGCCAAGAATGACATTTAAATGCATGGAATCGACAGCCCTACCTCTAGGTGTGGGTTTGCTGGAGTTTTTTTTCCCCCCTAAATAATAATGTAAAGCTACATTTGCCATCCAGTTCTGCTACCTTAAAGTACCTTGTTTGACATTTTACTGTGATGAGTGAACCTTTAACAAGGTCATTAGCTTTGAAGGATTTTTCTCCCGGGGCTGTGGCAAGCAGTTTATTCTAAATAGCCAGGAAGAGAGAATAAAATATAAATAAAAATAACACTGTGTAACTGTGAAAGATTTCATTTGTAAAGAACATAAAGTGGAAGTCTCCACAAAATAATCCGGCCCTTCAAGAAGCCAGCAGTCATTGAAATGAATAAATCCAGGCACAGCAGAATAACTCCATAAAAATAACACCAAACTCCTCCAGGTTTATGGGAGAGGAGTCCCTGTGAGGAGGGGACCTGGAGCAGTTCTGAACTGCAAACGCTCCCAGAATTGCCACTCAGCTGGAGAGGGAATGGCAGCAGTGATAACAGGAGCAGAAATGGCTGGATTCTCACTTAAAAAGTGAATGGGGTGAGATCGTAATCCGTGCTTTTCTTGAACCCCTGGATGGTGAGAAGGCAAACCCTGGAAATGGTGAGCTCGGAGCTCCCAGTTCTCAATGGCTGCTTTGGTTATTGATCAGGAGAGGCCAGGGGTGCCTGCTGTGGGTTCCCACTGAGCTGCAGGGCTCTAACGGGTTCTCCTGAGCTCACACGAACCTCTGGCCACTGCTGCCTGCAGAGACCCTTTATCAGAGGGTTGAAATGAAATTGTCCATCAGGAATTCCAAGGGAATGATGTGGGAATGTGCTCATCCTGCCCTGGCTGTGCCTTCAGGAGGCACCTGGACTGTGGTGCTCCATCCCTCAGGTGATTTCCTGACATCCTTCACTGCTTTTAGCCCCAAAAGGGAGAGCCCAGCTCCTGCTGGGAACCAGTGGCATCCCATTCCCGAAGGCAGGGAAACGCCTGCTGTACCTGGCGAGGGGAACAGACTCTCCCTGAACCTCTCTGGCAAAGAGCAACGCCGAGTCCTTGATGTGCTCTCAGGAGTGATTTGTCCTTTGTGAAACTAATCTGCAGCAGTGTGGACAAACTCCTGCAGAGACACAATGCACTGGGACAAAAATGGATTTGAGACAAGGATAATCCAGCCAGTGGGCAGCACTGGGAATTCCATTTCCCACCGTGGATGCTGGGACTGCTTGTGTGTGTCTCTATCCATACAGGACCTGACAGGCACTGACAGCCGAGTGTTACAGTGGGAGATCAAGGAAATGCTCCCAGATAGTGCTCGAGATGTCTTTGTCAACTCCCATCAGCCCTGAGAGCAACCAAAGCAGAGTTCAGCCTAATTGGCTGGTATCTCATTAATTGCACTATTTAGTCAGTCATTATCAATGAGCACGAGGAGGAATTTTAAGATATTTATTTGCTGTCTATAGCAGGGGAAGCATCTTCTGTTCAATACACAAATATGTTGCCCCTTATCTCCTGTCTCACAAGGGATTTGTTTAACCAAGGCTCCGGCTGATATGAGCAGGCTTTTAAATTGAAAAATTGCAATTCATTCCCCCACAACTTTGATACAAGTCTTATCAGCAGGAGGAAGTGACAAAAACATATCTCTTCTCCAAGACAGAGGAAGGATTAGCTGAGCAGCAAAAGAGACTTCACTTCGTGTCTCAGGAAGGAGAAGAATGGGAGGAAAGCTCTGTCCTTCACCAGAGCGTGGCTGCACACCAAGGGCTGCTGCTGGGCCTGGCTTTGGGCCGCTCTCAGCAAGGTCGGGCGCCTTTGGTTCCTCCTCAGACTGAAATTATTGCCCAGCTTCTCGAGGTGTGAAATGATGGGGAGTGCAGAGAAACAGCCAGGCAGGAGATTGGGGTGTTTGCTGCGCAGAGCCAGCCCTGGAATGTGCTCGGGAGCCACTCAATTCCCTGGAATCAGGCACAGGAGTCCCCAATAAATGGATTTCGTTACTTTAACCACTTCCTCTCAGAATCCCCCTCAGGTCACCAGTGGTTTTTTACAGGAGGAAATCGGGAGGAGGAACAAAGCCCATGTTTGCTCCTTGCTTTGCTTTTTCCATTGAGCTCCAGGCCCAATCAGGACTAATTAGGCCCCTTTGTTCCTCTCCATGAGTTCTGCTCCAGGCCTGTGGCTCCAGACCCGTGGTTGAATCATTACAGGGATCGATGGGGGGGATTTGTGATTCAGCTGGATGGAAACTTGGCAGAATGATAATGTGAAACACTCTTTGATAATCAATATGTGATGGGACGGGGCTCGAAAGTGCAGAACTCTCCAGATCTGCTACAAGCAGCTGAATTTAGCAGCTTTACAAAGGGATGGTGGTAAATATTCAGATCAAAAAAAGGAGCTCAGAGCATGTGGGTTGTTATCTGAGATCTGTCAGTCTGAACCACCCTCTCCTGACGTGGAGGTTTGAACTTAATTCCAGCTCCAAGGTGCAGCACAGCTCCGAGTTGTAACATTTCTGTGTCCTTGGACAGAAAATAGTAAAGTCAGGGTCTTAATTACCCAGATAGACTTTGAGTATGGAGGGAAATTTATGTGAGGTCTCTATTTCCCACTTAAAATTCCACGCCCGCGCTTACATGGGAGTGGAATTATTCTCCAGCATGGAATTGCTTCAGTCCATCCCAATCTGGATCACTTTTGCTCTCCTTTAAGGGAAGAGCAGCAATAACTCAATTAAAGTGACATTGTATTCATGGTGGCTCGTGCCAGCTAATAAATAGTCAGAGCTGTTCGTGCCACGTTTGGGCTCCTCTCCTGTGTTTGAAGAGCGGCACAATTTGACATTTGTGTGTGTTAAATCTTCCCCGGCAGCCACCGTGAGCAATGAATTAAGTGTGGAAATTGGAATGGTGTCCTGGGGAGGAGAGGGACTTGTCACACTCCTTCTGACAAGTGCCTGGCTGGGGTGGTGGCACTTTTGGGTGGAGACAAAGCCCCCGGGCCACTCACTTCAAGCACCACAACGGAAAGGAACTTGTAATTTCTTGCAAAACACTCTTCCTTCCAGAACAATCAGCATTATTTTCTATTAATTACCGCCACCTGTGTGATTTAATAACCTGTGTGAGGCGGAACATTTCCTCTCAGCTCTGAAAGGCACTCAGTGCTTCCTTCACTCCACCACGCGAAATCGCTTCACATCCCCGCAATCCCAGAATGTTTTACAAGTGGCCCTGCTCTGGCGCAGACCTCCCCATCTGTTTGCCTGAATAATAATTTATATTCTGAGAGTGCCCTTTACCGTGCCTGGACTCTACACAGAACCATCTGCTGGAGTTGCTGGAATCCCGGGATTGGAGCTGTGCCTTTGGCCCGGCCGGGCAACCGGGAAGGTTTTTCCTGGCCATCACTCGAATTCCTGGTTTGTTCTGCAATAAGGCAAAGCAGGAGCTGGGTACAAGTTCCCCTGCCCCATGGTGGTCCTGTCTGAATGCCAGGGAGGGAAATCCCTGGATTAGAAGGGCTCTTTGTTCTTCCTGCTGGTTTTTATCTCTTCTCCGGAGGGAGAAATGCTTTATATGAGCAAAGGGAAGGTCTCACTGCCCAGGGCAGTCCTGCCCAGGAGCTGGTGCCACACTGTGAGAACAGTGTCCAGCAGGGCATGTGCTGGGTGCTGAATGAATTGTGGGTGAGGAATTATTATTATCATCATCATCATCATCATCCTCATCCTCATCCTCCTTGTATTGACTGCCAGGTTTTCAACAGATCTTCCTTTATCGAAATTACATAAATAATAATAAATCCCCTTGGTCTTTCCAGCTGTGGACTGTCCCGTGTCCCTTTGCTGTAGCAGCAGGAAGGAGCTGCCCTGTTCACTCTGGGACATTTCAGTTCCCCCCCTCCCCTGGATCCTGGTCTCCCATTCCTCTTCTCAACCTTCTCTTCTGTGCCTTTGCTGCAGAGGGAGAATTTTTGCTGTTCCTCCAGTGCCTGCAGCTCTCAGAGGAGCCATTCAAAGCTTTTAACCACAAACCAATTTCTGCTTCAATATCGGGAGCTGTGAGAGACACGAAACTGCCCCAAACTGCTGTGCCTGGAGGTCAGACCCTGCACTCAGCACCATCCCCACGTGGGCACCACCCAGCCCCACGTTTTGGTCCTGATTTGAGCAGGGCTTGGGGCAAGGGGATCTCCAGAGGTGCCTCCCAAAGGAATTACTGGAAGAATCCATGAATTTGGTCCGTCAGGCACTTCCAAACCTGTGGAGGCCCTTGGGCTGTGCAGCTGGTGGAGAGCGGGGATGAACATTCAGCTGCAGTCTCTTGTGCTGGCCGGGCTGCAGCCATGCTTTAAATGAAGAACAAATTCTCCTAATTGGTTTTTTTTTGGCAGATTTCCTGTGATAAATTATTCTCTAACTTTACAGCTCCTTGAATTCGGGTTTGCAGCGCTGTTTACAAACCCACGGAAAGTGACGCCTGAGCAAATAGACAATGAAAGAGATCTTGTAAACTGCAATTGTGTGTAATTGCTGCCTGGGAAGTGTTCATGGGGGAGAGAAAAGGCTTCCTCATTCTTTCAGACTTGACATTCAGAGTGTAAATGTTTGCAAATCTGCCTTTTCCTTCCCTAATTATTTTTTGTTTGTCAGTTTGTTTGCCCTGGTCCTGCCTGGGAAGGTTTGCAGGGCTGGGCCCTGAGTGACAGCAGCTCAGAGAATCTCTCCCATAATGACTCTGCCTCTTCCTGACTTGTGGGGGAAATTTGGGATATTCCAGCCTGTGGGGCAGTTGATGCTTTCGTGCTTTTTAAAGCTTTATCCGTGTTTTTGCTGTGCTCAGTCCTTCAGAAGTCACAGGCTGCAGCTGCCTCTGCCCTTGGGAACCCTGAGGTGAGGTTGGCTGCCCCTGTCGCAGCTTTGACAGGAATTCCAAATGAAGAAATGACAATTCCCTGCCTTTGGTGTTGGGGTTTTCAGGGGAGAAAATGACCGATAATCAATGAGGCTCCCAGACCTTCCCCTCGGGATCAGGAGCTCTTTTCCCTGCACATCCAGGAGCTCCTCCTGGGGCTTGTTTTCAGAACAAGCCCCAGGAGCTTCTAGATGTGCAAAGGAACCCAGCCCCAGAAACCTCTCCTGAGGGCAGAGAGTGGCAGGACTGGTAATTCTGTGAATTGTATCATTAATAAAATATATTTTATTCTATTTGATGCCGGCTTTGGAAGGTTCCTGTATGATTATTACATTTTTAAGCATCGGATTTTTTTTTTTTTTTTTTCTAACAGCTTTACTGGAGGCTAAATTGAGATCTAATACAAAATTCAAAGAGGTTCTGCTGAAATGCCATTAAAATTTTAACTTTATGTTCTTTCAGGGCTTTAAAAGTTATAGAGGCAAAGCAGTACAAGGCAAGAGGAATTTAACGACGAGGTTTCTGTGTTCTGTAATGGGGAGAGTGTCCAAAAAAGAGGCGAATTTTCTGCTTTCTGAGGATTTGGTAAAAGAATCTGCTGAGGAACAAGTCCTTGGCCCATCCCTGACTACAAATGGCACATAAATGTCTCCAAGTGTTTAGTGCCTCCCAGGATGGGTTTAATTCACAATCCTGAGGTATGAAAGCCTGGGGAGAATGTCCTTTGCAGGCTGTTGGGCACCAGCAGTCCCATTTAACGCCTGTACGCTGCCACCAGCGCTCACAGCTGGAATTCTGGCTGGAGCCTCTCCTGCGGCACTTCTGCTTCATCCAGGAAAAAAAAAGAGAAATATCACAGGCTGCCGTGCCTCCCCGCAGTGATCGCACAGGGCTTTTAATTTCTGTGATAGCCACTGAAAAATTCATGAAGGAGCTTTTCTGCTGCCTCACGGAAGTCAGTTCCTGCTGGAAGTCCGTGGTGGCAGGGAAACATTCCCTGATCTGGGAGGAGTTCGTGTGAAGTCTCTCTGCCTTTAGCTCTTATTGAAGCCAAAGGGGTCAAAGAAAAGCACTTTACAACCGCCGGGTGATGCTGTGCTGTTGTTTTGGGTTGGTTTGGGGGATGTTTATTCATTCCTGGGTTGTTGGTTTGTTGTTTTTTTTTTTTTTTTTTTTTTTTTGGTTTTGTTTTGTTTTGTTTTGTTTTGTTTTGTTTTGGGGGGGGGGGGGGGGGGTGGGGCGGAATCAGCACGTCCAAGAAATGCCAGATGAGGTAAGAGGGGTGGGAAGGGCAGGAACCAGAGTGGGAATTCTGGCTGGGGCTGCTCGTTGTGCCCGCAGCACACCGGGAAATAGGAATGTGCATCCATGTACACACATCCAGACATTCCTAAATCCAGGGCTTCTTTCTGGCTCTGTTTTAGAACTCAAACAGAATCTCCTTCTCGCCTGCTCACTCTTTATGGATTTTGCCCTACTTGTTCACACAACTGTTTCTTAAAAATCTCCGTGCCTTTGTTTTGACAGGGTTGAACATTCCCCAAGGGGGTTTTAGGCATTCGTGTGGAAAAGGGAAAAAACAGTTCCTTGCTGCAGGAGGAATGACCCAGAATTCCTGTGTGCACTGCAGATCCTCGGGGTGCCCGGCCTGGCAACAAACTGGTGTTACCAACCTTTAATTGAATTATTGCCACGAGATAATGGGTTGGCTCTTTGAGTTATTTTGAATTCTTTTGTTTCCGTATCAATAAAACGGCACAGACAGAATTCAGATCTTTTTGGAGAAGGGGAGTGGAAGGGGAGGGCACAGCGACATGGGCAGGGGGAACTGCTCTGGCCCCGTTGGGTTTATTCCTTTTGCAGCATCACATCTGCATTCCATGGGAGATTAAAACACAAAACACATTTTTCTGGCACAAAATGCTCTGGTGCAAAAGGCAGCGTTGGATGAGCAAAGCCCCAAGTGCTGAGGCATCAGATAGAAGATTTTGCAATATATATATATATATATGTGTGTGTTACGTCATACATCCAATATAGACACAGATCCTAAAACTGAAATTCCTGAAGCTCTGAACTCGTCACTTCGTGTCCCTTTCCTCAATGACATTCAGCTGCTTTACTTTGTCTCGTCCTTCAGCTGAAGCTGAATGGATTCTTGAATTCTGAAGGGCTTGGGTCAGTGGGGAATCATCCTTTTCATACCTGGGGGATTTTTGGGAAATCATCAACAAAATCCGTGGTTTGGTGGTAGGTGAGGAATTCCATCCACAGAGGAACAAAGGGAAAGGATCATTCAGGAGCCTTCCAGGAACAGCACCAGGGACAGGGGGGTCTGCAGGTGGCTTTGTGCCCCTGGTGCTGGGTGCTCGCGGGGCCCGGTGCTTGCACCGAAGGATGAACGGTCTGTGCTGTGCTGGCAGCAAACACGGGGATTTTTTACCCAGGAACGCTGTGAGCTGAGGCGTGACCTGACTCCACCTCAGACCTCATCCTGAGATAACCCAGCTCCTGTCACCCAGCTGGGAAGGAACTTGGGGCTGATTCCAGGTGAGGAGCAAAGCCTTGGACAGCTCTGAGCTGGGGAGAGGCACAGCAGCTGCTCCTGCCCTGCACTCACCCGGCGCTGGTGAAGTTCCTGGTGTCGGTGCTGTGTTTATCTGCTGGGAGCTGGATAAACACAGAGTGGGAGCTCAGCGGAGCCTCCCTGATCCGTCCTGACAGCAGCGCTGTGCCCGCACCTGGCGGGGTTTAACCCTGTGCCTGCGCTGCCCTGCTCATGGGGACAGCCCCGGTCACAGCAGGGGACAGCCCCAGCTCATGGGGACAGCCCCAGCTCATGGGGACAGCCCCGGTCACAGCAGGGGACAGCCCCAGCTCATGGGGACAGTCCCAGCTCATGGGGACAGTCCCGGTCACAGCAGGGGACAGCCCCAGCTCATGGGGACAGTCCCAGCTCATGGGGACAGCCCCGGTCACAGCAGGGGACAGCCCCAGTCACAGCAGGGGACAGCCCCGGTCACAGCAGGGGACAGTCCCAGCTCGTGGGGACAGCCCCGGTCACAGCACGGGACAGCCCCAGCTCATGGGGACAGCCCCAGCTCATGGGGACAGCCCCAGTCACAGCAGGGGACAGTCCCAGTCACAGCAGGGGACAGCCCCAGCTCATGGGGACAGTCCCAGCTCATGGGACAGCCCCAGTCACAGCAGGGGACAGTCCCAGCTCATGGGGACAGCCCCGGTCACAGCAGGGCTCTGCTCCATTCAGAGCCTTAAACGGAGCCTGGCAGGGTGGGAGCGACCTGGGCACCTCCTGTGGGGACACAGGGACACCTGGCAGGGTCCTCCTGTTCTGGGGACAAGGCTGAGGGCTCTGATTTATCTCTAACCCTCCCCCCAAGCCACTCTCCCCGAGGTGCCTGAGCAGGCACAAGATGGATTTCCTGGAAATGGGATGTCAGCTCCATCACTAAAAACCAACTGGTGCAGGCAGGCCGGGTGAGGTTTCCCTCCAGAGAGGGTTTTGTTTAAATTAGTGGCTGAAATTGATACTTTTTCCCAACATCTGTTCCTGCCCCTGGTCCCCTGATGCTCCTGGTGAGAATGTCAAGTGCCACTGCCCAGCTTTTCCTCACACAGCTTCTCTAAACCTTGGCCACAGATGTTGTTTGTGGCTCGCTCTGTTCTTCTTCTCCCTTTTATGGACTTGCCTTTTCAGGCATAATTAGACTTTGTTGATGCAGATTTCTGGTGAGCAGCTGTGTCAGTTGCTTTGGGAAGTTCAAGGCTTCGCACTGCAGTGGGCTCCTAATGTTCATTAAAACCCTCGATCGGGCCAAGGGAAGAAGGATAAAAGGCGATGAAACCCCAGCCACATCCTTGTGCTGGTAAACAAAAAGCGTGGCAAGAATTGGAACAGAAGCCTCCAGTGAGTGATGGGCAACATTTCTGCTGAGTCCCTGACAGAAAGTTCATGTAGAAATTTAAGATGTGCACTGGATGGCATCTAACTTATCCTTGGTCACAGTGAAAATTCTACACAATTTATTTCTGCTCCCTGTGTCCTGTCCCGCAGCCACCCTGTACCTGTGACGGTGCTCTGCTCTCACACCGTGCCTCCTCAGCTTCCTGAAGAGTTTTTAAATGTTTATATTTAACAGAATTCAAAGGCTGCCTTTAAAAGGTTGGGGTGTGGGCCCTGAATTGCATCTGCATTTATAAAAAGGGGTGGGAGGTTTCCCCTCTCATTCTGAAGGTCTCAGGATGGAGGGGCTCAGGTGAGTTCATGTCTTGAGTGCGTGACTGAGGCTGGACCTGGTTTTTATCCTAACCCAGCTTCTGGGGAGGTTCCTGTGGCTGCTTTGTGCAGAAAAAAGGGCTGAAAGCTCGGAAATCTCTTCACGAGGAGAAGCAAATCCATCCTTGAAATGAAATCCGAGCGTGTTCGGTGTCAATAACCAGCCCTGCAATGGCATCTTGGATCTGCTGCTCCAAATGATGCTGATACGGGAGATCAAAGCTTTGCTCTGAAACAGGAGCGCTCGCTGGCAATAAATCGTGTTAAGGGTTTCTTGGCACAGACAAGTGCCAGGGCAATGGAAGTTTTCCTGGTTTTCCAGCTCCTCCACAGTGGCTGCCCAGGGTGCTGTGAAATGCCTGAAATTCCCTTCCCAGGAGAAGGGAACGGGGATGGATTGTGGCCTGAGCTCAGCCCAGAGCAGAGCTTCCTCTGTGCAAAACCGGTTTGACGGGAGGTGTTGCCAAAGGAATTGTCCAGAGAGCCCTCCTGGACCGGGGGAGAGCTCAGGGAGCCCTCCTGGACCGGGAGCAGGAGATTTATTGGCCATTTCAGGGCTGCCAGGAGTGCACTCAGCGGAGGGATAAACGGGAATGAATTGGAGCAGCTCCTGCTTTACTCGGTTCTTTTGGCTGGTGGAATTCAGCTCTGAATTTTCTGAATAATCTGAATTATCTGAATTTTCTGAATTACCTGAATTACCTGAATTACCTGAATCCTGCCCCTGCAGAGGGGGGTTCCCTGCCGGGGGCTGAGCGGGACCTGTCCCCCTGCATCTCCTGGGGGCCAGGGCTGGGGGTGGATATTTTGGAGCCTGGCTATTTTTGGAGCAGGGCTGGCAGGCTGCCGCTGTCACTGAGCTCCTGTTCCCTGCTGCCTGGCGGCAGTGACACGGAGGAAATGCCAGCCCCATCCCAAAGGGAATCTCTCCCTGCTGGGATCAGAGCCCTGCACCCACACCCACCCCGGAGCCGGCCAGGGGGAGCACAGATCCAGCTTTTTCCTCCCTTTCGCTCTTCATTTCCACGTTTGAGGCACTTGTTCCTGGCAGCGATCCCTGAGAACCTGGAAATCCGGGGCTTTCTGGGCTCTCCCAGCTCCAGGTGCAGGATCTGACCGCAGCCACGGGACCAGATGGTGGAAGCTGCCCGCGGACTTTGGGGAGAGGAGAAATGACTGAATATCCTGGCTAATGATCCTGTGGGAACTGCGTTTATCTGCCAGCATCTTCTGCGTGAGGAACCTCTGTATTCTGTAAAATCTTCCGAGCTGAAGGTGACTTGTTGTGTTTTAGAGCATGAGCAGGATTCTCTCCATAGCAACTGGAGTTTAGCAGCAGAAATGTCGGATGTTTGGGGAGATGTTAAGCTTTGGTTGAAGATTTTTGACAAAAAACATGGTGGAAATGTAGACGTTTCTTTATTTGTATTAAATAAAATTAAATATTACTTAGGGACAGCCTGAGAGAAAATTAGAAAATGTTCTTTTTTGTGTTTTCTGCGCAATACAGATTTAGGGATGGGAGAAAAAGAAACAGAACGTTGCTGTAAGAAATCGCTGGAAACAACAATGAATGTGTGAAACCGGGGACGTTCACACCTTTTTGTGGTGCAGCTGCCGCCGGCCGCGGCCACCCCGCTGCCAAGGAAATCCTTCCCAGGCACGAATCCAGTCCCCGGCAGCCTGTGAACTCCACTGCCCTGTCTTGCAATATCTCACGTATTTTGAGATGATTTGGAAACGAAGTGTCTGGAAAATACAAAGGTTGCAAGTTCATCTTAAAGGGGTTTTTTATTCTCTCTCCTACTTAGTGATCACTTAGAAGGAAACGCTGAAAATGACAGGAGCTGGGATGCCAAAATGAATGCATTTGGGATATGGAGGCAAATACTGTAGGACAATACCCCTGTGGAAGGAGAAGGTTCGTGGCTGGAGATGGTGTTGGAAGGACGGTGAGGAAGGTGAAAGGAGGTGAGGTCGGTCACGGAGTCAATGAATGGAGCTGCCAGAGCCAGGAATGTCTGAACACAAAATCCATTCACATCCAAATCAGTCCCAGGAGGGAAGGCAAAGGATTTGTGCAGCTGCTCCCAGAGGGGCTGAGCCCCTGCAGGGCCCTTGGGAAGGATCTTGGCTGGGACAGGGAACAAACCCTACAACAACTGCTGTGAGCAAATACTCCTGACTCAGCGCCCAGGTCCTCAGTGAAGCACCAGGACGGAAACGCTGGTGCCTCTGCACTCCTGAAAACCTCTGGGGAAAACTCCTCAAACCCAAATGAAATGGTTCGAAAAGCTGCCTCAGCTCTCGGGGTTGGCTGGGCCAGACAGCAAACACTGCAGGGTTGGGGAGTTTGAAGCTGTTTCCTGTTTCCACAATCCTCCAAAACCATCAGTAAGGGCTCCAGAGCAGGAGGTCCAGCAGGGATCTGGGAGCAGAAGGAGCAGGGACTCCTCTTCCCCCCCCCCCACACACAGGGGCTGTGAGAGCCCAGCCAGGATTAAACAAACCCCCAGGGCCTCAGTTCCCTCAGGATCTTGGTTTTAGGGCACAAAGGCCACTCAGACCCTCTCACATCTCCCTCCTCTCCATCAATAGATGGAGCTGGCACCACACAAATCCATGGGAAGTCAATCCTGGGAGGCCTCAAGGGCTCCTGCTGCCATCAGGATGAGAGGAAAACACATCAAACAGAGCTGGCATCCCTTTTAAATCGGATCTGTAATTGTTATCCCATCAAAATACATATGGATGAGGAAGATAAGGGTATTTTTTAAGGACCAGTTCATTAAGTTCTGATGAATTTCTATCATATACCTGCTGCAGTGCTTGAGTTTATTTGGAATAACGTTTTTATCAGCTACCAACTCCCTTTGGTGGCTTTTCTTTCATGATTTTTTTTGGTTGTGAGATAAAACAATGCATTTTAGAGAAGCTACTGATGACTCTGACATTTGCCCAGAAACTCTTCTCTCTTACAGCTGCAGTTTGAAACTTACTTGAGCTCTGAATTAATTCCTGCTTGTACGATTCCACCTTTCATTACTAATTGAACCACTATTACTGGTCTGAAACGTTAGTTGGAAGGGCTGAATTCCCAGAAAATTGGGGTTGTCTCTTTATCCCGGGGTGAGCAGAGATGGGAGGGGTTTTTATTCTGTTGGTGCCACGAGCTGAGATGGTTTTTGGCGGGGACAGGAACAGCAGCTCCTTCTGCTGCATCAACTCTGGGCTGGACAGAGACACAGCTGGGCACAGCTGGGGAATAAGAGGAGGAATAAAAGGTTGGGTTTGGTGAAAAAAACACCGAAATGGGAGAATCCCGGGCTGTGACAACTCTGCCTCGCCTGGAACTGCTGCACGAAGCCCAGGAGCCACCTCGGGCTGTTTGGGATGGAGGATGGGATCAAGGCAAAGAAATGTGTGGCAATTCCCTCCCGCGGCTTCTGTTCCACGGGAGATCATTAAACCTCCCAGAGGAGAGAGGACGAGCCCTTCCTTCCTCGGTCCCGGGAAGCGGAGGCTGTGCTTGGAAAAGCAAACACAGTCACTTCACGCTTTTAATGAAACATTCGAGCAGGCACTCGGGAGCCCGTCGTCTCCCAGGAGTTAATTGATATTAAACTTGGTGTTTCTGCTGCTAATGAACGGCAGCAGAGGAGAGAAACTTCCCTCGGTGAGGCAGGAGCAGCAACTCCTCCTCTTTCACCGTGTGCTGGTGTGACCCTAAGGACAGGAAGGATCTGCAGAGTGTGGTTTTCATCCTCTTCCCCCACAGTGATCTAACGGGGTTTGTTTAATAACATTCCCTTTGTTCTGGCAGGTAATCATGGGCTGGCCCAGATAGCATCACAAATTCGCTCCTTTCTGATAACGGGATCTTATCAGGGCCTCAGCAGCACACGGCGATTTCCAGGATGTGGCTTTAATTAAAATGACAATATGGGACAGCTGGGGTGAGATTCCCCCGGTCCGGCATCTCGGCAGCATCAGCTGGAGAGGGACAGGGTAATAAATGTCTTTTATCTGGTAGAAGGAGAAGGGAGAGAAGCGTTTTGCTGACACAATAATCAGCTGCTGCTGGGTGGAACTTCTGCTGCACTTGGAACTTCAGAGGGAAGGGAAGGTGTGTGGAACCTATGGACTCTGCTGATGGATCCCCAAAACCCTAAAAACTAAAATGAAATGGGAGGGTTTACACGTCTCTTCTTGGTCAGTGGTGATGGGAATGTCAGGTTTTGTGATGTGGGATGCAGGATTTTTGGAGTACAACACCCTCTGTGGCTGGGCTGGGTTGGTTGGGGCCTGGCGGTGCTCTCACTGCAGAAGGTCAGGGTTGTAGCCAGCATTTCCAGGGCTGGTTTGGAAAACAAAGCGAGGCATTCCTGACCCACAGATCGGCAAATTGGTGATTCAGAGATGAGGAAAGGCTGGATTTGCCCGGCTCTGAGGGGAGGGATGTGCTGTGCGCTGCCCCTTCCTGCCCAGGGGATTGTGGCACCTGGGGACAGCGCTGCAGTGCTGAGGCTCAGGAGGGCTCTCTGAACTCCCTCCCTGCCCCAAAGCTCCAACACCTTTAGAATTCCCACCTCAGAATCCGCAAATCCAGGGCAAGGCTCTTCATCTTCGTGCTGCTGCCAGGGAAACCAGGGTGGGGAGAGCGAGCCCGGCCTTATCTGCAGCACAGGGCTGCTTATCGAAAATCCCGCCTGCCCTCCTCTCCCCACCCTCGAGCTCCGCCATCCTCGCTCCTACTCCCCAAATTCCCATTGATAAGAGCCCGCGGTGCCTCCTTTTCCGTCGGGGATCCATTGGACCCGTGGTCACAGCGATGGGGAGGGATAAGGGCGGCAGCAGCCGATGGAAGAGGAGGAATTTCCTCCCCAAGGCTCCCTCTGGGATGGATCTCTGCAGCCGCAGCTCTCTGGGGAGGCAGGGCTTGGTTCAAACCGCATTTCCCAGTTTCTGACGGGGTTTATCGCCTCTCGTTTGGGGCCGTTCGCAGCCTTTGAAGGTGCGGGGGGAGCACTTCAAAGCAGGAGCTGCGCCCCAGCCAGAGCCGAAGGTTTTCCAGCACTAAGCATCTTCTAAATTGGAATTTCATTCTCTTAACGCCATAACGCAATCACGGCGAGCTCTGTGAATATCCCAAATAACGAGAGATGACAATGGATGAAAAGGCACCGGGAATCAGCTGACTTAGGGGAAAATAATTACTTTTACTCAGCAAAGCTGAAGTTAATATTTTTGAAGCACTGACTTGCCCAACAGAAATCTCCTCGGAGGAGTTTTTCCTTATTAATCTCAGTGCTTTTTCTTGCTTTGTTTTATTCCTCTGTATGTATTTTCCAGCTTTGAAAAGCTAAATGAAAGTGCTTTATTTCCTGTCGTGATTGGCTTTGAAATCAGAGGTTAAAGGAATCTCTGTGTGGCTGAGAATTTATTCCCTTGCTGGGGATCATGTTCCAAAAGCCTGGTGTGATGCTCTGCTTTGGTGATACAATGCAATACACAGTGATGGCATTGGCTTTAATTTCTTTTTTCATATCAAGGTCGTGTCACTTGAAGTGCAGATTTCCCTGACACGACGCTGCAAGAATTGGGTTTGTGTCTGACTCTGCAAAACCCCTGGATTTATTAAAATGTGGGTGTTTACCGACATGGGAAATACAAACATCCTACTAAAAAATATCCATTTCTTATCTGGAGCATTGCATATTTCCTGGGACTGGGAGAACTTTATTGCAAATCTCAGCTTGGCTCCAAATCCAAGAGCAGTCACGTTCCCACCTTAAAATATAGTCCTGGCTTAGAAATGTGAGTCTCTTTATCTTAGTTCATTACAGCCACCCTTTAAATAATCAGTAATTACCAGCCTTTAACCTTTAGTTCTAACCCGAGACAGCAGTTATTTCATATTATTTTACCTTAAGCGTTGAGGAAAGTAAAAAATCTGTATTTCAAAGCAATTTAGGGTTTTATCACATGATCCGGGCCTTTGATGGCTTTGTAATTATTCTTACCTGGGCTGTCTCCTTCTGCCTCCCTTCCCACAAATTGTCTTTATAGGAGGATCAAGGAATTGTCTCCTTCAGCTCCCTGGGCACGAGGCAGGAAGGGGAATTGAGGCACAAAGGGGACTCGAGGCAGAAAGGGGTGCCCTGGCTCAAGGCTGAAGGGAAAACCCCATGGAAAACACTGAAATTCCCAAATGTGCGTGCTTCAGTCCCTGCTCTGGGGTTTGTTGTGTTGCATCTTTCACAAATTTATGGTATCGGACAGTTAAAGTAGATCAGGGATGGCCTTGGATGATTCACCTGGGAATTTTGAGGGAATGCTTGGCCCTGGGAAGCAGAGCAGGTAAATTCCAGTCTTCTGTCCAGGATGAAATCCGATTTCAGCGTCACAGCTGTCTCTGACCTGTTTGGGACTTGCAGTCCCCGTGTAGGAAACACCTCCGGGGGCTCTGTTGCCTCCTCTACATGAGAAGGAGAGCTGGGTGTCTTTAACTGCATTTAATTCCTCTGGTGTTTTGGAATGACAAACACCAGAACTACAGGAGAGAAGGGTCCAGAGGTGAGCTTTCCGCAGTGTTTGGCTCCTGTGTGAAGGTAAATCACACCAAAGACATAAAACGTTGGATTTTAGATAGTTCAGATCAATTGTAGGCAAAATTTCCTCTCCTTTATCTGCCAGCAGTGGAACCTGGGCATGTATTTCCATTTAGTAAAGCAGATTTATTGGTAAATTCTTAAGAGACTCTCAAGATTTGAGGAAATTTTGGTGTTTGTAGTAAGTTTTTCTGGTAAAACACCAACACCTGAAGCCAGGTCTGGACAAGCAAAGCAAAACCCTGCATCCCACTCTGCTGGGTTCTTTTTCCTGAGCTCGGAGAGCTTTCCCTGGAGCCGGAGGAAATTCCACTTCATCTCTCACCGAGGGTCACTTGCAGCGAGCCGCCGCCCTCGGTGGTCGCTTCTGGCGGAGTTCGCCGCGTTCGGGCTGAGCCCATCCTCGCATCCTCCGTGCGCGGCCGCGTTCGGCGCCGGCTGCTTCCCTCTGCTGCACGGAGCCAGAAGTGCTCGCCAATCCCGGAATCCCGGCCCTAGGCGGTGCTTTGCCCCCCGATCCCGCTGGAAGGGGGGGGGGGAGCAGGGCTGCCTGGCTGCCGGGATGGGATGGGGGCGTGGGCAGTGACCCCTCCGCCCCGCGCCTTTCTCTCCTTTCTCCCAAGTGATGTTTTGATGCTTCAGGAACGTCTCGGCTCCTTGCTGTGTTTCGCTCCTGAGGTCACCGAGCCGTTGCTCTCCGCGATTTGGGGCTGATCATGAACAATTCCGAGCCACGGATTAAATGGGAATGATTGAAGCAAAGAGGCCACGTCCCCCTTTCCTGCTGCTCCTGGAAAGTCGCGGTGAGGTGGCCACTGCAGAAGCACAGGAGGCAACTCAGTGATGACACCCGGGTGCCTCCAGCCCTGTGCTTCATTAGGGGCAAATCCTGTGAGGTTTCTCCACGTCGGGGGCAGAGGAACGTGGAACTGTGGGATCAGTCCAGGACAATGCAGGGAAGTGTCCCTGATCCAGCCAAACATGTTTGCAGTGTAATTTAATTTGTTTAAATGGCTGCTCTCTCCTTCCCAGGCTCCTCGGGCTGCACAGGGCAACATCCAGAGGAAACTCAGATTTTGCCACTGAATCCCAGGATCTTTGAGGGTGGAAAAGCCCTCCAAGGTCACCGAGTCCAAGCTGAGCCCCATCCCCACCTTGTCCCCAGCCCAGAGCACTCAGTGCCACATCCAGGCCTTCCTTATCTTCCTAATTTTCCACAAGCCCTGGATGTGCCAGTGGAGGCGAGACCAAAGCATTGATTTACGTCGGCAAATATAAAAAGGGCCTGGAATGAAATAATAATGAAATAATAATTAAATAATAACGAAATAATAATTAAATAATAATTAAACAATAATTAAATAATAATTAAATAATAAATAATAAGTAAAAAATAAATAATAAGTAAATAATAACGAATGCTGAAATTGGAGGAAGTGCTGCAGGTGGAATTTCGAGCACCGCTCATTTCCCCAAATTACAAATCAAAGAGCGAATTAGGTATGAAGATGATGACATTTTCTAAATGCCTGGGTCTTATGGTTCCTAAAATCGATGGGTGACGTTCAGCTGTTGTGCCCCCCCGGCATGTTAATGCACAGTTCCCCATCCTGAGCCCAGCCAGCCACTCCAGCATTTTACTTTTTATCAGATTCGCTTTGCTCTGCGCTCTCTGCTGATCTTTGGAATGAGTAAACACAGGGAAATAATTGCATTGTATTTCATCTTAGATTAATGAATTAAAAATAATATAGATTTTTAGCTCATCAGAGCTGCTGGCTTGTGACAGATCAAATGGGGACTTCACTTGAAAGCAAGTGGCTGGGAATTGTTTAGAGAAACATCATGGGGGTTTTTAAAGAGCTTTTTTCTCATCTCTGAGGAGGATGAAGTTTATCCTTTGAAATAAAAGGGTTTCTACTTTTTGGGTTTTTTTTATATGGAAACAAAATAACGCAAAACTTGAGGGGACTGCAAAATCCAAACGGGAGCTGTTCCCAAAGGCTGCAGTGCAGCCTGGCCTCGCTGATTAAAGGCCATCAGACGTGTTTAAATTCTGTGGCAATTCTCTCTGCCAGGGCTCGTTTTGGGGCTGGGTCCAGTTTGAGTCTTGCTGCTCGGGGCAGTAATTCGTTATTTTGTGAGATTTTTAAGGTCGTATAAAGACACAGACCTTAGGAAATGCCTCCTGGAAAGCCCAGCTGTATGGAGAGGAGGGAAGGATGTGGCACAAGAGGAGGAGAAAATGATGAAACTTTTCATTGGTGTCACGAATTTTGAAAATTCTGCATTATGAATTTTGAATTTCTGTGTTGTGAGCTGTGGAAATGCAGAGGCCTCACCTGTGAGGGGCTCTCCCGACCTGCAGAACGTCCCAGGAGGAGGCTGTGGGTGCACAGAACCCCCTGGGCTGCGGGGACACAGGGACCCCATGCTGAGGAAGGAATTCCGGGGGCAGGGATGGAGAAAGGGCTGCACAGAACTAATATCCAGTATCTGTTTTATTGCTGGCCCGGCAGAGCAGGATCTTGGACGGGGCAGGGATGAGGGGATGTGTTCTGTCAACACCAGGGGATCCAAAGCTCCTCCAGCTCCGTGGGTTTGGGACAGCAGGGGCAGCTGGAGAGTGTCACACACCCGAGGGCAGAGGAAGAAGAAGAGGCTGAATTTCAGCAGCTTCTGATGTTCAGGGTGTCCTGTGGAACCCGACACTTTTATCTCCGCGGGATCGATGCCCGAGAACGGCTCCTGATGGTCGGGCTGGGCTGGGACAGCGGAGCCCATTCAGTGCTCACAGAATTCCTCTTACCTGTCGTTCCCGGGGAACATTTCTGCTCTCTCTGAATCATTTACCTGCCGCTCAGGTGGGAACATTTGCAGCTGCTCCCTGCCCGGTGCTCTCTGCCATGAACATCCCTGGTTCGGGTGCGTTTATTCTCCTTTCATCGCTGTACACGCTCAGGGCAGCAGCGGCTCTGTCACTTCCCGGGGATGTTTTTATTTGCGAGAGCAGGAAAACGAGGCAGCTGCCTTTCATCCGTGTCCCCAGCCCTCCTCTGACAGCCAGGTGACAGGAATCCTGGTTTATTCCGAGGCACAGGGGGGTTCTCCAAGGGCATCCATCAAACAACAGCCGAACTGGGATCACCCAGCTGCAGAGCTTCGTGCTGCAGTTGAGCAGAGACAGAGACTGAGAGCACCTTTGCAAGCTCAGCTGGAACATTCTGCTGAGCCTCCAGGATGGAGGAGCTGATTTATTCTTTATTTCCCCCCCTTTCAGCCTGCAGCTCTGTGGGTTATTGAGAATGATCGGGGTATTGGCGTCTTCTACCCGCAAAGATTTCCTTTGCAGCTGTGAAGTGCTGTGTGTTCAGCAAGGTAATGAAGATTGCAGGCATCTCTTCAGCGCCCAGCTGAGTGGCACAAGAACAAACCTGAGATGGGGGAAAAGGTGCCCAGAAGTTCCTGTGGAGTGGAGATTTTGGGTTCCAGGTTCTCTCTGCCGCTCCCAGGAGTGTTTTCCCACTGGGATGTGGCTGCTGGGCCAAGGTGTTCAAGAAAGGCCAAACCAAAGCAACTTTGACTTCTCCTTTTTGACTTCTCTTTTTTGGTGGGGTTTTGATGCAGCTGCCTCAAACTTTAGGCTTGGAGTTTCCAGGAAATGCAGGCTCTCAGATGTGGAATGTGGACCAGGCCTCCATTCCTGGAATCACTGAAGTGCCCTGGTGTGCACAGAGCTTTATTTCTCTATTTATTCTGTATTATTATTATTTATTCTGCGGCAGCGCTTGAAGGATGCATAACTTCAGCTCGAGCTGCACTCCACCAGCTCAGAAGAAGCTGCCTCACCCTGAGATTTTATTTTTGTGGAATATTCTGCTTATTTCCATTTCCAAGTGCGCTGATTGAAGCCACCAGCTGCTGCCCTTATTTCTACTTTTGCTCTCTCCTTCCCCATCAGAGCTGCGTTATAAACTGAGGACTCGGTATTTTTATCTGAAGCACCAAACACAGACTCCGTGGCGTAGGCAAAAATCCATAATTAGTGGGGCTCGAGGCAGAAGTGGCTCTGTGTGCAGCAGGAAGCGGCTGCGCTGACGTGGGCAGGCTCGGGAGGATGCTGTGCCACGTGAAAACTTTCCCGTGGAGCTGCCCAGCTCTGCTCCTCCGTGGGGTTTGTGTTTGGTTTGGGTTTTTATTATTATTATTGTTGTTGTTGTTGTTGTTGTTGTTTTTGTTTTCCTCAGCAGCGTTGAACACAGAGAAATTACCTAAAAGGCTGCTGAAGAAAATGTATTTTTCATGTATTTGCTCTCTGCAGCTCCACTCCTCGTTGTGAGCTCGAGCCTGGCAAACACTCGACGGCGAGGGAATAAGGAATCTTCTGATGTGCTGTGCTCAGATATTGATTTTTTTTTTCTCTCTCTCTTAAAATTCTGTTTACAAATTCCTTTTGCTTTAATTATTTGTTTCCTCCTGAAGTCAGTACAAAGCCAGGAGGACTGGGGGCCGAGCCCTGTTCTTCAGGAGATGGAACCAATCCTGCTGCTTTCTCCCAGCCTGTGCCAGGCAGGGACTCCAAAACATTTTGTCAGCGGTGACTGAGCCCCCCTAAACTTGAGATACGAGCAGGGTTTGGAGTTGGTGAGGCTGGGAAGGGGTGAATTCAGTGCAGCTGCTCGAGTGGGGATGGGCATGAGCCCCGATGGAAGTGGAGTTCATTTCCAAAAGAAAAGGGGAGTGGACACAAAATTGCAACACCTTGGCCAGGAATCCCACGGTGCTCACCTTCCACAGCCAGAATTCCTTGCAGGAGCCACGATGCAAACATGGCCCAGCTGCTCCTGCCCTGTGCTGTGGGAATCTCCACTCCAGGTCTCATTCTGGGCCTTTTCCTGCCCCGTCTCTGGGGAGTTTGTGTCCCCCAGAAGCTCTGATCCGTCACATTCACTGTGGCTTCTCCCCTTTCCTCTCCCTCTCTGCCCATTGCAAAGAAAACACCACTGATCCCCGAATCCTGTGCCCTGGCTGGATCCAAGGACAGAGCCTGGCAGAGCTGCAGTTCTTTATGACCACAGTCCCTCCTCCATCCATCCCCTTTCCTTCAGGTGCTGCCTTTGCTTCCCAGCCTCTCACTGCTCGGATTTATCCAGAGCAGAGCAGCTGTGGTTTCACTCGAGCAGAGCCAGGATTTTTTGGCCTTGGACCTTCGTGGTGTGTCCTGATCAGGTGTAATAAAAATACTGGTGTGCAATTAGCTGGGGAAGGGAAACTGCTGCCGCTGGCAAGAAACAGAATTTCAGATCACAGCCCCCTGCAATATTGATAACAACAGCCCAGAATGGGGGGATGGGCTTGGGGGGCTTCTTCATCCTGTTCCTGGTCACAGGAACGTTTTTTTAGGCGTTTGGGGACAAATGTGCAAGTTTAAAAGGGAGAGCAATTTGGGGAGAGCGCAGAGGGGCAGGGAGGGAGGGCACAGGGCCACACTTGGGTGTCGCAGCCTGGCCCCGGGGCTCCAGGGGGAAGGGTTGGGGCTGGTTCCAGCGGCTCTCCCGGGGCGGGGCTGGCGGGTCCCGCACCCCTGGGGGGGGGGGCCTCAGTGCAGGGCGGGGCCCTGGGCGTGTCCCCATCCCGCGCACCCGGGCGTGTCCCTGCGCACCTGGGCGTGTTGCAGCTCACCTGGGTGCCCCTCCCCCGCCGCACCTTGGGTGGGGGGGGGGGTCTCGCGTGTCCCCTCCCCCCCCACCTGTGCGCGCGCCGCCGGCAGGACCCGCCCCGCGCGCCCCTAATTGGCTGCGGGGGGAGGGGCGGCTCATTAGTGATGCGGGCGCGCGCCGCGGCCCCGGAGTCGGCGGCGGCCGGAGCGGGGAGCGGAGCCCGCATCGCATCCCCGGGAGCCGCATCCCGCGGACCCCAACAGCGAGGCGGAGCGGGGGAGAGGAGCGGGGAAAACCTCCCAAAAAACCCCCAGTCCCCAGCGAATTCTCTGGCTGGAGCTCGGCTCCGGAGGGAGCGGGAGCGGCTCCGCATCCCCGGCTCCGCATCCCCGGCTCCGCATCCCCGGGGCTCCGCATCCCGGCTCCGCATCCCCGGCTCCGCATCCCCGGGGCTCCGCATCCCGGCTCCATCCTCGGCGCTGCGGGTTCAGCATGGGCGGGGGAGCCCGGCGGCTGCTGCTGCTGCTGCTGCTGGGGCTGTGCAGCTGGACGGCCGCGCTGCGAGGTAAGCGGGGCTCGTTCTGCCCTCCCCAGGGCGACTTCGGGGCGCGGGGCTCCCACCGGTTGCTCCGGAGCGGGGGGAGCGCCGGCGGATGGCGGAGCGGGGATGAGAGAGCGGGAGCAGCGCAGGGCGGGGGGATGGCGGGGACCCGCCGGGAGAAACACCCGCATCCCACCTCGCGGAGAGACACCCGCACCGCCGCTGGGACCGGAGGCGACGGCGCCTGGCTGCGCTGTGGGGTGTCGGGGTGGTCCCGGCGGTGGTCGCGGCCGTTCAGGTCCTTGGAGCGCGGAGCATCCCCCGCAGGCTGCGGTGTCGGGCAGGGAGCGCTCCGCGCGGTGCGGTGCAGCCGCAGCAGCGTCCGTGGGCATCCCGCGGGGCGCGCAGCCGGGGCTGGCTCTGCTCCCGGGCTGGCTCTGGGCCCGGGTACCGCTCGGGCTGTCCCGGGATGGGCGTCGGGAGGCTCAGGGACCCCTCCGGGCAGCGCGGTCTCATCCCTGTGAGGCAGCGCGGGTGCCTCCGGCTGATGGGAGCACTGGGGTTGATGTTTTCCATGTGCAAGGCAGGCACTGGAGATGCTCCGAGTCCTTCTTTTTTTGTATTTTTATGTAACTTTTTCCCGGTAAATCACCGGAGCGCAGTAACCTCTGCAGGGCAGCCAGCCAGAGGATGTCACCAGCCCCCATCGCCCGGCGTCCCGCAGCTCGGCGGGGCTGGCTGGGCTTCTCCGGCTGCTGGAAGTGCGGGACTGTGCGGGCGGGGATTCCGTTCTCCCTCTCGGAGGAAGGCACCTGCTGGCGATGAGGCAGGCTCTGTGTTTGGGCTCTGTCAGGCTCATCACAAACCGCTCGTTCCTACACAATGCAGCGATCAGACTTTGTGGCTCCTCAAAGATGCCTCTCGCTGCTTCGGCACCAGTGGAACTCTCTCTTCGCACACCCGGCGTGTCTGCGGTTCCGTTTTCCTTTGTATGGCATTTACGGGCTCTGGCGTCTGTAGAGAAACCCATCCTCAGGAAGCCACGGGCTTGTGGCACCTCGCCACAGGTCCTGGAGCCTCCCCGGCCACCTCAGCTGCCCGGACCCCTCACTGAATTACAGCTCCAGCAGCGGGAAAGCCGGGAGGCTTTCGTGTAACAGACAAAATGTGCCTTTTTGGGGTGCTTTGGGGGGGCAAAAGAACCCAGCCAACCAACAGAATCCCACCGGTTTGTAGGACAGTGAAATAAACGATGGGAATAGAATGGAAAAGAATATTTCCTAATTTTTAAGAAATATTTTGATCAAGAAGCATCGGTGCCTGCACAGGGATAGGCGTGTGCCTAAATCAGTGATGTGGGGTGCTCGGAGCCTTCTGTGTCTCCCACCTGGGGAACCTTTGGCAGTTCTGGCTCTGGGGGAAGCGTGGCCAGGATCTGGAATTTCAGACCACGGAGCTGCAGGATGCTTCTGTTGCTGCCAAGTAACAAATTCCACTCTTTAATTAAAACTCACCAGGTTGGACGTTCCAAGCTCTGGGCTGGGGCAGAGTTTTGGGCGTCGTCGTGAGGCAGAGCAGCAATTTTGGGGCAGTTTGGTGTCGGTGCTGGTGCTCCCTGGTGTTGTTCACTGGCAGCTCTGGCTGAAGCAGTTAAAGCTCAGCTCCAGCCCCAGAGCTGTGAGATTTTAGTTTATGAAGTTGTCTCAAAGCTGCCTCAGAGACAGATTGTGCTCAGGTTTCTGTTCTGAGCGGGGATTAAAGACAAATGGAATGGTTGTGGAAACCCCTGGCACGGCATTTTCAATCTGTTGGAATGAATATACATGGATGGCTCTGGGCTTTTGTTTTTACGGGAAAAAATTGCCCAGACGGGATGGTAATTGGAGCAGAGAGTCACTAATATTTATTATGTCCTTGATGCCTCGAAACTAATTTTCAGTTGTGCATCTCTGCATAAAGATGTCTCTGAACCTGAGCGTTAATATTCTGCTGCATCTTGATCCCGAAGCCTGGAGCTCTGTCTTACACAGCGTTCATGGATCCGAGTGGATTTGGTGCTAAATGAGCGTTGTTTGGGATTTTCCTGTTTCCCCAGCGCGGCTCTCGCTGTGCAGCCCGGGCACCGCGGGGTTTGTGGTGATAAAATGAAGCCACCTAATGGAGTGGGGTGGGTCTGTGGGCAGGGAGCTGCTGGAGCAGAGATCTCTGAACGTTCCTGTTGGTTTGAGGGGTTTTTAATGGCTTTTTTTTGCCGTGGGAAGCAGCGATCACCTGCTGCTCAGAGAGCTGCGTGTTTACAGGGGTGCTGTGCAGCAGGACAAACCAGGCTCTGGAGGAACAACGCTCGGTTTGGGTGAAAACAGCAGCTTCTGCTGATGTGGAAATAAATCTGGTGGTGAGGACAGGACTTGGGGTGTGAGCTGTGTCCAGATTGCCCCTTTTGTCTTGCATTTAATTATGTAAATCAGATGAACCCCCAGTTATTTCATCATAAACGGGCTGGCATTTCATTGTGTGCCTGAGGATCCTCACCCAGACCTCGGCCATGCCCAGCCCAGGGCTGTGCAGGAGCCCCCAGGGACGCTCTGGGGGCTGCTGGTGGTTGGCCATGCCCAGTTCTGTTCTGGGGGGAGGTTTTGGGGTGCCCCATTCCCTATCCCAGGGGTGTGGGTTGTTCCTGGTGCTCTGTGAGGCTGTCCCAGGCTCTCTGCTCCCACAGCCTGGTGACAGTGAAGGTGTCTGGGGACGTTCTGCGGTGCTGGCTGGGACATTTCTGCTGTGCCAGCCCCAGCTGAGGGCACAGGTGTCCCTACATTGATTTATCTCTCCCGAAGTCTGTCAGTACCCCCGCTGGCTGCGGGCTTGGCACAGCACAAACACAAACCCAGGCAGAACCTGGGTGCTGCTGGAGCCTCTCCTGCCTCTGCTCGAGTCGCTCCATCCAGATAGCGCTGGGTTTTTGTTTCCTTAAAATCACAACCACGTGCTCTGCTCCGAGCCGTCCTCCCGCTCCCCTGCAGGGTCTCGTGTGGGCTTCTCCAGCAATATTTTCATTATTTAACTTCGCAGCTTCCCAGGAAATCAGCTCCCTTCCTTGTGGGTTCAGGGGCTGCACGGGGCCCGTTTCCCAGCTCCCCTTTCCCGGCTCCCCGTGGTGTGGGTGGTGGAGCTCTGCTGTCCTTTCACAGGTAGGGACACTCAGGGTTTGAAACAAAAATGATTTTCTCGGCACCGTGGGGAATTTGGGGACTCTCGAAAGAGCAGGATGGCAGAACTGGGTGTGCAGGATGCACGGGTTCACGGTTTGGAATTATTTTGTTGAGGCTTCTGTTCAGTCCTGTATTTTTTCTGCATTTATTGCTGTGTTTATGATGTGTGGTAACAGTTTGGGAGAGAATTCAGAGAACATGGCAAAGTCTGACTTTGGACAGGAATATGCTCAGGTTTTGTCTGGATTAGAGCACTGATCCTCGTGTTTTGTACTGCTGGAGTGTGTTCCAGACACAAATAATATGATTTATGCTAAGATGGAAAATCACAGAGCAAAGGAGGCCTCAGGGCCACGGGCTGTGTCTTTGCTGTATTTTTAGTCCTGCTTCTGGTTGAAGGTGGAGTCTGAGGGAAAGAGCAGAATGTTGACACCAGAGGCTGCTGTTTCAGAGGGTTTGGGATGCTGCTGGAGCAGATGGTCACATTCATCTGCCTCAAACACAAAAACGGTTCATTTTCTATTTACACTTTTTAATGGTCTGGTTGTGCCACGTGGCCTTGGCTCGGGGCAGGAGTGCTGCTGAGTGTGGAGGGTTTGTGTCCCATCGGCTCTCGCTGGGGTCAATAAATCACATTTTGGGGCACCCTGCAGGCAGGGGTTCAATGCCATGGAGGAGCCTGGGCACCCTGAATTCACCTGCACAGAGGTGATGAACGTTTTCATCACCTTCCCCTCCTCTTCCCCCCCTTCCGTGGCCTTTGGAAGCATTCAAAAATGTTCTTAAGAAAGAGACTTTTATTAAATCCAGTGACTTGCCCAATATTGTTTAGTGCCAAGTACTTTTAGGAATTTCCGTGCAGGGAATTGCACTTAATTACACTTAGACACCATCATCCCTAATGAATTTTTTTTCCATGGCTGCTGCTGTGGGCATTTTTGCCTTTTTTTTTTTTTTTTTTTTTTTTTTTTTTTTTTTTTTGCCTGTTTTCTTTTTTACACTTAAAAAATACAGAGCTTCCAGGTGGAATTTCGGTGTCTCTTAACTTGGCTGTGAAGAACACGGAGGGTCTGGGATGAAACAGGAATGTTGGGCAGCAGTTCCCAGCACTCTGCCTGGCAAAGCTGGGCTTGGGGGACCAAGGATGGATCTCAGTCCTCCTCAGCTCTGTGGCCTCACCCAGGGCTTCCAGACCAAGTCCTGCCTGGAGATCTCGGAGTAATTGTGAAAAAAACCAGAGATTTGTTAAAACAGAGTTATAAATCTGGTGTTTAATCCTCGCCTGCGTGATTTGTGTTCTGAAGACTTGGAGCCTCCTTGAGCAGCAATTTCCTGATGTAAGAAGAGAGCGAGGAGCTATTCCAGGGATAAATAAATGCAGTGCAAAACCCTCTTGTTTACCTTTATAAGCTCTGGAAACCCGATGGAATCAATGGGTCGAATTTGTGGAGAAAGTGGAGTGACTTGGTGGGGAAATAGGAGGTGAAATGGAGGAACAGGAGGTGAGAGATGCTGGAGCTTTGTCTGATTTCTCTGCCTCTTGTTCCATTCTGCTTTTGGCTGAGGTTTTGGAGCCCATCACAAAGCAGGAATAATGGATTATACCAGGCCTGGTATATCTTATTTATAATAAATGTATTTATCCCCACGTCCTCTCTTGTTGTCAGTCCAGCTTTATGGGATTTTCCTAATTACAGAGGGAAAGATTAGGTTCCTAATTCAGTGAAATTAATTTAGTTTCCAATAGCTAAGCAGTGGTGGCTGGTTACAAGTGGCACAGTGAGTCCCTCCCTGTTGTCACCTGGCCCCACAGCTCGTGGCTGTGCCGAATTCCCACAGGAGCAACACAACTCCTGCTCCTCCCGCTGCAACATTAAAAATGCAGGACTTGTTTGTGTCAAACGAGCTAACCAAATAAAAGATGAATTTCAAGTATTTAATCTGTCAGCATCGATGAATCTGGCAGGATTATTGTCCCATTAGGGGGAATGGATTTCTCCCAGAGAGAACTCTGCCCCGTGACTTGCCTGTTTCTGTGCAGATTGGTTTGGGTCTGATTTCGGCTACGATTGAAATTGAAATACTCCTGCTCTGCTCTGGTTGAGTCTCAGGGTCACTAACGTGGGACCTGGCTGCTGCTGAGCTCCAGAACTTGCTGCAATCCCTCCAAGGCCTCATCGTTCATTCTTCCCGAGGATTTTGGGGTGGGTTTTGTTCACTTTGTGCTTTCAGTTGTGCTCAACAGCCCGAGCCTGGGAGCTGCAATGTGAGAAATGCTGCTGGGACAGCAGGAATAAACCCAGGATTACCCCTGGGAGGGGTGGCAGAGCAGTTTGTGAAATGAGGGACAAAATTCCCGCTGATGTGCCCCAGCCTAAGCAGAAGGCCCTGAAGTTTGGGATAAGTTTTGGGACAATTTTGTTTAGGGGTTGTCACATCTTTGTCTGGCTCTTAGACAGGACAGTGAGATGTTGAGTTTCTGAAATACAACTTTTTTTTTGATGCCTTAAAGAAACAGAAGAGGAACTTTTGCCTCTGCTTCCCACCTCCCCAAACAAATCCTCTTTCCACCTCTCCTTCCTCCCTGTGGAGGAGGGAAAAGAGTCCACAGAGGAGAAACTTCTGATTCTGGGCACGGCCTGGGCTGCAGCTTTTCACTTAGATAACTCCAATAATGTTTTCTTTTAAAGCCTGTAGAAGATCTGTATTTGAAACGCTTTATGAGGGGGATAAAATGTTTTCTAGGGGATCCAAGCTGTTTTTCGGGCTGGGCGGGCAGGAAGGAGCTCCGTTAGGGCAGGAGGGATTTGTGTCATCTTGGGGGAGGCCATTTCATGTTTCCCTGTTCCTGGTGCTGTTGCTGGGGCTTTCTGAGCCCTGTCAGGGACACAGGGACACGTTCTGTGCCCAGCCCGAGCCTGGCTCTGCACAGGGCACAGTTGGCAGCCCCGGGGCTCTCTGTGCCTCGTGAGGCAGAAAGGGAAGCGCTGGCTTTGACTGCGCTCCAAATGTGCAGGAACGAGCTGGGATTTAACAGAAAAAGGGGGATTCTGTGCTCTGAGCTGGCTCCAGGTGGGTGCTCACACAGGGTGAGAGAGGAGACACCTGAGGAGCTGCGGTGCTGGCAGCTGAGCTGGTGCTGCTGGTGCTGCTCCAGCCCCGTTCCCGCTGCGTTTCCCAGCTCCTCATCCCTCCTGGATGATGGGGACACCTGGAGAGCCCCTCCAGAGCCTGCCTGGCCCAGCAGGCTGCTGGAAATCTGTGGGAAAGCAGGGCCTGGACCCATCCAGAGCTGCAGGGTTTGGATTTATGGCCACAGAGCTCCTCAGATCCTCCCCAGCTGAGGGTTCCTGGCAGAGGGGGATGAGGAGGGACAGGGCCCCCCTGCACAGGGACATGGGGAGTTCTCAGCAGCAGGAATCCTCTCCCCAGAGGGCACATCTGGCAGGGGAAAAGGGTCCCTGACAGAGGGGAGTCCAGTGCACGTGGAGTAAATGACCTTTAACAATCATAAAGGTAGTTTGGGATGAGATCACAATGAGCCAAGGGCCGTTTGCTGCCGGTTTTGTATCAAAAATAGTTTTGGATAATGCTGAAGTAGTGATCGAAAGGGCATTTCTGAAGAAAACTTCAATTTGGGGTAGTGAGTGTGATGTTTTTTCCTTTTTTTCCCTGTAAATGAGTTGCAGACCTGATGAAATCCTTCAAAACCCCTCAGCATCTCTCAGCAGTGTTTTTCTGGTTTAACCAAGCCTTGTGAAAGTCTCCACTGGCTCTTGCACTGTGTCATGTTCAGCACCATGGAGCGTTCGTTACTTCCTGCAGCTCCCAGGAGCATCCCCGAGCCTCAGATTTCCAATATTTTGAACAAAATGTAGTTGACATCCAAAAGCCTCCAGGTGGAAATGTTGTTTCGTGATTTGTAGCTGTGTCTTTGGCCGTCCTGTAGTGATTTTTCTCCCGGTTTGGACGGCAGATTCCCTTCCCTGGCCTCTGTGGGATTAAGTCAGGTCTGAGTTTGGAAAAGGGCAGGGGCTTGAGGGTGAATGAAGGTGTGGAAATAAAATCTATAGAAATAAAACCTATAGAAATAAAACCACCTCCCATCCTAGGAACAAGCACAGAACTTGTTTTAAGCCTGAGCTCTTCCTGCCGTCTGGTTTTAGACCTCCTGGCACTGCAGGCAGTGGGGGAACCCCTCTTTGTGGCCACTGAAAATGCTCTGGGTGGTTTAATGAGAACAATTCATGGAATTCTGCTGAATTCTCTGCTGCTGCTGTGTCCCAGCAATGAACCACAGCTGCACAGGGGTCCCAAATCCTGTCTGGGTATCACTGAGGGAGGTGGGGCAGGTTCCTGGCTGTGCTCCAGGGGTGCTGCTTTGGGCAGGAATTACAGGATCCAAGGGGCAGAGCCGGATTTTGATCAGGGCAGCTGTTCTGATCCATCCCTGATTCTGGCTGGCTGCTGCTCCGTGGCTCAAGGAGGTTGCAGCCACTTTTGCACCTTTTTGAGTGGGTACTTATGGCGATGCAGCTGCCCCCAGGGGATGCCTTTGGCCAAGCAAACAGCGCTGATCAGAGGATTGGGTTTTGTTTATTTGGGTGAGATTCTCCACGGGCTCTGCAGTGGTGGGAGGTTTGTCCCTGGCAGGTGCTCATGAAGGTTTCGGCCCTTCAGGGTACGGGGCCGGGGCGATGTCCTGCGTTTATGGGTTGGACCTCTGGGCTGGCATTAAAGGGTTCCTGCTGGAGATCAGATCAGCAAATCTCCCGTGGCTGTCCCTGCTGGGGGAGCCTCCCCTGCTGCTGTGGCACCGCAGCTCCCCGGGAATGAGGGGGTTAAAAAGGGGGACACTGTGACAAGGGGGCTGTGGAGAGTCCTGGCACTATGTCAGGGGTCTTTAAGACTTTAATTCACAAAGTTGGGTGGCCCTGTTGGTGGTCCTCAGACACAGCCTTGCGCATCCTTGGGGGGTTTGTTGTTTTTTTGGTTTTTTTTTGGTTTTTTTTTTTTTTTTGGTGGGGGGTTTTTTGTTTGTTTTGTGGGGTTTTTGTTTGTTTGAGGGGGTATTTTGTTTGGTTTCTTCAGGTTTTTTTTGTTTGGTTTGGGGATTTTTTAGTTGTTGTGTTTTTTGTGGAGTTTGTTTGGTTTTGTTTTTTGTTTAGGGCACTGGGGATCTCCCAGAGTCCTCATCAGAAGGTCCTGCAGGGGGGAGCTCTGTCACTCCCCTCCCTACACCTTCCCTACCCCCAGCTCAGCAGCCAGAGGGGAATTCTGTGGCTATTCCAGCAATTCTTCATTTGCTGCGTGTGGTGCATCCAAAAAGGTTCTGTTTTCACGAGCGACACAGGAGACGAAGAAGAATGAAATTAATCCAGCCCATAATTTGATTACTTGCAGTCTGACTTTTCCACGGCTCCGTGTTTGTTTTCAGCTGACAGAGCAGCTGCTGGGCGAGGGGAAGTGTAAACTTTGTTGTTTGAACAGCGTCAGGTAAACTCAGCTTCTACCAAACCTTCATCTGCCTGAGGGAACTCGAGCGGTGACAGAGAAGGGACCCTGTGATCCAGCCAGGAGCCAGCCCAGCACCAGCAGAGTTTTAAATCCACTCTGTCTCCTCTGGAGGCAGAGGCTGCCATTGATGGGTTTGTGTGGCCCCAGTACAATTTCCCATATTGCCCCCTCTCTGTGACACCCCGGCGCCGCCCTGGCCCCAAAACCCCTCAGCAGAGTTTGGATCTTGCTCGCAGCTCCTCTCAGGGAGGTTTCCTGAGTGCTGCAAAGCCTCTGCTGCAGACATCTCGGGAGCAGGATTTGGGAGGATTAATGTGGTGGGATTTCTTGAAGACATGATTACTTTGCAAAGACTTTTTCTCCTCGGTGAAATTACACAGTAACTGCTTGGTATTATTGGTTTTTTTTTTTCAGTCAACAGACCCAACGTGTCTTTTGTTCTATTTTGACTTATCTCAGCCCCAGAGAGTCCAACATAAATCATATTTTGGCAGGATTAATCCTGCACCTGCAGGCGAGCAGGATGCCCTGAGTAGACGCCTTTCACCTGGGAGTGTTGCTATCAGGCACTTCCTTGTGTCAGCCTGGCCCTGGCAGATAAAACCCCCAGTGCTGCTCCTCCGAACCTGGAGCAGTTCTTAGCAAGGCTGGGAACTCATAAATTGCTGCTTATCGGGAGAACAAATATTCTGTCTCAGTGCCTGCCTTTGGAAAGGAAACTTCAAAGAATATCTTTGTCTTACGGCTTCTCTGTCTTCTCATGAAGGGATGAAAAGCACTTTTTGGAGCCCTGAGTCACTGCCTGCCCTCCAATCTGCCTTGACAAGTGTTTAATGGCATTATCAGCGCCCCTGGGCTGGGGCTGAGCACTGGGAAATGCCGCGGCAGTTCAGGGAGTTCATCCTGCCTGGAGAGAGCTGGATTTAGGGCTGAGCTCTGCTGTGAGACATCCCCTGGGGTCAGTGGGGTGTGGGAGGCCAGAGCTGAGCAGGGGATGGAATAAAGGGGTGCTGAAGGTGGAAAATTGGGGGTGGCTGCCTCGGGAAAGGCGTCAGTTCCCTGTCCAGAAGCACCAGTTCAATTCCTAATCCCCGTTTTCCTGTGCACAAAGAGCCTCTGCTCATTCCCAACTTTTGGGAAAGGATTTCAGTGTTTGACAGATGAGGGAGAAAAAGAAAAGTTTGCAACTCACTAAATTGTTATTATTGAAATCATTCTCCCTCCTGGGCAGGGGCTTTACGTCTGGCTTGGAGTGTTGGGAATAAAACACCCAATGATCCTTTTGGAGGGATTCAGAGAGGGCAAGGTGTGAAAAGTCCTGGGCTCTACAATCCCAATTGTTAGAGGGGGGGTTATTTAAGCTTTTTGTTAATTAGCCTTAAATCAGCAACCATCTGTAAGTGGGTATCACTTGCTGTAATACAAACTAAAATCAGTTTAAAACCTCCTGGTGGATGTTCCCATGGCTGAAATAGGGAAGGAAGGCAAAGGATGAGCTGCAGGATTTTCCTCCTTCTCCCATAACCAGTCCCTTCCAGACCTCCATTAAAGGTGAGATGCTGCTCCTTGCAGCTCCCTTTGTCTGTCCCCACCAGAGGCAGAGGATATTTTTGGGTTTGCATTGATTGCTCCGGGGAGGGGGTGGGTCTGCTTCTCAAAGCCCCTGAAATCCAGGGGACTCCTGGCAGGGAGAATTGCCCCAGCCCTGACTCTGCTGCTGGCTTGGCTTTGATGCTCCCAGTTTCCTGCTCCTATCAGAGCAAACCTTGCTGCCTGCCCCATTCCTCGCTTACCTGCTGCAGAGTGGTTCTTATCTGCTGCCTGCAGAGATTCTGGCTGTGAGAGCAGGGTCTGTGCTGGGCAGGGAATGGGGTGTGGGGTATGCCCAGCCCCTGCCTTGGAGGGATCTCTGCTGAGATAAGAGATTTGGTGTTGGGGAAGATGAAACAGGAAAGCCTTATAAATATGATTGCCTGACAAAAGATTTTGGGAATATGAAAACTGTAAGCGACATCGAAATGAAGGCCACCTTTGAGATATAAAGTCTTAGTTACTGAACAACTGGAAAACAATGGTATAGCCGGCTGAAGGTAATCCCCTCTTGATTGAACAATACCCTCTGCTTGCAGACAGGTCCAAGGGTCAGAGCAGACCCTACTAGCTCAGCAGAAGGGGTCCAAGGAGTAGTTTTTAGAAGTTAAAATGTAACACTCTATGGTAATGTAATAACTCTTATAGGCTGTATGTAAATGCTATAGGATTTGTACCTTGTATTAGATTGGCTAGTGAGAATTAGAATATTCAGTACAGAAGATGATTTATTGTATTGTAACAAGGACCTCGCCCCCTTGATTCATCTCTCTCTCTCCTACACCTTGGGCCTGCTTGGAGCTGCAGCTGGCAGCTCTAAGCAGTGCCCTTGTACCCACGCCCTCTGCAATAAACAGCGTGCACCCCAAGATCTGCTTATAGAGATCTCTCGTCTCCGTCCGTCCGTCCGTCTCCGGCCGGGCCCGACCGAACCCCCACCCATCACGATCAGCTTCTACATTTGGCAATTGCCCAGCAGGACTCCCTGGAAAGGCAACCACTTCTTTGGTCATGGTGAGAAAAGACAGACCCACAATCCTTTAGGAGACCCCATGCAGATCCTTCGTGACCCATTGGTCTTTACCCATCCCAGATCCTCTGTAACCCATTGGCCTTTACCCATCCCCTGTATCCCTATAAAAGGAAGCCCTCTGGCCCCTGTGGGGCTCAGAGTGGGTTCTCGTCCCTGGCTTTCCCCTTTGCCAGAGTACAGACCCACAATAAAGCTCCTCGTGCGGAACCAGCCACACGAGCCTCTCGTGTCTCTCTCTGGTCTGGCTTGGCCTGGGGGTGCCCTGCAGAGCTGAGCTGGAATCACGAGCTGACAATCACTGAAGAGCTGACAGCCTCTGCAGGGACCCCCCTGGCCAGCAGCTGAGGGAAGACACCGGGCCTTGGGAAGGCGATTCCTTTCGGGACCATCTCCCCGGACCGCTCACCTCTCCCTGGGTCAGAGCCGCTGACCCCATCACCAGCTGTAATAATGGGGGGCTCTGCCCAGGGTCCGGCCCCTCCCCTGCATTCTCTTCTCCCCTAGGGGTGACAGCAACGTTTGCAGGCCCACAGGAATAAAAATCTGCTGGCCTGCAGATGATTTCCATTAATTTTCTAATGACTTAATCTGTGTCAAGGAAGGTAAAAATGGATCAAACCCTAAATGAGAAGGACTTTTTAAATAATAAACCGCTGGCACAGCCTCCCTGCGTTATCCTCCAGACCGAGGAGCTGGGGTGGTGCAGCGCATCTCGAAGGGACCGTTTTTAGTTTAATATCTTAAATTGCATTAAAATTAAAGTGCAAAAATAGCCTCTCCTAAATTACAGCTGCAGCATGTGACTCCTCAGGCCTATTTACTAATTTTTTAAATCCTGCTGAAGTTGGAGCTGAGGATGTCAGAAGCTTTTCTGTGATGGATCTGGTGAGAACCAATTAGTGCTGGAGAGCTGGGCCTGGCAGCTGCTGATGTCACGGGCTCAGCTGGGAACAAAAGGGACTCACTGGGAGTATTTGAGCAGAATTTTATCTAAAACTGGTGGATTAACACAGCAAATGGAGCAGTGGACTCTTCCCACTCGGTTTGTGGTGGAAGTGCTGAACCTGCAGAGATTTGCATCTGTATTTTCCTCCCTGCCCTGCCCTGAGCTGCGGGCACAGGTCAGACCATGGGAATGGAAGTTTGGTTATCCCCAAGGGGCTTTGCCAGATGAAAAGCAGAATTTTATTTACAGAATGCTGCACAGGCAGCACTCCTCTGTGGTTAATTAGGCTTCAAATAATTGGCACAGTAGTGCTGCTTCACCTGGAGGTGGTGGAGCTTGGGGTTTTCTTTTTTTACATACCCTCGGAACAATAAATAAATAAATAAAGTCTGCTGCAGGTTCCTTCCGTCGGCAGCTGATTGACTGCAGGATGGATTTCTGGGCTCTCAGTGCGGACAATTAACACACTCAAGGCTGTGAGGCACTGCCCAGGGACTGAAACCCGAGTCATCTTCTGTTTAATTAGGCCCACAAATTTAATTTCATGCTTTTTTTGTGGGGAAAAAAAAACCAAAACAAACCAAACAACAATCAAGCCCCAAAAGCTTTGGGGTGAGCAGAGCCCATCCTTTCCCACCCAAACAGGTGAGAGCACCTCAGTGCTGTGCTGTGAATTCCAGCCAGCACTGATTTGCTGCCAGAGACAGAAACTGGGGGGATGTGTGTCAGGAATCTTTATCTGGACTATTCCAGGACATGTTCCTGATGGATCTGCCTGCTCCCAGAGTTCTCCTGAAATCCCTAAGATCAGATTTCCTGTGCTGGCTGCGGGAGCAGGCTGTGTGTTTGTGGGATCCACCCTGTGCTGCAATGGGCTGAAGGAGTTTGGGGGCATTGGGTGTCTCCTCTTTAGGGTGAGCTGGATGAGTGTGGCTGGGATTTGTAACCACCAAAACACTGCTGTTCAGATTCCCAGCAGTCTGGGAGAAGAATTCCTGGCCACAGCCTTGGGAATGAGGGAGACTTCGGGGTAAAGGACCCTGGGGTGTGAATTCCCCACGGAGGACTCTGCTTTGCCCTCAGGGTGAGACCCTCAGAGGTTGCACAGAACCCTCCTGCGGCTGGCAGCAAATCCTCCAGGGACTCTGGGATGGGATAACTTGGCAGGGAAAAGCCCAGTGAAGGGAATCTGGAATTGGTTGGAAGCTCTGCTGCTCAGGGCACAGAGAGGGACTGAGCAGCACAGGGAGATTGTTAGTGGGGTTCTAATGAAACCAGTGGGAGTATCAATGGTGCTGCTGCCTGAGCTCCTGAAACCCCCGAGTGCCCAGCCAGGCCCTGGGGGGTGACAGGGACAAGGTTCAGTGCTGGGTCTCTGAGGTACAAACCAGGATTTTCCCCCTGGCACAGCAGGAAGGAGCGAGCCCAGCCTGGGCAGAGAATTCCAGAGGAGTTTGCTAGCAGAGCATTGTTCTGCTGGGCTTTTTTCCCTCCGAAGAGTGATTTAATTGCTTGTGAATTAAGGTTTTTTCCGCTGGATTACTGCTGTCACTGGATTTCATAAACCACGACCTCTGCCCTGCACCCCCTCTCCGAGGCTGGCACAAACCCCGAGCTGCTTAACCATGACATAATTGTCACCCACGTCACTGTCACCGCGCTGTGACTGCCTCTGGCACTGCTGCCACTCGGAAATGTCACAAACTGCCACCACAGGCTCTGCAGCAGCCCAGGATCCTCCACAGGGTGGGCTCTGCTTGCCGAAAACCCTTCAGTGCCTCGTGTGCCTGTGCATCGGTGCCTAAACCCCCTCTGAGGCAGCTCCAGAGCTTGGAACCCTTCAAAAAGAATTCAGAATGGGGCCTCCCCTCATAAACAATTAGAAATAAAAATCTGCCAAGTGCTCTGGAGCCGGCAATAATTCCATTTCCATGTGACTTGGGGTGGGATGGTGACAACCCACGGGGACAGCCCAGGAACCGTTCTGCAGAGGCAACAAAACCCACTTGGAATTTTCCCCCTTTATTTCTGTTTCTGTCAGAGGATTGTGTCCAAGTTGGTGCTTTGCTGCTGTTCCCCTGGCAGCTTCCCTCCTGCCCAGCTGCTCACAGGAGTTTTGGGGGTTTTACGATGACGTTTTTGGTGTGGTAGCAGTGAGTCTCTAGAAGCCAGTGATGAGGAGATTTTTTCAGGTTTGCTCCTTTCTGGTTTTTCTGCTCCTGGAGATTTCCCTTCCAGGCTGATTTTTGCAGTGTTTTCTTTGCTGTCCAGCTCTGGTAAAAGTGTCCTTCCAGCTCCCAGCCCTCCAGTGCCACCTTGGACATTCTGGGGATGGAAATGCCACAGCTCCTGTGCTGTGTTCCCATTTCCTTCCTTTTTCCTCGCTTTTTTATCCCCCCCCCCCCCCCTTTTTTTTTTCCCATTCGTGGCTTTCCCCCTCCTCTTTTCAATGGCGTGCAAGTGGAATTTTCAGATAATCCCTAAAATTAATCAGTGCAAAGAGGCCACTTTACAGGGTGGCTTGTGGATGCAGAAGGGATGCATTGCCAGGGGGTTGAAGCTTTGGGCTGAAATGCAGCAGGTTTGGGTCTGATTTTATAAACTTTAGCAGTGACCTGAGGCACGAGGCTTCCCTGGGCTGGGCCTGGATGAATCTGAACCAGGTGAATCTCCCTGGCGTGTGCCACTGCTCAGCCCCGGGATAAATCTGCCTTTCCAGCACTATTTCAGGGAGCTGGCTGTGAGTGCCAAAGGTTGTGTTTAAATTAGAGCTCAGTTAAAATGTTTTATCGGTGCTGGTGGCCACGGCTGTGTTTTTGCAAGCTCTGGCAAACGCAGGCAACGCTGGGATTTGCTCTTTATTTAACCTAGAAGGCGTCCTGAGGAATCCACAGTCAGCTGCTCAGGAGAGCTCTGGCAGTAAAACGTTCAGAAAATGGGGGATTTGGGGGATTTATGGCAATATTTTCATAGGGTGTTTGTCAGGTTTATGTCGTGGCAGGCTGCGTGTTTGAGTTATCAGCAGAAGCTGTGCTGGGGTTGATTTTTGTGCTGATGGGCTGTAAAATCTCCCTTTGTTGAGGCACAAGAAGCCTTTGCACGCAGGAGTCCCCCAGCCTTGGGGTCCAGGTGCTTCTTAGGTTAAAGCTGCTGGGCCAGAGCAGAGGAGTTATTTATGGTCAGAGGGGACAAAACCTTTCCTTACCCATTCTTAGGGATGCTCAGGGTGGGGTTGTTGGGGTGTCTGTGCAGGGCCAGGAGCTGGGTGCTGCTCCCTAAGGGTCCCTCAGCTCGGGATATCCCATGATAAAATCCCATTTTGGGGATATCTGTTCTGTTCAGACCTTCCAGCCCTGAATCCTCTCCGAGCACGGCTGTGCTTTCCTCAGGAGGGGCTGGAGATGCTTTGAAGTGTGGGTGCAGTGAACAGTCATGTAAAAGCCCTCAACAAACGCTGATCCTTTCCCAGAGGGACAGAATCCATCCCATTATCCCTGATTTCGGAGTTACCAGGAGAAAAGGAAAGGCAGCCACAGCCCGGGGTGGAGGGGAAGGGGTTGGGACCACCCAACCAGAGCCCAGCTCCAGAGCTGAGGAGCAGCCTCGGGGCTTTCCCAGGGCACTTCCAGCAGGATTGATCCTGGAATTGTCTCCAGGCCGTGCAGGGACAGGCCCAGATGAGGGCTGTCCCCGTTTCTCAGCGTGCTGGCGGTGTGGAACCCCTCGGGGAGGCTCCGGGGCTCTTGGATCCCCGGCGATGGAGCCGGGCTGGGGAACCCGAGCCCCTGAACCCGCCCGGCCTGGGGGTGCTGAGCCTCGAGGTTTTGGGGGGTTTTGCTGCATCCTACACAATGGGAACGAAGGGATCACTGTGGTTGACAATCCCTGAGGAAGGGCAGGCTCGTCCCCATTCCCTGGGGATGAGCTCGGGTTTGGGCCCGGCCCTGGAAGTCCCGGTTCCTGCAGCTGCTCTGGCCTTGAACTCTCGGTTTTGTTGTTATTTTTTTTCCTCTCTCTCTCCATGTTCCCGTTCAAAGCAGCGATGTTGTGGGAGGAACGAGGGGGATGAACACAGCTCTGAATGCAGAACTAATTATTGTCCTTAAAGGAGATAAAAAGGGAAATCGAGTGCTTGTCCAGGCCCCTTTTATCTGTACCAGGAGCCAATTACTTAATTCAAGATGAAATTGAGTCTGGGCAGTATCAGAGCAGTGAAAAGCTGCCCTGGTAACATCTGGTCTGAAAATTCACCTATGGATCTGGATCCATTTTATTCTCATTACTCTGAGAGGATATTTGGCATGTACAAATTAAAACCAATTAGAACACTTGTTGATCTCTCAAATTGTTATTTATTCATAACAATTTAAATTGCTGCTGCTTGTAATTTAACTAATAATTTCATTTTAAATAATTTAAATAATCATTGAACTTAATTTAAAGCTGAATAATGTCTGTAGGAATAAATTGCATGAAACAGTGGTTTCATCAATAATATGTCAGAAGTCAATCAATATTTAGGTTTCAGAGCTCTGTTAATGGATGGTGATATTAAAAAAAAATAACAACCCTCTTGAAGCACTGAAATTTCCTCCTGGTCTGAACCCCTGTGGCAGGGAAGCTTTGCCAGAAGCCTGGAAACAAAGCCCTTGATTTTACATCTTTGAGGCACAAAAGCATCTGTACTATTAAAGGATCAAATGAGGAAGAAATTCCAGAGTCAGTGGGAAGGAATTTGCTGATCAAAATGCACCTCGTGGAGGGTTTGCGTTGTGTGGCTGCACAGGGACGGGCAGGATGGTTCCTGCCGCACTGAGCAGCGGCCCCGGAATATCAATGATATTTCTGAGGAGTTGGGAGCTCTTTTCCCCCCACACCTCGGGGACGACGGCGCTACAGCACCGGCTTCATTGTAAACTCTTTAATGGCAACAATTTTCTAAATCAAAGCAATCTGCGCTTCCCCATTTACAATTTCATTTCCAAGCACTAAAGCCTCATAAAAGGGTTTACAACACGGAGTCTTTGGCTGCTGTGAAGTTACCCAGCAGTGGTGCAACGGCATTATCTTCAGTGGAGTATTTTATCTTTAAAATTATAAGGATTTGTTCTGCTCCCTTTTATGCAGAAATAGAATGCTAACAGATGCAAAGTTTATTTTTAAACTTGGCTAGGGGCTGAAAAAGCACATTTAGTGGAAGGTGTCATTTGGTGCTCTGAATATATTTCAGACTTTAATAGTAAAATGTTTCAAAAAATTACAGAGCTGGTCCTTTCTGTGGTGGGAGGTGACACCGAGGGTGGACACAGAGAGTTCCCCCTCACGTTCCCTTCCAGGGCTGCCCTTTCCTGCCTGGATGTTGCTGGAGAAAGAAGTTATTATTAATTATTATTGTTAATGACCAGGAGAGGTGTGAATGCTGCCATCCCTTCCTGGCTGCCCTCGAGGTGCTGCCTCAAGATGTGCAGCTCTGGGGGTTCCCAGAGGGGATTTCGGGCAGGAAAGCAGCACTTTGGGGGTCTCACCTGGGATTATCTCCCTGGATTGGTGCTGCCCGGGCAGGGCTGTTCCCTACAGAGCACTTTCCAACGTGCCCAGCCTGGATGTAAACATGGGATGTTCCCGTTTTCCCAGAGCAGCTTCCACAATCTCATTGCCAAAAAAGCTTTTCCTCGTATTGAGCTGAAATCTCCCTTTTAGGAGAACTTGCTGCTTTCCTGGGGAGGAGGAGAGCACTGTTGGCTCTGCTCTGCTGGCATGGGAAGCTCAGGGAATTCTCTCCAACCCTCCCTTGGCATCTCCCAGAACTCGAGGGGGTTTCTGCCCGGGGGAGTCACTTTCCAACATTCCCGTGAGCAGGAACGTGGAAATTTGGGTGCTCCAGCAACGCCTCCTGCTCATCCCTGGCAGGCTGTGAGTGAGTGTCTGATCCAGGTGTCGCATCAGCACTGGCAGGGGAGGATTCGTGTCTGCAGCTCGGCTGCTGCCTCCTCCCCACAGCTGACAGGGTGTTTTTAAATTGTGTGTCGGGCTTTGGGAAGGTTTTGATGAGCACAAACAGACCCGAGCTGGAGCTGTGTTTACTCTCACCCCAAGCACGGATTAGGGCATGAACAGGAAAATAATTCCTCCAAATAACCCTCCTTCCTCCCTCCGAGGGCCAGGCCAGACTTTGCTGGGAGTCCTTTCCCTGGAAGAGGAGTTTTTCCGCCCTGCCTGACCTTGTGGGGGAGGCAGGACTGTGTCCATCCCCTCTGCACGTCCCTGGTGGGCAGCATTAAATCTTCATTCCGGGTTTTAGGAGGATGCCGTGAGTGTGCAGGTGTGGAATTGCTGTTGGTGGAGCTAACGAGGACGGATGGGAGCTCTGGTGACACGACCTTGTGGCGGCTTTCAGTCAGAGCTGCAGCTCAAACACGTGGGGCTCACCTTCAGCAGGTGCTGGTGAGCTCAAACATTAAAGGTGCTCCCCCAGGTATGGCCAGGCTGAGGGATGGGAAGGGTTTTCTAAGGTGGTGTGGGGTTTTGGTGGTTTGGGTTTTTCCGAATGGCAGGGGTTGGTTTAGGGATTTGAAGGTGGGTGCACATTAAGTGTCTTTTTTTATTCCTGTAATGTTTTTGGTGCCGTTAAAGCTGGATAATGTCACATCTTGAGGTTAAATAATGACTAAAGCCGGATAAGGTCACATCTTGAGGTTAAATAATGACTGGAAGTAGGGCAGGATTGCTGATTGGCTGTGGTGGTGAGGGGACAGTGAGGGACAGAGACACTGGAAAGGGCATTTCCCAATTCCAGCAGATTTCAGGAGCCTGTAGCCTCAGCCCGTGCCTGAGCTGGTGATGGGACTGTCTGAGATCATCCAGCCTGACTGGGCTGTGACAAGATAAACCCTCATGGAGAGATTAAGGAGGGAGGGAGATGTGCTTTGCTGTCCTTATCAATCCCTCATTTCCAGGCTTTAATACTCCGAGGATTGAAGTTCATCCTCAAGGAGAAAAATGGTGGGATCAGTTTGGACTAAGCCCATCTTTGTCTGCTCTTAGAGCTCCTGAGTGGGATTTTAAATAGAAAATGAGCAAAACAGGGAGTTTGTCAAACCCCTGGGGTTTATTCTAAAAGGGTTTTTAAATTTTATTTCTTAAACCCAGGCTGTTGCAGGCCTGGTGTGTGGTTCTGGGCCTGGCTGGAATCAGAGCCAAGGGGGGATGCCAGCATGCCTTGGGAACCTGGCTGTGCCCAAATCCTCCAGTTTGTCTGGTTTAGTGCAGAGTCTGCTCGTTCCAGCCAGTGCTGGGTGAGATTTTCCCGTCGGCTCCGGTGTGTGCTGTCCCCACCCATCCAACGGGAACTTCTATTTATTCCATCTCAGTTACTTGGGAAAACACTGCCCTGGGTCCCGTGGGCTGTTGGAGCTCCACAGAACGCAGGGAGCTGAGCACAGGTCCACTGGAGGATGTGGCAGAAACTTCACAGAGACTCCAAATGAGCTTTGATCACTGTGGATTAATGGCAATTATTGGTTATAAATAACAGTGACCCCCAGCAAGCCAAGGGGAGCTGCAGGAGATCCAGATTTTCCTGACTCACACCCTTGCCATGGAATCATCCCGAGGCTTCTGCCCCAGCCCTGACAGGGAATGCAGAGTGTGTGTGATTGTGATTAAAGCTCGGTGTTAATTGTGGATCCAAACAGGAGATAAGGAGAGAGGAGCACTCAGCTGTCAGCTCCCAGCCCCTGGCATATGGCTCCATTAAGATAAAGGAACAAAAGGTAATTTATAGTAACAGATGGGCTTGAACTCTTTCTGGAGCTGGTGAATACTTTTTAATTTTTAATTTACAACGACTCTTTCATACAGCATTGAACCAACTCTTCTGTCGTGTTCTTTTAGAATCCACGACCAGGGAAAATGCATGTGAGGGACTCGAGCAGGACCTTTGTGACTGCCCCTCACCTGCTGAGGGATGGAGCAGGGAGGGCCTGGGCAAAGCTGGAATTCTGGAGCTGCAAACCAACAGGGATCAGAGTGGAAGTGCAAATCCTGCTGGAAAACCCACCTCTTGCAGCACGGATGGTGCAGGAATTAGCTCAGATCTGGCTGTGTTTTTGTCACCAAATGCCAGAGCTTTAGCTCTGGCTGCTCCACGTGCAGATCTCCTCTCGCTGGAATCCCCAAATCTCCAGCAGCTGATGCCGTGTCCCGGAGCCAGACACTGGTGGATGAACTGGGACAGGGCTCTAATCTCCCATCTGGGGGCTGGAATTGCCGTCCCTGTCCTGCGGGGCACTGGGACTGTGCCAGGAAAACAAAACTGGAGTTGGATCTCCTTCCCTCAGGGCCTCGAGCAGCGCAGGGAGGAGCCTGCAAGGGGCTCCAGGATATCCAAAGCAGTGCTGCCTTTTCCTTTTTTAATTAAAAATAAACCTGGTGAGGGATGGAAAAAGTAAGGGATGAAAAGTAAGGGCTTGGAAAAGGCTGGGTAAGACAGGCAGGGAAGCTCTGCAGGTGCCTGGGAATGATTCCAGTCCAGTCAGAGAGTGCTGGAGGCCCTGCTGGGGTTCAGGAGGGGACACGGGGGTGCTCTGCAGGTGCAGTTTGGGGTGTTTGGCCCTTCCCTGCCTTTCTGGAGGAACTGCCTTTCCTTCAGGGATGTTTTTGAGTCGTGTCTCCGTGGGCTGGGGATTGTTGAGCTCAGGGTGTCGCTCCCTGAGCTCTGGGGAAATGCCAAACCTGTCACACACCTGAGGGTCTCTGTGTGTGGTGGGGCACAGGGTTCAGGATATTCATTCCTTCCTGCCTGGCAGAGGGATCCTGCTGTCCTGAAAACACAGGTGCCCTTGGGCCCTTCCCGACCCCAATTTAAGGTCCTAAATTTAAGGATGGGAATGGAGAAGCAGGGACAGGAACGTGCCACAGCAGGAGCTCTGCACCTTGAATTAAACTGAATTTATTCGAGCCCTGGCAATGGGGAGCTGCTTATCTGTCTGGGAGAGGGTTAATGTGGATCCGGGATAATCGGGAACAGAAGGAGCCGGGAGGATCAAACCCTCCCAGCCCTCCGTGGACACGGAGCTGCAGCAGCTGCGGGTGGCACAGAGGCCTCACCAGGAGAGGAACGATGAAAGCCCCAATTCCGAGTGCACAAACCCTGCAGGAAGGGAAAACCTCCGGGCTGGGGGAGCTGGAATCGGCAGGGAAGAGGGAAGGGCCGGGCAGCCACACAGTTCCTCTGGCTGGGAGAAGGGCTTTGTGTGAGTTCCTGCAGCTCTGGCAGCTCCTTAATTCCGGGGAAATTGCCCCAAAGCTGGTGAGGTGTGGAGGATGTTTCCAGGTGCCTCGATAGGAGCTGTCTGGGTTAAATGCTGCTGTTCTCTGGTGTAAATCCAGCTCTGCAGCTGGGCATGGGAGTGGTTGGAATGCAGTTAATGTGCTCTGGCTGCTGCGCCAGTCTGAGGGGGAAAAGGGATAATTTCCAGTGGGACAGTTGTAATTTCGAGCATCGCTCTCCGGAGTACAAAATCAATAGCTCTTCCTTGAAGAGGAGCAGGCTGAAGCTGGCGGAGGAAAGCAGCTTGGAGCTGCTCCCTGACGCTCCAGCAGAGCCCCTGGGTGGTGTCAGCACAGAAAGAGCCCCGAATTCCATGGATAGCCGGGGATAAATGAGGATTGTTCAGGTCTGTTGTATCACCACCCCTTCTCCCATTGCTTGGGAGATGTGGGACTCCTTTCCCCACAAGAGAACAAGAGCTCAGTCCTCCCGCTGCAGAGCTGGAGCAATACATAAATGTTTTAATTGAGCAGCTACTGAGCTGCCCTTGCAGTGCGTCCATCCCCTCAGTCAGCTGGGACCAGCTTTGGCTGCTTCCAAACACCACCAGAATCCAGGAATGGGCTTTTTTCTAGGATAGGAACTACAGCTGCCTTTGGAAGACCAAAACCCACCCCCCCAAAACCAGGAATTGTGTGGATAGTTTGGGAAATAATTGAAAGTTTCCCAACTGTTGTTGAGTTCATTGTGTGTTAGTTGGGCCCAGGAGAACACCCACCACCTCCTGCAGTTGATTATGCAAATCTGGATAAATATGTGAATACCTATTCCAACTTTTTATCCTCTGCAATCTAATGTCTCCCCTGACACAATACTCTCAAATTATCTTCAGTGAGTAATGACTTGCATTTAGCATTTTACACCAAACTGTCATATAGATCATTTTCTGTAATACTTTACATAAATTAGGAATCCTCCCCCATGGAATGTGTGTGGCTGCCGGAAAGGTTTTTTTACAAGATTAAAAGTGCAAACAACACAATTCCGGTGTCACTTGGAAATCCACGAACGGAGTGAAGTGGGAAACGGGGAGGTTTCAGTAAATTACGGTGCCATTAGTCAGAACCCTGCAGGGAGCCATTTGGCTTTCCCAAAATGTGATTATTGTCTTTGCTGGGGCTCGGGGTCATAATCCTGTTGTTATTCCGTGGCTCTGTCTGGAAGTTCCTGAGCTCACCTGCTTGGCCGAGGCGGGTTTGGGGTTCTATGGGGTGGAGGGGATGACCAGAACACCCTGAGGGAGCTCCAGGGGCTGTGGTGGAGCAACTGGGAGCAGCTGTACTGGGCAAACTGGAGGTGCCACCCCTGCCGATGTGAGTGCTTGCTGGGAACGGGACCCCACCAGCCGGTATTTTTCCCCAAACCAGCTAAATGTGGCTGAATCATATGTTCCTCTGAGAGGCAGTGGGATTTTTGTTTCCTGTAATTATCATTTTAGCAACTTTCAGCGCCAGGCTAAACTCCACTGCTCATTTTCCCCGCTGGGATCCGCGCTGTGCCGAGCGGGGCTCGCGCTGCCCCGGACCTGCAGGGTTTGGGCCCAAGGCAGCCCCACCTGGAGCTGCCAGCAGCCCCAGAGCCGGATTCTTTCATTCCAGATGCGTCAGGGCTTGTCAGGAGGCAGTGAAAAACGTCTTTATGTGCCTCAATTTGGCACTAATGAATATTAAAGGCAGCAATTCTTGCGTGCCTCTGCCTCCTGAGCTGCTGTCCTGTCCCTGTCCCTTAATGGCTCCCCACTGCTGTCCCGGCAGGAGGAGGGCGTTTATTGCCTGCTCTGTCACCAGCACAGGTGATATTTCACAGGGACAACGCAGGTGCCATAAAAAAGGGGAGTTTTAGGAAACAAACAGGGCCAGGCTGCCCGAATTCTCCCCAGGGCGGCCGTGTTTTGCTTTCCCTGTTTATGTCGCTACAGAGGAAGAGATAAAAATTTTATATTGCTTTTAGCAAGAGATAAAAAGTGCTGTGAGTGTGACTGCTGTCCAGGGGACAGGGAAAAGGGGGAATGACAAGAGCTTTAGGTGCTGCAGCTCCAGGGCTTGGGATCCTGTCCTGCAGCTCCGGGGCTTGGGATCCTGTCCTGCAGCAGGGACAAGGTGAATTTATCCTGGAATTTATTCCTCCCCTGGAATAACCCCTCTTCCCCCAGCTGAGTTCATATTTTATTAACCACACGTCCTGGCCCAGGTTCAGCTGCAGCAGGGCCCGTGGGGAGAGGAGAGCAGAGAGCAGAGCAAGTCCCTGACCCAGGGGCTGCAGCTCCAACAAATCGGTGTTTTCAGGCAGGAATCGCCCGGCAGGCCCGGGGTCAGTGGCTACAAAGTGCAGGGGACACGGGGGCACTTCTGGTGTTTGAGCAGGTTTGACACCCCCAGGTTGTCTCCTGAACACAAAGTCCCTGCTCAGCGGGTTGGGGGCGAGGTTATCCCGACACATCCAGGAGCCACCACCAGGCTTCTCTTTGGCCTCCTTTTGATGTTTTGGGTTTTTTTTCTTCAAAAAGCACTTTTCTCACTCCCCAGATGATGCCACTGCCAGTCAGAGGGCTGTGCTCAGGTGAAAATTCCCGTTCTTGAACCATGAAGAAAGGGCAGACGAGAGTAAGACCGTGTCTATTCCAAGCAAAACCAATGTAAAATCCAGAGTTTCAAATGGAAATGGGATAAAAATGAGAAAGATGAGATTTGTTATTCAGTTAGTCTTTGACATCAGAGCCACTCACAAAAGGAACAGTCCATTGTTGCCTTAAAAACCAGATTTGATCCAATTTGTATTTAAGGATTTTTATTGTAATTACGTGGAATTTCTCTGCCTCGCTCTTAGAAGCTCCAGCCAGAGACCAGCAGGACCTCATTAAAGATTGCTGAACAGGTTTTTTTCCTCATTTTGCTACTTCCCTACTGCTCCTTTTATTCCTTTTCCCTCTGGTGCTTGTCAGTGCGGGTGTTGTGTTGTGCATTACTGAGCATAATAAGGGAGCACGTGGGGAATAAAAGTTCTCCTTGAAGCCTCCACAACCTCGGCTAATTTATGGATGGGATCTGCCAGCGAGCCCAGAACCAGGCAGTTTGTGTTTCCAAAGGCTTTGCTGCATTCTGGTTATGCAATTCCAGACAGGGAATCTTTCATGTCTGCCTGGAGGGGGATGGGAGCTCTTCCCTGGCCTGGGGGATGCTCCTCAGCTCTGGAAATGCTTTGGATAAGGGATATTCCTGCTGCTCTTCCCACCTTTGGCCTGTTCCTTGTGCTGTGCTGATGGATGAGTTCTCCCACAACCTCCACCCTGGAATTCCAAATGGGATTTTTCCAGTAGAGCCGCTGCTGCCCCGTGAGCAGGTTGTGGTTGTGGTTGTGGTGTTTAATTCCAGGGGGAAGAAGGGATTTCATCCCTTACAGTCGCTCCTTGCAAACCCCAAAGGCTGCTCCTCACCTCTGCAAAACTCCTCATTGCAAACTCCAGGCTTTGGGATTCGTATCCCAGCACTGGAAATACTGGATGTGCCTGACAATGAATTGTTGCTTGGCTGGGCTTTTCTGGGTTTTGTTGGGGTTTTTTTCCAAGCTGGTCCCGAGTCCTCCTGAAATGAACCCCTGACCACAGAGCGCTTGTAAAATCCAACCTCTGAGCATCCTTTTTTCCTCTTTCACTTCATTTTATGGCCAGATTTTATACCAACATAAGGAAAACTTATTAAATATTCACCATCCAGTGGGCATTATTTAAAAACCAGATCAACGAGGAGGTGACCAGAATGGAAAATCCTCCCAGCCCTGTAAGAAACCCTGCAGCAGAACCCCTTCTGCTTAATTCAGACACGGGGATTTCATGGGGATTTTTTTTTTTTCCTCGATATTATTCTTAATTAGCCCTCAAAAAACGAGACAGAATGTGCCTTTTGGGGCTCAGCTCAGCCTAATTAACAGTGTATTCCACCAGATTTTGGGATATTATTGCACTGCTGCTTCTCCCCATAAGACACACATCCCTTGTTTGTGTAGTTAAGACTCCATGAAACCATAAAAAGGGCTCTATTTTGAACTCCAGAGTTTTCATACCCCTTCTAATGCTGGAAATGGAGCAGCAGGGAGGTTTGGGCTGAGTGTCTGAGGCCGTTGCAGGGAGCTGTGCCTGTAGATCCGTTCCCAGGATCACGGAGCGTTTAATCCCAGCGGAAGGCATTTATTTACCAAATTAAAAGCACAGTGAGCACAGCCTGGGTGGTACTTCAGCATTTTTTATCGACTCCTCTTCTGCTCCTGTTCACTGATGGAGGATGATGGATGAGCTGAGGGCTGGGCTTTGGCAAAGGTGAAATTCATCTGTGCTGATTTATTCTGATTGATTCTCCTCGCAGAGACAAAACAGCTCCTGGTGTGCCTGGGGGTGTCCGAGCCCGGGGGACCCCGAGGCCTGGCAGGGTCTGTCCCTGCTGGGCTGGCTCAGGGTGGGCACTGTGACAGGGCTCAGGTTTAATGTCCAGCCCAGTGCTAGAGGCAGTTCTGGATGTCCATAAATCCCAAGATTTGTGGTTTTGGTTCCTGGCTTACATAAGACACAAAACCTGACACCAGAGCGGGGCTGGCTGTAACTTCTGTGCTGGTGTGGTCTTTGGTCTGTACTCAAATACCCAGCCCAGTGTCAGCTGGATGCTGGCTGAGAGCACCCAGAGTGTGACCCCCCCTGGGATTTGAGGTGGGGAGGCTCTGCTCAAGTCGCGTTGTTTCTGTTTGATGAGATCAGATCCTGATGGGAACGCTGCTGCCTGTGCCCGTGGGTTGCATTTCTCACAAGAGATTATGGAGTTTTGTGATGAGGAAAGTGACTTTAAAATGTCATAACACTGCCCTGGGAAGGCCTGATGATGTTAATCACATCACTGTTTCCCAACCTCATGTATTTAAGTTCAGCCCAAGGTAACACCACTCATTTTAGCACGTGGGCAAGAGCAAAGACAATCTCATTTTTACACTGAATGTGTCTCATTTGTACCTGTTGATTTCTCAAGCTGCAGAATGAAAGATGTCTGGATGGAGTCTAAATGTTTTTATATCTTCTTAAAATTCTATAAACCACACGTTAAGCACACGTGAGATCTATCACTGCCCTGTTCCTTGATGCTTTCAGATCTTTTTAGAGAGTCTTTTTTTATGGAAATGCAGATTTTTATCTCTCTGTTGTTTATCTCCTCCTCGTTTCCAACATCAACCCTTGCCGTGATTTTGGCTATTTCCTGCAGCTCATGATTTCATAAATTCCTGTTCAGGCACTGCTGTTCCCTGCAAGACGAGATCAGAGCTGTCAGACTTGACAAATAAATCTTCAAGTCTTGGAACAAAAGGGCTCTGAGTCCCCGAGCAGGCTGTGAGCAGGGGTTAATAATGCTGCGAGAGGATGACTCAAGCAGCAGTGAAGTAACAAGTGATTTTATCATCCTGCAGATATGAAAAGGATATTGTTCACAGGGCACTGGAGCAGGGCTCTTGAATAATTCCCTGCTCTTCCCAGCGCTGTTCCCATAACAGATGAGCAGAGGGTGCAGCTGGCGGGGGCAGAGCCCGGCTGGGGCTGTTCGCTGCACCTGAGGGGTTCTGCAGGGTCTCAGGGGGGCTGGCACATCCCAGAGGTGCTTCTCCTTCCCTCCCAATGCTGGAATTTGCTCAGAGGAACAGCCGGAGGTGGAGGGGAGCAGGTTTCCGTCCTGGGGCAGGTCTGGGATGGGGTGAATGAGGGCGGGATGGGAGCAGCTCGTTGGGATGGGCTGGGCTGAGTTCTCAGTGTTCAGGGAGTGTCTGTGGGGAGGATCCCTGCTCAGCAGCCTGTCCCTGGCAAAGGCACGGCCCCAGCGATGTTCCCAAGGCTCTTTAGGATCAGTTGGCGTTCAGAAGCGAGATGAAACCCTCGACACTTTGTTCTGCCTCCAAACAAAGCCCGGGGATGCCTTTGTCTCTGACAGGCCATCTGAGCTGATGAGGGAGGGCTTTGTACATTATTAATAACGAGATTGTCACCAGTGCCGTTCCTCTCTGTTCTCGGCTCCCAACACGAACCGCGGGAGCGTGTGCTGCTCTGGCAGAGCTGCTGCCAGGAGTGACAAAGTGCTGAGGGCTCCCAGCCCTAGAAAACATTTGCCACCCTTTGTTGGAGGTGTTTGTCTGCGTGTAGCGGGGATTGCGTTGTCTGTGCGTTGTTGTGTCTCTCTCTGTTCCCTGCGATGCCGATCAGTGGGATCCAGCTGGGAAGCAGCAGGAATTTGAAGTTTTCCAGCACGGAACACGTTGCAGGGAGCCCGTTCCATCAGAGCAGCTCCCCGTGCTGCTGATCCCAAAGGAGAGGCACGGGGAATGTGAGATGGACTCCAGCTCTCCCTCGCGCCTCTGAACCAAATCCCGTTCAAGAGTTAAATATTCTGTCGGGGTGTCAGCACTTGGGGGGCTCAGACACCCCCGGCACTCCCGGAGTGCAATCCCCAGATTCGCCAGGCTTGGCAGAGGAGCTCGGCACAAGCTGCGAGTCAAGCATGTGCTCCAATCTCATTGACTTTTTAAAAGCAGTCTGAGAGCTGCTCGCAGCTGAATCGGAGCCTCGGTGCTGCCTCGCTGTCACCGGCTGGGGGTTATTTTTAGCTGCTCCCACTGCACCAGGAAAGGGAAGGTTCCAGACAGGGTTTGGATGGGGCTGGAGGAGCTGAGCCAGCCTCGCCTGCCCGGAGGGTGGGAGAGCATCGGGAAAACAGGGATCGGTGGGAATGCAGCAGGGTGTGAACGTGCTGCTGCTTCACGTGGGGAATGATGGAATCAGGGGAGACTGCTGGATCGCAGCCTGCTCTGGCTGTTGACCCAGCTGGGCTGAGCTGCAGCGGGAGCAGCTCCCGGAGGAGTTGGTTCCTCACCCATCACTGAGGGATGACATTTATTACACCCAGTAAAGCCCCCCGTCTCCCACCACTGAGGAACGCCACTTAAACATCATGTTCGGGGAGCTTGAAGGAGATGGATTGTAATGTCATACTCCATAGTTTTTGACATGCTGGGGGAAAAAAGAATGGGAGCGTTGTGGGATGTTATTGCTGCTTTTTGTTCTGAGAGCGGCTGGTGAGTTGTGAGAGTGCAGAGGTGGCCGCTCACCCTCTTCCCTTGCCCTGTTAGGGACAAAAACCCCCAGATTTTCATCAGGTTTCCAGCCCTGGGTCTTATAAAAATCCACAGCATTCAGTCCCAAGGTCTGTATTCCATATTTCTGAGCCATTCTGGGTTCAGCCTGTGGGTTGCATTACAGGGAGCGACGCTGCTTCACCAGCCAGCAGCCTCCACTTCCAAATTGGAATATTCCCGCTCCTAATGGCACGAAAACGCCTGCAAATGGGTGCTTGTTCAACATAAAAATTACCAGCAATTTGAGGATAAGTTATGGAGGATGTAATGCCTTGTATTACAAGGAGTGTGGTTCGGGAAAATTGAAGTGTGAATTGGAATCTGAAGGGGCGGCTTTGTTCTCTGCCAGGAGTTCAGTCCTGACCAAGACCTGAGGAAAATCACTGCCCTTCCTTCCCCAGAGCCTTTTATCTGCTGGAAAAGCTGTTTGGGTCGTGGTGTTCCCTTTCCCACGCAGAAAAGAAATAGGGGTTGTTAACTGAGCAGTAGCTGGGGAGATTCTGATTTTGTGGAGTCCAGAAAAAAGAAAAAGTGAAAATATTCCTTTAGAAATCAATCCAAAATCTCGCCATCAACGTTTCTTCCAGTCTTAGGAGATGAACGAGGTGTTCTTAGGGTGCTGGGCTGGCCCTTCCTGAAATGCTGAAGCAAAGGGGGCCGGTGTTCCCTGACCCCACAGGCAGGAAATTTTCCCATCAGTAGATGCTGGAGATCCCGGAGCTGGTGTCACCCGCAGGCCCCTTTGTGGAGATCTGGAAAATTCCATAGAATTTCGTAACATCTGTAAAAACATTTGTCATAAAAGCCTTGTAGAGATTCTGCAAAAGATCAGAAACTGCAATATTGAGTAAAATTGCTCGAAACCAGGCTGAAAATGGGGAAATTCATGGAAGAGGCAGGTGGGACACTGGGGAGGGCTTTGGTTTGAGGGGAGGGAGGGGAAGGGTGGGTGAGTTTGGGTTCTCCAAGGTGTGCATGTGGCGGCGTGGGGATCTCAGTGCAGGGAATGCGGCTGGGAAACGAGGATCCTTTGGAATCCAGATCCCCCCGTGCGTGTTTGCAGCACGAGTTCCTCTGCAGAGCCAGCAGCTGTAAATCTGCCGGGTCTTTAACATGACAAAAGCAGCCCCAGCCTAAAATGCCCTTCTCCGTGAGAAGCAGCATGGAGCAGGATATGGAAAAGATTTCTCACAAAGTAGCTTGTGATTCAGATGGAAAATGTCAGGTTTTGAAAATTATTAATCTTTGTGCTGCACAAAACTGTCAGCTGTAGGGGCGTTCGGTGTGGGAGGTTCCTGCGGGAGAGCATTTCCAAATGGGGGCTTTTTTGGGGCTGTTTTTCTCTTTCCCTTTGTTTTTTCGGGGATTCTTTTGTTCCTTCCCCCACGGGGGGCTGAGTAAACAGGCAGCTGAAGCTCCCGATCGGGACAGCAGCAGAAGTGACAGGGAAGGGAGGTGAGGTGGTGACAGCAGAGTCAGGGGGGTGTCACCACCCCGGGCTCTGATTCACTGGGAGGGAAATGGAGCGGGGGGGATAACGGGGAATGAGTTAAGAGACGGGTAAACAACTGCCTGGGGGATGGTTCTGGGCAGCTCCATCACAGAAATGGGATTGGGGTAGGGGATGCTGCCCCAGCCCTGAGCTGGGCACGTCCCAGGCGGGTCTGTCCTGCTCACCCCGGCAGGGTCTGGAGGGGCTCAGCACACTCTGGGCTGGCTTCAGCCAGGGAAAAAGGGGGGAAAGTTCCTGGAAAGGCCCGTGGGAGGAAGCCCTGACTGTGAGGGTGTCCCAGGGGGATCGGGAGCAGGCAGCGAGGTTTTCTCTCCCTTCCAAACCAGGGGCAGCTCTTGGGGATGGTGGGGTCGGCTTGGCTTGGCTTTGCTGTCCCGTTTCATCTGGGACATCTTTGCTTTCATTGCTTCATCCAAAGTTACCCGATTTAAAAAGGGAAGAGTGAAAGAAGAATTGCAAAATATTCCCTTATCCAAACAATTAACACCACCGAAGTCTGATCGTGTCCTAGTGCAGAAAACAGCTGCTGGGAGCTCCAGTAACAGAAACAAATCCAAATGCCTCCCAGGTCTGGAACAATATTACAGTGCCGGGATGCTTCACTGGTTAATTTTAACTGCATGGAGGCCGTGTTTTGGGAGCTGTTTGCAGCTGAATACCCTGAAAAAGCACAAAATGAGCAGCCAGAGCAGGCTGGTCCCTGTGTGTGGAACCCAAAGCCGCTCCAGTGCCCAGAGCTCAGCTCCCCCTCCTTGGTTTGCTCTGTTCAGCTGCTGCAGTCACGATGTTAAAAGATTCCTTAAGTGCCACTTGTTGCTCTGATGGAGTTTACAGAGAGATCTAAAAATCTGGAGCTCACCCTCTCTGCATGTGTAGAGAACATCAATTAATTGGATCTTTCCTGTAGTAAGGGACACTGGGTACTTGAAAACCTGGACAGAAATCCCAAATTGGTTTTGTAAGAAAAAACATTATAAAATTTTACATCCCCAAACCGTGTTGTTTAACTGCAGATGAAGTTTGTTTCCCCAACCACAATGAAATAAAATTACAGAATATGAAGATCCATCATTAAATTTAATTTGTGCAAAGTGCAGCAAGGGCTGGAAATGCCTGAAAATACAGCTAATATGTGATTTTACAGGAATTTGGGGAATCTGGTATTCTTCACCTCTAAACTCATATTTGAATTGGGCACTGTATGTTGGAATTACATCTATTAATACTTAATGGTCCCAATTTTCTCAGCAAGTCGGAGTTACCTGAAGGAGCAGAAAGAGCTGCAGCACTCCTCAGTCCAGTTTTAATGAGCTCATCAGGGATTTAAGGCTCAGTTGTTGAGAATTGCACTGTGATGTCTTACTCGGCCACTGAGTGTCCCTAAATTGTAATTTCATCATTTACTATCACCGTGGTCTCAAGCTCTCAGCATTGGAATAAAGGCCCCGTTTCTGGAGCTTGGTTTCTCACTCAGCCTGCATGAAATGAAGCTGAGTTTCTCTCTGAGCTCCTGTTGTGGGGTTTTTTCTTCCAAATGAGCATTTCCATATCGTTGTCTCAGTAATTAAGATTAACTGAACCCACGTCTCATCAGAGACACTGCTCTGGGAGCAAGGCAGGAAGCCACATGAGCAGGTGAAACATGACATTTTTAGTAGGAGAGGAGTTAATCTGGGGAGTCCCCTCCTTCCCTCGTGCATCCATTTCTCCTGGAAGCTGCGTTGTCCATGCTGGGCAGGGGCTGTGGTTTGATTTCAGCCTGGGAGGAGGCTCGGGGTGAACTCTGTGCTCTGCAGCCGCTCTGCTGGGCAATAAATGGGACTTTTGATGGTTCTGGACAGAAATGCTCCATTCCGGGCTCCTGGGGAGGAATTGTTGGGTCATTCATTGAGCAGCTGAGCCATGGCCCCAGGAGAAGGGGCAGGGCAGGGTCGTCACTGGTGTCACTTTGGACACTGAGGGGCTGTGCTGGAGCTGCTGGGTGGTCCCTGAGGGATGGAGCCTCCTCTTGCCTCTGTTCCTGCTTCTGGGTCTCCCCTGGCAGCGATCACAGCCCCTGATCCATCCAGGACAGCCCCTGGCTCTCATTTCCTTGGTACCTTGATACATAAATCTGAAATAACCCCAGGAGGGCAGTGATTCACGGCTCGTTCCCCACTCCCCGTGTTTGGAACCGGCTCTGGCTGAAAACAGGGACCTGTGGAAGGGGAAGTTCCTTTTGTGCTGGGAATTGTCCTGGTGCAATCGGAAAGCGGCGATTCCAACCCCCCAGTCCCCGTTTTCCAGGCTGTAATTCCCTCCTGGCAGGGGCTGATGGTGGAGATTGATGCTCAGCAAGGTCACTGTGCTCGGGAGAAGTTTGAGACTCCTCACACACCCCGTGCTGGGGGATTTTTAGTTACAGATCCATCTGTTTGGGATGCTGGAGAATCCTTTTCCTTTTAAAGATTTATATTGCTTGCATGCTGCTCAAAGAAAAAAAAAACTAGATTGTTAAATAAATGTATGAACGGGTAAAAGATTCTTCAAGTTCGTAACCCCCTTAATATTTAATAAATGCAATATATCATTTTTATAAATATGTATAGCTCGGATATAAATAAATTTAGGATCCAGAAGGGATTACAGTGGGATGCACATTCATCTCTGTGGCACAGGAAGAGCCAGGAATGTTTTATCAACAAATTAATCCTCGCTGGGGAAAATAAATGCCCTCCCCTGCTGCAGCCTGGGATGGGGTGGTTGGTGGAAATTCCTTTAATGAATTCCATGGGACTGGAAGTGCAGCCCTGCATGGAGCTCCAGAGTCATTCTGGCAGAGTCAGAGGAGAATGAAGGCTGGAATTTGTGGGTAAAGGTGGGATAATTTAAACTTCCCTCTATTTTACAGGAATAAAGGTGTGAGTGAGTGGTGCCTCTGCCAGGGGCACAGGGATTGAGCGAGGACTCGGGAGCTTTGGGAGAGGAGACTGGAAAGAAGGAGAAGGGAGGATTGGGAAAATGGCCTCACTCAGGGGCAGAAAAGCCTTTCCAGAGGAGCAGTTCTGAGTGGGACAGAGCAGCCCCAGCCCCGTTCTGGTGACACCCGGGGCCTCTCTTGGTGCCACTCTCGGGCGGGCTCTGTGTGAGGAGCGATTTGGGTGACAGCGTTGGTGCTGCTGTGGTGAGAAGCTGGGGCGAAAAGGGGCTGTGGGGGAAAAAGTGCCAGAAATGGGAGTTCTGGGGGGACAGAGCTTTTCTGCTCCATGAGGGACCCTGGGTGTGCTCCTGGCGGGGACAGGAGGAGCTGGCCAAGCCTTGGCTTCCCTTCCAGGGACAGAGGAGGGTCCAGGCTGTGGCAGGGGCTGCTCCCAGCTCATCTGTCCCTCTCAGACAGCCCCATCCCTGATTCCAGGCAGTGTTTGTCCCCTTCCCCACCCCACAGTCACTTCCAGGCTGGCTCTTGAGCCATAGGGAGCGGAGGGAATGTCCCCAGGTGTGCTCAGTCCATGATCCCAGCTGCAGCAGCCCAGGTGCAGAGGTGGCAATCTCGAGTGGCAGCCCCAGTGGGTGTCTCACCCTGTGCACTCGGCAGGAGAAATGAGATTTTTAACACCCAGATAAGCGGGGTTCGTTTGCGCCTGAAGATTCCCAGCACGCTGCTTGTGCCTGATGATATCCCAGATTTATTTCCACAACTTATTGCACATTCATTTTTTGGAGTTTCCATTGCGAAAAATTGCCAGCAGGGATGGATTTTGTCTTCCTCAGCTGGCAGAACAATTTTCCACCTGTCGCCCAAATATTTGATGGGAAGGATTATGGCAGAGCCGCTGGAAGTTTATACTTTATATCCATGGGAAGTGGGAGGGTCTGGAGAAGTTAATGCAGATATCAGAGGCTGGATTGCCGAGATGGAGCTGCAGCACTTGTGACTCCCAGCGTGGGCTGGGAACTGGGGAGAGACTGATGGAAGCACAGGAATGAGCTGGGCTGGGTGCTGGGGTTTTACAGAATCCCTGGCTCCCCACCAGGGCTCCCTGGACGTGCTGGGTTTATTGGGAGTTCATTGATTTCCTGAGGATTCATTGATTTATTACGGGGTTCATGGGTTTATTGAATGTTCATTGGTTTATTGAGGGGTCACCGATTTACTGAGGGCTCGTTGGTTTATTGAGGGTTCATTGATTAATTGAGGGTTCATTAATTTATTGAGGGTTTCTTGATTAATTGAGGTGTTCATTGATTTATTGAGGGTTCACTGACTTACTGAGAGTTCACTGATTTATTGAAGGATTCACTGATATATTGAGGGGTCTTCCTTGTAGGGAAAATGTCACTATGCAGTAAAAAATCCACTGTATTATTGGGCAAAGGCATTTAAAGTTCATTAATGAAACCAAATCTGGCTTTTTGCTGTACAGCAGCCAGGAAAAAAATCAGGAATCCTGCTAAAAGCATTAAAGAACTAGGAATAAATGGAGATGAGCAAGCTGGTGTGGTGGAAGATTCCCTGCCTGTGGCAAGGGTGGAATGGGATGAGCTGGGAGGTCCTGGTGGAATGGGGCTCCTCAGGATGTGGTTCTGTGTCTCCCAGTCCCCCTCCTGTGCTCAGTCCTTGCTAAATACCCTGTCCTGGGGCGCCAGCAAATCCCTGAGCCAGGGGAAACAACAAAGGCTTTAAAGGATTCCACGTGGGCAACAAAATCTGCCATTTCCATCAATTTCTGAGCGACTTCCAAAAAACGCACTTTGCGTGGGGGCCGGGGTCATCTGATTAAGCAAATGTAGGCAAATCTCACCGAGTTGCTTCTCTGACTGAATAATGACTCAAATTTCATCATGGAAACCGTTCCAGGCAGGAGGAAATTCTCTATTCTGGAACAGGCTTTTTATTTTTCCATCCCCTGACTTCCCTGGCAAGCTGAGCACACGAGGGAAAGGCACTTGACTTTATTTGGTGCTGGAGGAAATCCTGGCCCTAGGGGGTTAAAGTCCAGCAGCAATCAGAGGTGTTGGGTACGTGGAAAGGGAGGAATGGGAATATTTGGAATATTGGCCATCTCCAGTTGTGTTTCTGCTCCTGAATGGGCCTGTCCCAAGGAGGGGTTGGGATGTTCAGCTGGGAAAAGGCTTTTTCCTTCTGGACTGGGGGCAGAAAACGTCCAAACCAGCAGGAAATAACCCAGTGCTGCTGCCAGGATTTGTAAATTCAGGGGGCTTGGGAGGAGGAGGCCAAGGGGGAGGAATTCCTGAGCAGGACAAGGAGGTTGGAGGGAACTGGGATTGGTTTTATGTGGGAATGGCCCCTGAATGGAGGAATCGTCAGAGAAATCAGGAAAAACCCAAACCCCCAGGCAGAGAGGGAAAAGCTCCCTCTGCTCCCGGGGCTGCAGGGTCAGAGAGGGAGGAAGTCAGCCCTGTCTGGGACTTTTAGAGCTCTGTTTTTCTGGTACCACCAAAGTGTAAAAAGGGTTGTGTTTAGAAACCTGGGAAAAGTCCTTGCACCATTTATTGTTGGATTTGTTTGCGTTTACCATTATTTACGTGGCTTGTTGGGGGCACTTCTAACTTTTGGGGGTTTTTTAATATAGAAAGATAATGCTGCCGACTTTAAATAATTCATAATTTGAAAAAAAATAGTTCAGAACTCACAGTTTTTCATTGGTTTAACATCTCATTTTAACATCTAAATTACCCTAATCAGTTTTGAAATATTGACTCATCCCTGTCTGCTGCTGTCCACATTTCCTAATATGCTCTGACAACAGCAGTGTGTTTATTCCAGAGAAGAATTTAATGTTTGTTCCTGACTTTTTTTTTCCCCCCTCCTTTCTTTCTCATTTCTATTATTGTCATAAAAAGATTTAAAATCCCTTTTGGCCTCGTGTGCAGAGCATAAAACACAAAACCCTTCCTGAAAGGTAATTTTCCAGGAATGAAAAGCACAAGAATTGTGTGTCAGGCTTTGCTCCTCTGTCATTTGCTGCTGCTACAAAACAGCTTTTTTTGTGTAGCTCCGAAGGCCCTGAATCCCAAAACCTGACAAGGAAAACCTCGGGGATTTGCAGTCAGACCCTGGGAAAGTTCCAGCAGCTTCCAGGGGGATTTGAATTCGAGTGAGGGCACAACAAAGGTGATCACAGAGGGAGAGGCATTAAGGTAAATTATTCTGAGTATTAAGGGCACTTTGGGAGAGGCTTTGCTCTGCTCAGCAGCTCCTGCAGGTAAATGGGTAAAATGTTATTTATTCGGGAATGTTGTGCTGATTCCACCTGGAGCATGAACGTCCCACAGAAAGCAATGCCTGTCTGAGGCTGCTGGGGATGGGAAGCCATTCCTGCTTTTGTGTGCTGGGGCCTTGGCTGGCTGGATTTTCAAAGGAAAACGATGAAGATGCTCCTGGATTTACCTGGTCATGTGAAAGGATTTCCTTGGGAGGGAGCCATTCCCAGCCCCAAAAGCTCCCTGACACCCCACAAAAAGCCAGACCACACCATCCAGACACGACCTGCGGGGAAAAATTCACCCTGGATTTCAGTGGGGCTGGGATTTCCTCCTCCGTGCCTTGCCCTAAATAGCAAATTTAGTGGAATGGCGCAGGGTCAGGGGAAGTTCTCCAGCTGGGTGATCCTTGTGGGCTCAGCTGCTGCTCTCCCTGTGCACGGGGGGTGCTGCTGCCTTGTGGAGCCTTGACGGGAGCCTGGGATTTCCCAAGCCTCTCCGAAATCTCATGGTGACGTTTTTTGTTATTTCCCGTAAAGCTGGGATTTAATAAAGCCTGCAGGGACACAGCGTTGCTGGAGACTGACAGGATGGAAATGGACGTCAGCGTTCAGGAGTAGAGAGCTGAAAGTTCTGATAATATTTTATAAAGCACCCTGAGAAGGGGTTTAAAGCACAGAACTCGTTTGAAGGTGGCTGTGATTTCCCAGCACAGCTCGGGGAGTGTTTGCACACACAGAGCTCCGTGCTGAGGGACAGCAACCTGGATTTAACAGAAATAAAACAACGTTCTCATCGTTCTGTCATCTCCCAGACACGGGAAGGGTTCAGTTTTCCTTCACAGCACCACAACTTCCCTCTCATCTGCCTTAATTTCATTGCTTTGGGTTCAGTCACATCTCTTGTGCCCTCAGCTACTTCCTCTCTGATCCCGGGCTCCCTTCATGCTCACACGTCTCCTCTGTTATCCAGACTGGGTGTGCTCAGTGCTCTCTGATCTTCCTTCAGAAATCAATCCCCTTCCCACTTAGATTTGTTGCTTTCCTCTGAATTTTCGCCAAAAACCGACGGAGTGCTGAAATAAATTCCAGCATTGCTGGCGATCAATGGGAATTTCCTGGGTTTGACAGCAGCGACGAGGATTTGACTGGATGGGAGTTGTTAGAAAGGCAGAGCCTCTCTTCCAGAGCCTCTGGAGTTCAGGAACTGAGGCACCCAGGCTCATCCCCTGCTGGAGGAATGCCCTTGGCCCCTGATGGCAGCTGAGGATCAGAATTCTGAGAGGATGTGTAAAAGTGGTGAAACCGTCTACGTTCATATCCTGCAGCTTCTGAACCCTCAGTTCCCCACCTGTGGGGCAGTTTTGGGATGGTTTTGATGCTGTTTTGTGTTTGACAGTCCTTACACTTCAGTTATTTGATTTCTTTCCTGTGTGTGTGTGTGTCCTTGCAAAGCCCAGCCCGGCAGCCACTGAGCTCTGCAGGTGCTCCCGGGGTAAAACCGATCTTAAATAAGACCCAAAGTGGATTTTTCACTCCAGCAATGAAACAAGACGGTGGAAAAAACAATGAAAAACATGAATTTTCCTGTCGTTGCCTTTCAGGAAATGAGAACAGCGAGTCCCTGCCCGAGTCCATCCCCTCCGCCCCGGGGACTCTGCCCCATTTCCTGGAGGAGCCGGACGATTCCTACATCATCAAGAGCAACCCCATCGTGCTGCGCTGCAGGGCCGTGCCCGCCATGCAGATCTTCTTCAAGTGCAACGGGGAGTGGGTGCACCAGAACGAGCACGTGTCCCACGAGAGCCTGGACGAGGCTACAGGTGAGCCAGGAGCCGTGTCCGGGACAGATCCCTAACCCTAACCCTAACCCTAACCCTAACCCTAACCCTAACCCTAACCCTGACCCTGACCCTAACCCTAACCCCGACCCTAACGCTAACTCTAACCCCAACCCTAACCATGTCCCACGAGGGCCTGGATGAGGCCACAGGTGAGCCAGGAGCCGTGTCCGGCACAAATCCCTAACCCTGACCCTGACCCTAAACCTAACCCCGACCATAACCCTAAGCCTAAGCCTAAGCCTAACCCTAACCCTAACTCTAACCCCAACCCTAACCATGTCCCACGAGGGCCTGGACGAGGCCACAGGTGAGCCAGGAGCTGTGTCCGGGACAGATCCCTAACCCTGACCCTGACCCTAAACCTAACCCCGACACTAACCCTAAGCCTAAGCCTAACCATAAGCCTAACCCTAACCCTAACCCTAACTCTAACCCCAACCCTAACCATGTCCCACGAGGGCCTGGACGAGGCCACAGGTGAGCCAGGAGCTGTGTCCGGGACAGATCCCTAACCCTGACCCTAACCCTGGCCCTAACCCTAACCCTGACCCTGACTCTGACCCTAACCCTAACTCTAACCCTAACCCTGACCCTAACCCTAATTCTAACCCTAACCCTGACCCTGACTCTGACCCTAACCCTAACTCTAACCCTAACCCTGACCCTAACCCTGACCATGCCAGGGCGCTCTGCAGGGACCTGGGGTTCCTCTGTTCCAATTTGTAGCAGGAGCTGGAAACAGGGAAACTCCAGTTCTTATGGGATTCCTGCTGGGTTGAGCCCCGGAGTTGCCCCCAGCCCCAGCCAGGGCAGGAACTGGGGTGGGAATAACCCAGCCAGGAGAGATCCACCGTGTCCAGCACGTGTGGAAGAGAAGAGAATGAGAAGGGAGAGATTTGGGAGTGGTCAGATGTGATCAGCTCCAAGCAGTGCCTGTATCTTTTGTCATTTAGCAGCATCCTGATAAGTATTGCACACCAATTTAATGCTGTGCTCCACAATGCTGGGTGTTATTGCTTTTCTCCCCTCTCCAATCCCAGCATTGCTAGGCAACCCCCAGCCTTGGCAGGAGCTCTGTGTGTACAACACCTTCTCCAGCAACACAAGAAATCCCTTTTTTAGAGGCAAAAATGCCATTTAAAAAGAAGTTGCACCTCCTAAAGTAGTGCTTGGCATTCTTTTGAAGTGACACATTCTGAAGAAATTTCGTATTAGAGGGGTTTTTTTTATAAATGCTAATCTGAATGAATTTTAATTTTTTACAGTTACCTTTTCAGAAATAATTTAATAGGCATAACCTTTACTTCTAAAGGCCCTGCTGAATCAATATGGGAGAAATGTCATCCTTAAAAGCTTTCCTTCCATATGGTTACAGAAAATCTCTCTGTGAGTGCTGCAATTATGTTTTCTAAGCTTTGGGTTAATAACAGAATAAACCAAGATTGGTAACAGGAGGTTAAGGTTGAGGTTTGAGACTCAGAGGAACAGGGTTGGGATCATGGAGTGGTTTGGGTTGGGAGAAACCTTAAAATCCACCCAGTTCCAGCCCTTGCCACGGGCAGGGACACGTCCCCTGGCCACACAAACGCTGCAGGGTTGGGTTTATTAGCCCAGGGGTGGAGGTGCCCCAAAGGTCAGGACCCCAAAAACCAGCGTGGTGCAGGCAGGGCAGGGTCCAGGTGTTCCCAAAGTGCCAGAGTGGGCCTCAGAATGGGCACAAAAATGCAGGGAGAGGCAGCACTGAAGGGAATTCTCTCACCATGATCCGTACCCACAGGCAGGAATTAGTTTGGAACTCCTCCTCAGCCTTCAGTGAGCAGCAGCCTCTTGGGGTTTTTGGCATTCATGTGCAGTGCCCTCATTTCTGGAGTCCAGTCTGGGGCACAACCGAGTCTGTCCCCAAGCACAGCGCGGGTCCTGCTGCCCCGGGGGCACCAGCTGGGAACAACTGCACTGGGATTTGTGCCAAAAACTGGGCTTTTGGTTAAAGGGGGGGTTCCAGGGCCTCACTGCACTGAAGGGCTCTGTGCCTCTCCATCCTTCCAGTGCTTGTGTGGGATCGAAATTCCAAGAGGATGTGAGGAAGTGGTGAAAAATAACAACCAGAACCCCAAACCAGAGGAGATTTGGTGCTGGATGAAGGGAATGTGTCTGAGCACCTGTGTGGGTTCCTGGCAGAGGGGCTGCAGTGCCACTCGGGGGTGTCCCAAGGCAGGGTGTGCCCTGTCACCCTGATGAGCACAGAGCCCCATTTTTCACGATTTTGGTTTTATGGCAGGGGAATAAAAACCTCAGAGTAGCCCAGGAGTGTCTGTGAGCCCATGGAGCAGCAGCAGGAGAGGGAGGATTTTGTAGGACACTGCTGCTGTCTGGGAACATCTGGAAGGCTTTGCCTGAAGTGTCCCTGTGGTGTTTTAGCTGCCCTGCCTCTGCTTTTCCTGTTTATTCCCAAACGTGGCAGAGCAGGGACTTTGTTCTCATCAAGGGAGAGCCGAGCTCGTGGACGCTGCTGTGATGGAAGTGTGATAGTGAGGGGCTGGTGAATCCCCTCGGCTGCATTTCCTGCACACTGCCCTGGGCACTCCAGAACCTGCACAGGTATTTCAGGTCGGGGTTTCAGCAGAGGCTCGCACAGTTTCCTTGTCTGATAACTGGAAGGATTACAGCAATAACTGCTGTCAGTGTTTTTCTCATTTAAACAAATAAAGCTGACAAATGCTGAAGTTCTCTGCAGTTCTGTTATGTTTAGTACACGGAGAGCAATTATTCATCTGCTGCCAGCGTCGGTCTGCGTGCAGCTCGAGCATCCAGCAGAGCCCATTAGCATATCAGTGCCACAGCCAGCACTTGATATTCTGCACGGCTCTACTGTAAAACAAAAGATGATGGTTCTAATTTGCACAATAATTTAAAGGGTTGGGCTCGCAGTGCTTATTAGAGTTATTGGAGTCGCAGGTAAAATGTTGCTGTTGTTTATGAGGTGCCTGGTTTTATTTGCACGGATTTTTCACCCGCTGTCACTCCCCATGAATGGTTTTCCCGGCGTTTCTCGAGGTGCAGAGGGGAGGTGGATGTGTTTGCTGGTGAAATACAGGGGTGATAAATGAAGAATATTCCTCTCCTCCCAATAGGTTTGCTTTCTGTCGTTGTTCCTAAAACAAATGAAAATAGATGCACTTTCTCCATAAACAAAGCATTACTTCCCCCAAACACCCCAGGTTCTCCAGAGGTCCCGTCCAACCCCAGCAATTCCGAGATTCTGCAGTTTTGGATGCATTTATTTTGTCTATGGGTAAATTGGGAGGCCTTTAAGAGGATCTGAATTCCTACCTGGCCCGTTCTCAAAACGCTGAACCGCCAGCTTCCCCAAACCGTGTGCTCTTTGTTTGCCACATTAAATACAGGCTGATTTATAGATTAATTAAACGCCGTGTCAATGAAAGGAAGAGCCAGGCTGGAGAATATTCCGCCTTAATAAATCTGGAGCTGTAAATGCCTGAATTCACTGACGCCTGCTCAGAAATTTGCAGCACCCAAGAGCCAAGAAATGGCTTCAGCTTCTCCAAAATTCATCATCAAGTGATGATTTTTTGCTTGGTGTCAGAATCCTGTTGTTGTGAGCAGGGGCTGTGCTGGGGGAGCTCCCACACCTCTGCTTCTCTTTGCTGCTTCCCAAAATCCTCAGAGCAGCTCAGGAGCAGAGGGAGCAGGACCTGAGTGTGTGAGTGGGGTCAGCACAGCTCAGGCTAATCCAGGGAGGGTTTTCCCCCGGGGAAGCTGCTCCTTGGAGGTGGGAATGGCTGGTGGGATCCCAAACCCTCAGCCAGGGCAGCCCTGCTCTGTCAGCAGCACCCAGATCCTCTCTGAGGGAACTCACTGGAGCTTCTCTTACCTTAAACCTGAACGGATCTCTCAGCAAAACATTTTTGTGCCAGAATGCAAGGATTTGTGGCTGGCAGAGCTGGGATGGTTTCGTTGAGGGGGTGCATTTTCCTGGCAGGGTCTCTGGCAGAGCCTTTGTTCCTCAGGGTTTGTTGTCATCGTGTCAGAAAATAAAGGGAGGCTTTGTAAACAGCTTTGTTGAAAACAGCACCAACACGGGGAAAACAAAATGCAAATAAAAGCAGCCAGGTAAACTGTGTTTGTTTGTTGCAGGGGGAATAAATATTTGAGGGGCTGAAGGGATTCTTGAGACAACTTGGGGAGCTGTCAAGGGTCTGTCCCTGTCTTTGGGTTTCATTGTAAGCCAGGCTTAATGAAAAGGAGTAAAAATCCCCTTTGCCTGTTGCTGGAAAAGTATCAAATATTCTGTATTTTTCATGGAATTTAAAGCTTGTCTGAGCTTCCCCTCTCTGGAGCATCCCCAGTGAACCCCGTCCCCGCTCTTGCCAGAGGAGCACATTGACTTCCCAGTCCTTTGAGGAGCGGATGCCCAGCTGTTAATGATGCCTGAGATTAAGTGGAAGCCAATTTTTATGGAGTTCAGGTTTAGAATTCTTGCTGCTTTATAAACTCCACAGGCATGAAATACGGTGAGATTGGGTTTGCCTCCATTTCCAGTGGAGGGGAAATAACTGTCTGGGGACTGCACCGGAGGAGAGAGGAGGAAGAACAAGGCAGGAATGTTTTCTATTTTCATTTAATGTTTTCCTGACTCTCTCAAATGGTTCCCAGTGCCTCTGAACCCGGGTTTGGATTGGATTTCCTCTCCCAAGGCTGTCATGGCGAGGTGGCTGCAGGTCTGGGCAGTATCCCAGGGGTGCAACACCAAAGGCGTGTGAGGCTTCTGGAAGTCTGCAATTTACCTTCAGGCTCTGTCTGAGGGAAATGCTCCTGCTCTGAAGGGCCACGGTGCTCAAGGGAGGTTTTCAAGGGCACGGAGATGTCAGACTGAAAGACATTTTTATTGTGTATGATTGAATTCCAGACAAACATCCTGGGCGAAGGAGGCACCAGAGATGGGGATTCTGAGGGAGGTGTTGAGTGTTGCAAAGACCCCAGCGTCACTCGTGGGACTCAGTGCGTTATGACCTGCTCATCTTACAGAGTTTAATTAGTGGCAGTACGTTATTGTGCAAGTAATGACAGCTTTGCCCTGATGGAAAACCTTGTTTTGTTGATTAAAAGGACAGGTTTGGGTCCCCTCGGCCTCACCCCCGTGCCTGTCCCTGCTGATCCTCTGCCTCTCCCCGCTCAGGGCTGAAGGTCCGGGAGGTTTCCATCAACGTGACGAGGCAGCAGGTGGAGGATTTCCATGGCCCGGAGGATTACTGGTGCCAGTGCGTGGCCTGGAGCCACCTGGGCACCTCCAAGAGCAGGAAGGCGTCCGTGCGCATCGCCTGTGAGTAAATCCCGCTTTTCCGGGGGGTTGAGGGGTGGGAAGGCTGGGTTTGGGGTTAAATATCCGTGGAGGTGGTCAGGCACCTCTGTCTGTACAAACCCTCCCCACGGGATGCTGCAGGAACATCCCAGGAAGCCACAGGTGTCAGCAGAGGAAAGAATATCCCTCCTTTCTTGGGACAAACCCATCCCAAAGAGAGCCGAGGCTGCCCGGGGAACCCTGGCACTCCTGCAGGGCACTGAGCTGGTGTTGGCGAGAACAAATGATGGAGCTGCTGTCCATGGAGACATTTAGGGATGGGGGATGATCTTCCACTGGTGACGTCCTTGATGTGCTGTGGCATCGTCACTCAGCACCCACAGACCCTGCTGGGAGCTGCAGAAGGGGGAAATGCACCAAATGCCCCCTGAGGGACAGCAGAGACACAACCCCAAACACAGCTGTCGCTGTCCAAGCCTCACCCCATTCTTGGAATCAGACCTGGGCTGTTCTCCTGACAGAAGCAGAGCCTGACACCAGCAGGGAATTCAAGGATTGCTTCCCCCAGTCTGTGGTGAACCCTTTCCCAGTAACCCCCAGCTCAGGTCTCCCCTTTGCAGTCCTGGGAAGCCTGCAAGGAGCTGGGAGAAATGTTCCCTGGGAGAGGAGGGCCGGAGCACAGGAGAAACCCTGAAGGGGAGACTTTCCAGGGAGTGTTCCAGCACTTCTTGACAATATAAAATGGTGTCTTCTAACAGGATAAACATTAACGGGATAAAACAAACATTTGTCAGAAGTAAAAGGACAGTGTAAGGAAACCTTCATTTCATTAATGGCGGATTTTTTTTGTTGGCTGATTCAGTCTGAATGTCTAAATACGTGTAAATTCAATTTTTTATTTCACTGCATTAACTGTCATAACACTGAGCTAATAATTCCCCTGCACTGCCGAGCTGAAAGGACCTTTATCTGAATTGAATTTTTATTGACTTTTCTCTGCACTGTGATTTCCCAGCCCCACAAAATGGCAATTTGAGACAAGCTCAGCAGGAGCAGGAGGATCCATGTGCTGGGGCTTTTAAACCCCTCACTGTGGGACCAGTTCTTCCTCCCAGTGCCCCAGAGACCCCATTAACCCCACACTGCTCTGAAGAGGCTCTTCAGCTCAGCCTGGAGTGTTCTGAGGGTGCCTGGAGGCTTTGTGTGGGAGCTGAGCTCCTCTCTGCCCGCTCCTGTGCTGTTCCTGCTCAAAGCTGAGTGTTTTGATGGGAAAAGCAGCAATTCTGGGGGGCAGAGGTGAAGGGGCTCCTCAGGCATGGCAGGAGCTGCAGAGGGAACATCCTGGGGCAGGGATTTATGGCTTGGGGAACACCCTGAGGAGGATCAGGGATGAGACCCTGCAGGTCCAGTCTGTGGCAGAAGCCAGAACGTCCTCACGGCGCCCTGTGCACTGAGGAACTGGCGACTTTACTTCATCCTTTTTTTTTTTTGATTTTGCACTTAAATCCCCAAGTTTCTGAATTGTGAGTCGAGTCCACAGCGTTGCAGCACTTTATATTTCTCCGAAGAAGCAGGTGAGTATTTCTCTGGGATAGCAGGGAAGGCAGAGCAAACGGATCCTGCTCCGTTTTTCATCCTAATAAAGGCATTTGTAGGCACAAGCGCAGCCCGGCTGTTAATGAATGCTTTTTTAAAGAGAGCGCTGGAAAAGATATTGGTTATCTGGGGGGGGGAAAATCGACATTAACAAAGAGTCATGGAGAGGAGAATGCAGGCACTGAGAGCATCTTCGTGCAGCGAGCAGCTGGCTCAGATAAGTCCTCAGGCGTTTTGGAAAATATCTGGGAGCGCTGGGGAGGCGCTGCAGTGCCGGGCTCTGTTTCATCAGGTGTGAGCAAGGCAGGGAGTTGAGTCAGTAAATCCCCACTGTGGAGCCCGAGACAGTGGGGAGGCGATGGGAGTTCCTAATGGAACACCCTCGAGCAGCAAGGCACGTTCCCGAGGCTTGGCTTTGCTTCCACAGCAAGGGAACTCCACAGATTCCTGGGCGTGTCTGGGATCCAGTGATCCCAGCTGGATCCAGCTCTCTCCGTGTCTGTTCTGGTCTGCCCAGACACCCAGAGGTGCTGCAGCAGCTCTGAGAAATTTCTTAACCTCAGTTATCACCTGGGCAGCGGTGTCCGGAGTGGGGCAGTTTGTCCCCAGCGTGGAACCAGGTCACAGGTTGGACCTGATGATCTCAAAGGTCTTTTCCAACCTAGTTCATTCTGTGATTCTGTGAATTGCTCCCAGCCCCTTCCCCCCTGTCCCTGCAGCTTTTGGGGTGAGATGTGAACAGATCAGGGTTATCAGGCACTGCTCTGAGCAGGCCAGGCCTGGAGTCACTCACCCTCGGGATTCCACGTGGTTCCTGCGTTGAACTCTCCAGTTTTGGGAAGGCTCTGGAGATGGGATGCACGGCTGGAACCTGGGCTGGGGATTCTGGCACTGGTTGTGTCCAACACAGCTGGGTTTGGAGAGCGGAGAAATGGGAACGCAGCTGGAGCTGATGGGATCCAGGGATCCAGGAGGGTGGCTCAGCCTGCAGCCCCCACGGAGCTTTGGGGCAGGAATGCCAATTGTGATGAATTCTTGCGTCCAACCCTGCAGATCTACGGAAGAACTTCGAGCAAGACCCCCAGGGCAAGGAGGTTCCCATCGAGGGGATGATTGTCCTGCACTGCCGGCCCCCCGAGGGTGTCCCCGCAGCCGAGGTGAGGTTTGGGATGGGCACAGAGGGCACAGGAAAAAGCTTTGGGATGGGGGAAGGATGGGGGAAGCAAAGGGCTCAGCTCCCATGGGGTGCTGGAGGTGTTGGTCCCAGTGCTCTTCTCCCCCAGAACGCCTCAAGTGTCTTTTTTGGATTTGCTAAATTTTCAAAAGCATGGCTTTTTATCCAAATTCTGGACTGTTTGCTGAGAAATCCTGGTTTTCAGACGGTTTTCAAGTCCTGTTCTTCCAAACCAAAAGCAGATTGTTGCTTAATTTCCCAGGAATTACTTTCCTCCTCGGAAAACAAGACAGAGAAAAAGGCAAACCTAAAAATATTACAATAAATGGTTGCTGGGGAGAGAAAATCTGCTGCAAGTAATAGTTTGGTGGGGTTTGGCTTAGCTTTAAACAGGCTTTTTGTGATGAGAGCTGGATCTTAACAGGAAAACAACGGGGATGCCTTAAAATGGCAATAACCAGGCTGCTCCTGGAGGGAGAGGTTTGAAGTCAGTCGTGTTTAAAAATCTGCTGCAGGGGCTGTAAAAAAGCCAGGGAAATGTTGCATTTCTGATTGCACCCTGCAGTTCTCCCCAGCACCTTCTGGGGAGTGAGAGCAGGGATCACTCAGGAGTTGTTTCTGCCGCTCATCCCCAGCGTGGCTGGGGTTGGTAAGAATGGCAGGAAGAAAAGGAAAATAAACTCCGGAGAAATGTGTGCTTTTAGTTAATGAGAAGGGTCTGGAGCAGCTGTCCCTGGAAATAAAGAGGAGAAATGCAGAGACACCATCAGGGAGGCAGAAGTGCTAAAGGAGAGGAAAATGAGGCAGAAATGGGCTCAGTGAGTGGCTGGATTGGTATCCAGGTTTCTGGTGTGCATGACTCCGTCAGTCCAATTTCTGCTCCGACCTTCTCCTCGGCTCCGTGGCATTTTCACTCGTTACCAGAAAAATGGATGTTGCATTACAGAGAATTGCCAGAATTGCTGAATGTGCGCTCTGGGAAATGGATCTGTTTTGTAGACAAAACAAACCCCCAAAGGTGTGGCTCCCAAAACAGCCTTGGTCCGTTTGAGTTTTACTGAGGATTTTAGAATTCTTTGAGCTGGCAGCTTTACATTCCCCAGTTAAACAGGGAGTATGTCTTCCATGGAAGGTAGGAATCATGTCCAATGAAAACCTGACATTTTAATTGCTTGCTCCAGATTAACATGGTGGAGTTCCCAACAAACCCTGATTTACTGCTGTTGACAGTACAGTTGTTATTGCTGCTAATAAAGCTGGTAAATCTCAGCAGGACAGGTTTGCTTTGGCCAATAAAACGTCCCATAAAGGCTCAGGCTAATTCTGGGCTCATCAAGTGAGTGAGTCTTTAGAAAGTGGGTTAAACCAGTTAAAGCAGCCGTGGCTCTGGGCTGGGGGGATAAACTCAGCCTTATTTCTAAGTTGAAGGACAGCCTGCCCTGTTTAACTCATGGCTGAGGAATAACTGAGCCTCAAAGGCTCCCTCAGGGATTGTTCTGTGGGTGCTGAGCAGTGCTGAGGGTTACAAACCCCAGCGCTGGCAGCGAATCCGTGGTTCTGATCCAAGAATTTATTTCATTCGAGTTTGGATGCAGCCCTGGATGGGAACATAAGGCTGGAAATGACTCTGGACAAAGGAGCTCGTAGTGTTTCCTGAGATGCAGAGTGGGTGCTGATTGGGGCATTGTCGGTGTTTGTTCAGCCCAAAGAGAACTGGAAACAAGGGGGGGAGGAGGCTCCAGCCCCTTCCCTGCTCTGAGCCAGAGCCTCTCCTTTGGGGAGAGTTTGGTTATTCTGAGTGCAGAACTTCTGGAGCATTGTTAGTTTGGCTATTCCAAGTGCAGAACTTCTGGAGCATTGTTAGTTTGGTTATTCTGAGTGCAGAACTTCTGGAGCATTGTTAGTTTGGCTATTCCGAGTGCAGAGCTTCAGGAACGCTGTTTTCCCAAAATCCAAACACATTCCCTGTGCTGGCCAGCACCCCTCACGAACGCATTCCTGCAGTGCCTGGGAAGGGCTCTGAGCAGCCCCTGCAGTTCAAACTCTTCACACCTGGAGTGAAACCTCAGTTCCCAGTTAGTTATGGGAACCAGCCCCATGATCAGGGATAGAAATCTTCTTCCCTGGAATTGTTCTTTCTGGACCCTGGAGGTGCTGAAACTCTCCTAAACCTAAGGCCAGAAGTGTTAAAATAAATGCTCTCAACCTATCCCACAGCTTGATGTGAAAATTCCTGTCATCAGCCCTGAAGGTGTGGAAGGCAGGGATATTTTCTAGTGATGGCTGGCACAGTTTCCTTGGAATTACCTTGGAATTACCTCCCCAGGAGGGAGAACCTTTCATTTCCACTGTTCCCCTCCACGTTTCTGGTCACTGCTCAGATCCTCTCACCTGGTGCTGATGTTTCCTTGGCCAGAACCAAGTGAGTGGCTCCCAGCAGCTCCTGGTGCTGGTTAGGAAATATTTGATCCTCTCCCAGGGGTGCTGATGCCGTGGTGTGCCCTGGGGCCCACCCCTCCCTGTGCCTGTGTGCAGGAAGGGGAATTTACCTGAGCGGCATCTTCGGGGTTGCACAGGCCAGTGGTGCCCCTCTGTGCTAATCCCATTCTTCAGTTATTTGGTGGTGGGGTGGGCCAGCAGGGATGGATCACACAGGGAGGGTCTTTAGGGAGAATTCCTCTAAATGAATTTTGTTGGGAGCAGTGTCTGTTCCTGCCATCTGTTCAGAAGGAGAGAGGCTTCCAGCAGCAGTGGGAACACCCAGATTAAGTTTGCTTTTATACGTGTTCGTTTCTGCACACAACAAGTGGAAAATCAGTTAGGAGAAGAAGGATTAAAGGGCTGGATCCACACTTTGAGCGTGTCTGAAGTGAATATGGCTTAAAACTCAGCTTGTGGGAATGAATTTCCCAGCAAAGGCAGCTCCTGTGACTTTGGGGCTGCTCTGCTCACACAGTTCCGTTTGGTAAATGGTCTTTAAGCTGAGTAACACATCAGTGAGAGCAAAATCCAGGGATTACAAATAGGAAGCAGCAAAATTCCAATTCAGCTCTTCCAGGGCTGCCTCAGGAGCCCCAGACTGGGCTGGGCAAGCTCTGGGTGAAGCTGCCGTGCCCTGGCTCCCTCAGCAGCACATTCCAGCTGCTCCTGCTGGCCACACCTGGAGGCAAAGGCTGATGAAGGAGCAGCTCCCTGAGCCTGCAGCCCCTCTCCAAGAATTTGATTGCACTCACATGGAGCCGAAGTCCCCCTCTTGTGCTGGAACTCTGTGGATGGGCCTGGGTTTGGGAACAACAAATCCTCCTGTGGCAGCAGCAGTGGAGAGAACCGAGTTAACCGAGGTCTTCCCTCTAGTTTTACCCTTTCAGATAGTCTGGATAACCTTAGGGAATGCTGAAACCATTCTGAATCCAGGGACAAGCACCTCTTTCCCAGGTGCCACATCCTGGAGCACCTGGCTCTGCTCCTGAAGCTGCTGCTTGTCCTGGGCAGGTCCAGCTCAGCTGCCCTCAGCCTCTCTGCAGCCCACTCTGGATTTATTTCTGCCCCTATAGCCAATCCTGGATTTATTTCTGCCCCTGCACTCTTTGGGAGAAGTTTCCCATCTCCAGAGTTCTCCTCTGCAAAGCAGGGAACATGAGACCACTCTGCACACCTCTGCTTTGGGAGGGTGCGGGGGTTTGGGGCACCCTGGCTGCATCACCACAGCAGTAAGAGAGGAAGAAAACCCAAATCCTGGTGCTGGGCAGGCTGGAAAAGGCTTTTAAATCCTCTTCTCATGCATTTACATAGCAAGCAGAGAGAGCTGGTGAGCAGCTGTGCTTGCAGGCATCAGCACCCAACCCAAATAAATTCAGTTTTTATGAGTTAAGCATCGAAATGAAAAAGAAAATGCAGCATTTAAATAGAGCAGCTGAAAATCCCCTGCTGTGGCAAATGTTGATTCAACTCTCGCAGAGTCTCTGCTGGCAGGGGCTCGGTGGGACCGGAGCCATTCCCTTCACTATTGATGTGGAGCTGGCCTGGGGAGGAGTCAGGCCTGGTTCCAGTCCCTCAGCAGCCCCTCCCCAGGGAGATATTTATTAATTGTGGGCAGGAATCGTGTCCTTTGGCTCGAGGTGGGCTCCTGAGGGACAGGAGGGACCCTCAGGGATCCAGGCGGGGACCTGGCCTTGGACCCCTGAGCCCGAGTGCATCCCTGGGGTTGTTTCACACCACGGGGCTCAGAGGAAATGCTTCTGATTTTGTCCTTGCTGAAAATGAGGGGGAAAGGAGGGAAGTTCCTCAGAAAGGTGGATTGCAATGTTGCTTTTGCCAGAGCCACAGTTCGGCCTGGCAGGTGAGGGTCTCTCTCCAGGCCGACCTTGCTCTCTGTGCACAGCCCGTGCTTTGGGGAGCTTTGGGAAGGAATCTGGGAAGGGAAGAGAGGCTTCTCTGTCAGAAGGACATTTTTAAAGCTCTGTGTGTGCCAGGGCCACCACACACGGGGCATTTCCTCCAGGGGCACCCCCTGCAGCTCTCCCTTAGTGCCTGCCCTCCCACATCACTGTGGTACCAGGCAGAAACCTCCACTCAGCCTAAAGAGGTGCATGAAAAGAGCATCGAGTTACTGAGGTGAAATGTTTCTCACCCTTGGGCTGTGCTGTTTTTTTGGTGTTTGCTGTGTTCTGTGGTTCACAGTTGTTTATGGCGGCTGGGTTATTACTCTGTGTCATTCCCTCAGCAGCCCCTCAGCTCCAAGGAGCCTCACACTGCTTTCAGATGACTTTTAGGGCATGTCCTTAACCTCTAGCCTGGCATAAAGTGCCCCCTGTGTTCAGCTCCTGGACCCTGAGCGTGGCTGATAAATGGCTCAGTTCAGCCTGGAGGATGTGAGAGGGAAACTGGGGCAAATGAGCCCATTCAGAGCAGAGGGGACGTGTGGGGAGTCCCAGCAGAGCTCAGAGCTCTCCCTGTTTGCTCCCCACGGTCTCCTCTTCACTCATCCCGGTCCTGATCAGGTTTATCAAGGGGCAATTGTGCTGCCCTGCCTGGGGTCAGGCAAGCAGGGACAGCCTGCAGTCAGAACCTCAGGCCATGGGTCACCCAGCAAGTGGCACGGGTTGGGTTTGCTTCCTGTTCATGGAATTCCGGTCTGTTCATAGGCACTGCTCCATTCTGCACAGTAAATACAGAAAAGAGCTTTTGTTCCTTCTCTTTCTTTCTCTCCTCAAGTGAATTTCATGACGCATTCTTTCCTTATCTTCTTAGCTGACCTTTTTGTCTTCCCTTAAATAAGTTTTCTCCAGTCTGTGCTATCTTCAGTTTCTTGAAACTCCTCAGTTTTTGGGGTGGGGGAGAAGACAAAAAAAAAAAAAAGACTCGAGTGGTGTTTGGCACTGATGCCATGTAGAAGAGCTTGGGATGCTCCCACGTTATGTGAAGTCCTGTAACCCTTCACTTGCAGGGTCACAGAGACCCTTGCAGGAGTTCCCACCCCTGAGGCAGCCACGTGAGGTCACCCAGATGCTTCTCAGAGCTCTCAGCTTTAAATCCATCCCCCAAGTGCAGCGGAGAATGAGGCTGTGGGTTCCTAAATGGGTACAAAGCCCTCACCCCTGAGAAATCCCCGCTGTCTGTGATGTTCTGTGTCCCAGCCCTGCCATTGCCCGGTGCAGAGCTGCTCATTCCCATCTCCCGACTGGCCAAAGCAGCTTTGGAGGGATTTCACATCCAAAATGCTGGCTGCTCACCCCACTCACCCCCCAGTGCCCCCCTGTGCTCTGCCAAGGGGGTTTTCCTCTCTCTGAGCTGTGAGGACTCAGAACTGAGCCGGAGTCGGTGACACGAGCGTTTCCCTTGGAGCGAGGAAGGGGAACGCTCCGTTCTGTCACCCTGTGCAGCTCTGACCAGCTCAGGAGGACTCAGGGTGACTGACAGCTCCTGCAGCAGTCAGCAAACACAATAAATTCCACCCTCCTCGCTGCTAATTCCTTCCCACTGCCTGCTTCTCCCAGCCCCTGGGCTGTTGTCAGAGCAGGGCTGAGCTGTAACCTGGAAAATCCTTGGTCAACACCCATTTAATGAAGTTTGGGATAATCTCTGGGCTGTGTGTTCGGCCTTATTAGTGCCTCAGAGTGTAAAATATTAATTCTTTTTTGTACAGGAGCAAAAAATAAAAGTGCTTTAGTAGCTGGTAATCCTTCAGCCAGGTGTCGTGGGCTGCTGGGGGAGTGTCACTGCTGCCTCCCTCCTCCGTCGGTGACAGATGGGCTTTGGATTTCTCAGCTGTCAGGGCTTGTTCCTGTTTCATTCAGTGGGCTTGAAAATCGGGTTTTTAAATGTTTCCTCCATCGGACAGGGAGCTGCCATTTCCTGCACTGGAGCAAAGCTCCAGGAGTCGTTTGTGTCACTCCAAGAGGCCTGGGTTCGATGTGGAAATGGGACATCTTAAATCTGCAGGTGGGAGACTGGGAGTGCTTCGAAATGGGGCCAGAGCTGCCCCGGGGGTCATAAATTCTGTCACCACTGCTCTGTCCTGTCCCTTAGAAACGTCACTGCCTTGGTATTAAAGTGCCACATAAGCTCTGATACTAGAGATAAATGTTTATAAACCTCAGGCTTTCACACAAATGAACCCAAGGCCAACCTTTCACTTGCTGGACTCTGCTTATCTTCACCTGAGCGATGCTGAAGGGCTTGAGACCTGCAGGGAGGAGCTGGGGGAGCCAATTCCCACCGGGAAGTGCTGGGCTGGAGAGGGGGAGCAGCAGCCAAGCCCATTGTGAGGTGCGAGGTGCAAACCTGAGCCTTAAAATTCACCCCAGATCGCTTTCTTGGGAATAAACACTGAGACCAAATCGGGTGTTTGAGCATTAGCGGGCACTCGCAGCTCTCCCTGCTCCTCCTGTCTGCTCTGCTTGTGATGCAGTTCTCAGGAGTCTCGGGCTCTTTTTGGTTGCTTGTTTTTTGTTTTGGGATTGGGTTTCTTTTGTCATAAAAGGGCAGCTGTTGTGCTAAACGATTACTGATAGTTTACTGTTACTGAACTATTACTGTTGAGTGCTCTGCAGAGGTTTGTGGAATACTCTAAAATATCTTTATCACATAATATATGCATATATTTAAGATTTAAATGTGCTGCATCCAGTGCTGCTTTTTCAAATGTTTAACACAGATTTTGACATTTTAATGGAGTGCTGTAGATGTTCCCAGGAATCTCTGCCTGAGTTCCAAGGGTTTATTTACCGCAGGGGCTTTTAATGGAAATGTAAAATCATTTCTCTTCTGGGCAGCACACATTCCACCGCTAGCACATCAACAAAACGCAAAACCCACATAAAATTCAAAAGCTGCAAGGATTCCAAAAGCAGCGAGAGCCTGTTTTACATAGGTTTGTGTATTTATGGGGCTGGCACGCGCTCACTAAAACGGGACGTGGCAGGATAATGGGGCTGTCGTAAAACACCACCAAAGCAGGCTGAGAGTTACAGCCTGCCATGAATCCTGGTGCAGTTACAGGGAGCAGAGTGGGATTGCTCAGTGCAAACAGCCTGCATTTGTACAGGTGCTTATGGATCCTGGCTCTGCAATAGCAATATTTGCTTTACTTTTAAGGGATATTAGTTACAAGTACAATGAATGTGTTTCATTTCTCACTGGAGATATTTCACTCTCAGGACCCAGCCTGGCTATGTGCAATATCTCATTTGTGATTGATCTGGTATTTACATTGAGATTTTTAGCTGCTTTTAAGAGCAAATTCATAATTTTTATAGTTTCCTATCCAGCAAAGATTGAGAACTGTCATGGCTCATACAGGACATGCTGCTCTGGACTGATTTTATTTTGTCTAATGACACGTCAGCCTCTTTATCCTATAAAACCTGGGCTCAATTAAAGCTGTTCTGTTTGAGCTGTTTGTTGTGGACAGCACAGAACCAGACCAAATTCCATTTATTTAATGTGCTGTTACATCTTCAGCCACGCCTTGCTCTTCCTCACCTGCTGCTCCCGCTAATCCTGTTCTGTGATTTATCCTGGCAGCAGCAGAATTTGGGGTGGTTTGAGCTCCAGGAGTGGTCAGGACTCCCCGGGGTTGAGGGCAGAGCTGCTGCTTCAGCCTGGAGCTGCTCCAGCCCTTCCCTCCCATCTCTGGGATTGCTCCACTGCCACCCCAACACCCTGCTGGCCACTCTGGGCTCTTCCCTGTCCTGCCACTGCCCTGGCTGAACGTGTGAAATCTCTCACTCCATTTGCCCCCTCTGTCCCTGCACCAGTCACCCGAATCAGTGGCACTTTCAGCCCTGCTCCCGTCCCCTCAGCAGCAGCTCCAGGTGCCTCTCCTGCTGATTTTGTCCATTTTGCAGCCCTTGGAAGCACTTCAGTCCCTGCACACATCCCCTTTCGTGGACACAGCCCTTGGATGCTGTCTCCACGACGAGGGGTTGTGCTGCCTTTCAGGCGGGCAGGGGAGCTGTGGACAGGGTTTTCTTCCAGCAGAAAAATGTTTGTTTTCCTTCTGAGATTTGGCTCGTTGTGAATAAATCAATACAGCCAGGAGGTAGCGAGGTCATGAAATAGAAATGCTGGAGCAAAGCGCTTCTGAATTAGATTGCTAAAGTGAAAAGAAAAAAGAAGGGAGATAACTTTGTAGTTCCCCTGAATAGATAATTCCTTTTTATACAGACATGTGCTCTGGGGCTTCTCTGGGTTTGATGTGCTGCTTTGCAGTGGTGTCTGGTTTCTCTGGCCCTGTTTTCAGAAATGTTTTTAATTTTGAATGCTTGAACATGAAAGGCTAAGTTATGAGACTTTATCACTGTGTTTATAACCATGGGGATGATTGTGTGAGTGAGTCCTGCGGGGATTTGGGAAGTTCACAGTGATGGAGGTGGGGACTGAACAAGCTGGAGGCCCCACCGGTGGCTCTGCACTCAGCTGCTGTGGCACTGAGATGTGCTTTCATGGTCTGGGGAATGTTCTGCCTCTGGGGACAGAGATCAACACCTTTTCTACTTGTAAACAGCATTAAAAGAGAGAGCGGGAAGTTGTGAGTCTGCTGCCTGTTGCATTTAGCATTCAGTGACACGCAAATGTCACACATTTGTTAACTAACAACTGTATTTCTGTAGGGTTTGACCCCAGGGTGTACAAAGAGATGATTGTGTAATGAATCTAAAGGGTGTTCAGTGATCTTCCAGGGCCCTCCCAACCCAGGCCATTCTGTGACTCCTGTAAGACCTCACAGTTACATTCCTGAATTTATCACATCTGAAGGCTGCTAACAAAAAGCAACATCATCAGGTATTAATGATCCCCAGAACTCGTGAGAACAGTGAAATTACAGCCTTGGAAGGATTTGGCTTCAATTACTGAGAGCTTCCCGTGACGATTTCCTTATCTCCAAACATTTCCTACATAAATGTGATCCTGCCTATGGGACACCACCTTAGCAAAGCCCTGCAAACATCATCACCAACGGCCTTATCTGAAAAGGGTTTTCCAGTGTCAGCAGCACTTGAATTACTGTCCAAACGTCTGTGCACTGAGAACAAGTAAAACCTCACTGACGGGGCTCCAGGAGCTCCATCCCTCAGCCTGGGGCTGTTTCTCACCCACCCCCTGACTCACAGAGCTGAGATCACAGTGAGCATGGCACAGTTTAGGATGAGATCCATGGATTTCTCTGTATCCTTCAATGTGGAGTTACTTAGCAAAACAAAAGTTGAGGCTCAGCTGCTCACCTGCACTGCTGAGCTTTGCAGGGACAAGGGTTTGGTCGTTTATTTCTGCTCACCATAAAAGCATTGAAGTCAGGCCATGTGTGTGCTCTGTCCCACTGGGAAACTCCCACCCCAGCCCCGCTAATGACCTTTGGGGTTATTAATGCTGATTTGTTCAGCATTTGTGCATGGAGATTAAAAACAGTGCCCCAGTTAATGGTAGAACTTATTCTTCCAAAAATAGGAATAAAGATAAACTTACTTGGGATCTGATGATGTTTTTACCAAGCAGACAAGGTACCATTAGCAGTGGCATTTTTAGCAGTGGCTCTTTATCCCAGTGATCCAAAATAGCCTGGCTGAGTCAGCTCCTTGCCCACCTCTACCACTATAAATTGATGCACACGTCCAGGCTGTCACCTCTCCCTTTATGCTGATTCCAAATCTTATTTTAATTGCATTTTGACTCACCCCCTCCCATGCTGGCCTGTGTTCTCTCCTCTGGATCTTCCATCAGTGTGAATGTTTGGTTGGGATTTCCAAGCAATCTGGGTGGAGCTCAGAGGAGGAGCTGTGGCCCTTGGTGGCCACAAGTGAGGATTTCTCCCCTTGCTGGTGGAGGTTTGTGCAGCAAACCCTCCCTGCCTGCCCTGCAAAGGAAATAACAGCCCAGAAAATGGGCATGAGCAGCACTGGAGGTCTCAGCTGGTCCCTCTGGCCACCACCAAGCACATCCCCTCAGAGCAGAGACTCCTCTGAGCTCCCCCAGCATGACCCGGGCTGGTTTATGGGTTACTCAGCGTGTCAGATTCCTGTAATGAGATTATATATTCAATCTAATGGAGGAAAAATATGCTTACCCGCCCGGTGTGACAGTGCTGTGATTAAATGATTTGGGAACAGAGTTCCCTCCGTGGATTAATTTTAAAAAATGCAGCAGGTAGGTACAGCTGACCTGTTCCAGGTGTTGTGAGGGGCTTCCAGAGCAGCATTAATGGCTTGTGATGGTGTTGATAAAACAATGATGATAAAGGCAGGGAGCAGCCAGCACAGTGCCCTTGGGTTTGTGTGAAACCCCCACGGAGATTTGTGCCGATGGAGGCTTCCCCTCCTGGCTTGAGGCTCAGGGTAGGAAGGGAGATAAAAGTGTGATATCAGTGTGTCCCTGGAATGGGGCACCTGCCCTGCCCATCCCCACCCTCATTCCAGCTGGGACATTGAGGAAGATTCCTCCAGCTTGAATTTTTAGGAGTGGGAGTTCCATGTTAGAGGAAGGCGAGGAGGTTTTTGCTGCTCTGAGAGAAAACCATCGCCATGGGCTGTGCTACAAGAAGCCTTTGTGCTGCCATGAGCCACCTGCCCCATCTCTGAACCCTGGAGCATTTATCTCGCATCAGGAAGCCATTGATTGTCCCCTGAGGAGGAGCTGGCACTGGGAGCATTATCTGAGATGTGGCTGTGTCTGGGAGTGACCACTGGGAAAGGCACACGCGGTGGTTGAAGGGCAGCAGAGGATAATCCAAAAGCAAGGACAGGAGGCCCTTTGTCTGCTGGCCTCCCGAATTATCACTGTGCCCACAGGGGCTGGGAGCTGCCTTGGGTACTAAATCTGGTTGTAATGTCAAACAAGATCACTAAAAAAGCCAAAAATTCAGTCAGTCCCAGATCTTGGGATGTTTGAATGTCCGTCAGAGCAACTGGTGAAGGACTCTTAGTGGATGAGTTGGGATAAGCTTTGTTTTTAATGGAGAAGAGTTCTCTGACTCCATAATCTGCCCAGGCTGTGGGGTGTTGAGCTGATTTTACTCTGATAATGCCGTAAGCTGGTCTGTGATAATTGCTTTTTGTAATTGGAAGGAATTTATGATGATGCTAATTGTGCTGCTGCCACCCAGCACGGAGGGGCCGAGTTAATCCCTGCCTGCCCCCGGAGCTGCAGATCCTGATGTGATCAGCCCTCCTTGGAAACTGAGGGAAGGGGGGTTAATTCTGAGCAGATTGAATTTCAGTGGGAAAAATCTCCAGCATTTTCTAGCAGGTTTAAAGTCTGGTTCAAGATCATCAGACTGATTGTTAAAAGGAAAAGGATTTAATTCTGTTACAGGCAACTGTGTGACCTGCACTGCTGACACAGTGAGGGAAGTGAAACACTGAGGAGTTTTGAGTTTGCTCTTCAGACACTGCAGTCCAGACCCCACGGCTCATTCCAGTCCAGAGACCTTGGAGCTTCTTTGCTGCCTTCATTTTCCCTGGGTGCTTTGTGTGTGTTTGTGCGGGGGCTGAAGTTTCCCAAAGGTTACATCCCTGCCAGTGACAAACATCATCTGTCATCGTGACTCCTTTAAATGTGTTTTTATCCCATAAATCCATCCCTTGGTTCCCCATCTTTGAAAGCCTCCATCTGATGAGGCAGAGCAGGGCATGGCTTTGGATAAACCTGGTTTTCTTCAGGGGAGAGGGGCTGGAATGAGGGGAGCACTGGCAGTGCCATCCTCCCTGACAAATCAGGGTTTGATCTCACGTCCCAACACTTTGGTGTTTATGTTCCGTCTGTTTAATGTTCTCCCTTCGCTGGGATCATCATTCTTTTAAATGCTCTGCTTTAAAGTAAATGTTTTAATGTTTTCTCTTCACCAAGCCCCACATTCCAGACTCAGCAAGCACACATCAGTGTGTGCTCCCTCCTGGAGCAGCCCCAAGGGTGAAGGTGACAGGAATGGGGACCTTGAACCCCTCTCACCACCCCAAAGATCCCCCGACCCAAGGAGAGTCAAAATTTATAAACACACTTGTGAAGTAATGAACTCTGGGAACGCTGGCTGTGTTTGTCATTTCTCTGCCCATTTCACTGCACATAAAGTGGATTCACCATCGAACTCCTGTCACTTGATTTATGCCCGTGCGGCTGCTCCATAATTTAAATTGAATTCTTAATTTCTTTGCTGAAACCCCCTCGGATAATTAGCATTAAGGTTAACTGCAGAAGGGGAACTGAGCAGTGAATGGATTAGTTGGTTGTGCTGTGTCTTAGACCACAGGAAAAGGGGACACACTCCAAGGGATGCTGCTCAGGGAAGGGTTAGGCTTGGCTGGAACACACTCCAAGGGATATTGTCCAGGAAAAGGTTTGGCATGGCTGGATTTAGCGTGGCTGCTTGGTCCCTGCTCCCGAGCTGTGCCCAGGCTCCTGCAGGCACAGGGGAAGAGTCCCCTGGCTGGGAGGGAGGGTTGGGTACAGGAGGACAGAGAGATGGCAAAGGGATCACAGAGCTAAAATCCTTTCCCCATTTTCAGTGTGAAACGTGTGGTGTTGTACCTCGCACTCAGGTAACTCCTCTTTGCACAGATGTGTCAAATCATGATCTAATTCCATAGGATGAGGTGCCCCAGACCTGGAGCCTTTTCCCAGTGAGTTTCCAGCCCTTGGCCAGGACGTGCAGGGCTGGATCTGTCCCAGCAAAGCCGTGAGTGCTGCTGTGGAGGGGAATCTGCTGTCTGGCACCAAATGTAATTGGCTTTGATGGTCAGCATTTGCAGATTTGTTTAGGAACTGGAAAATGTACAAATTGCAGCCCATCTGCGCAGAGCTGAGTGCTAATGAATGCCTGCAGCTACCACAGCCATAAGCTCATTACCACAAAGTTCCAAGTCCTTCCACAAGTTGCTAAACAAGGTTATTCATCTGAACGGAGTGGAGAAGGGAGTTTGACTGCAGGGCACAGCCAGAGCTCCTGCAGGTCTAGAAGAGCTGTTAAATAACCCCCATTCTTTGGTCTTTTAATAGAATCCGTTGATTTTATTTCTATTTTTAATTTTGCACTGCTGTAGCAGCAGCTTGCCATGCCTTGACTATTTTCTGTTAATGTTTCGAGCAGAGAGGTGCCTTGCGGGTGATTCCTGGGTGTGCTCGGAGACGTGCGGTGGTGAACTGGAGAAGATGGATTGGAAGGCATCGTACACAGCATTTCAGAGGGTTTATGGAGCATGGCAGCAAACACTAATGGCCTCTGTTCTCAGGGTGTTTGTGTCAGCTGGGAATCTGTGATGATGACTTGGCTCTTCCTCTGTGTGCCATGTCAGGCAATTTTGTATCTTTTTTGGTATCAGTTTTGTATATTCCACAAAAAAGTGGAATTAATAATACTTATTATCTGTTTTATAGAACTGGTAGTTGTCCAACTGTTTGAACATACAGTGCATGGTGCAGCAGGAGCAATATGTAAAAATATTTCTTATTCTCTCTCGGCTGTGGTTTCATTCCGTGTTCCTTGAGGAAAAATCAGCTTTTCTAGGTTACCAGTCAAAGGAATCATTTCCCCACCCAATTAACAAGGTCATGAGGTGCCTTTGGCCTCCTCCACGTTTTCCTGTGCTCCTCCCCTGCCAGGTGGAGTGGCTGAAGAACGAGGAGCCCATCGATTCCAACCTGGACGAGAACATCGACACCAGGGCCGACCACAACCTCATCATCCGCCAGGCGCGCCTGTCCGACTCGGGCAACTACACCTGCATGGCTGCCAACATCGTGGCCAAGAGGAGGAGCCTGTCAGCCACTGTGGTGGTCTACGGTCAGTGAGGAGGGGCTGGGGGGGGGGCAGAGGTGGCTGTGCTGGTGTTGCTGCCCTGCTTTGAGTTGTGCTGCAATTGCTGCACTGATTCGAATGTGGCACACGCAGGGTCACACAGCCAAGCCCTTCCCGCTGGGATGGATCTGGGTTTGGTGCTGAGGGCTCTGGCACAGCCCCACAGCCCCAGAGCTGTTGGTGTTTTGCAGTGAACGGGGGCTGGTCCTCGTGGACGGAGTGGTCCAGCTGCAACGCGCGCTGCGGCCGGGGCTGGCAGAAACGCTCGCGCACCTGCACCAACCCCGCGCCCCTCAACGGGGGAGCCTTCTGCGAGGGCATGTCCGTGCAGAAAATCACCTGCACCTCCCTCTGCCCCGGTGAGTCCCCAGGGGAGGGAGGGCTTTGGGGACCACGTTTACAGAGAGTGGGAAGCAGCAGGCAGGGAGTTGGGAAGGGAATGGGAAATGCAGCCGTGTTTAGGCCGAGCCTGGCGTGGGTGTGACTGCAGTGCCAGGCACCTCTGGCCTGAGCTGCCACGTGTGTCAGGGCTGGGGACTTAACCCTGGCACCATCAAAACACTGCCAGAACAGCCCCTGGCTCAGGGGGAGAGATCATGGACCTGGGTGGGGGTCTGAGGTTAGTTTAGAGAGGGGAGCTGATGTTGATAACACCAGAAAAAGAAACACAGAAATGTGAGCGGAGAACTTAATTAAAAGCATTATTTATCTTGCAAAAGTTCGCTCTGAAGTATGGAGTTATGGGGGAGAGAGACGAAACAAGCATTGCTGCAGGACCTCCCCAGCAGTGCTGACTGGTTTTCCCCCTGCCCACGCAGTGGACGGGAGCTGGGAGGTGTGGAGCGAGTGGTCGGTGTGCAGCCCCGAGTGCGAGCACCTGAGGGTGCGGGAATGCGCCGCGCCAGCCCCCAGGAACGGGGGCAAGCACTGCGAGGGCCTGAGCCAGGAGTCGGAGAACTGCACCGAGGGGCTGTGCATCCAAGGTGAGCTGGCTGGGCTGGGGAGGGGTTTTAGGACTGGCCTGAAAGGTGGGCTGGAGTCCGGGGAACCTGTGTGGGTGGGACTCTCGTGTCGGTTTTCCGTGTGTGGTTTGAAATTTTCCGGGTCGCTGGATTTGTGTCGCCCGTTCCTTGCCTGTGAATGATCCTAAAAACCCAAATCCAGGGGCTTTGCAGGGTGTAACTGACCTCCACAACCAAATGTGCTCCTCAGCCTCTGCCTTTCCTTGCAAGCAAATGGGCAAAACCCCCCCACGAGAGCTCCGGGTGCAGGAGCCGGTCAAGGTCAGAGTTTGCTCCTTTTGCTGCCTTTAACAGGAGTTAAACCCAGGCAAATCTGCAGCTCCCTGGGAAAGGCTTTGCACTTCATCAATGTCTGGGAAGCATCTGGCACTGGGAAGCTGCTGCTGTCCACAGCTCAGGGAGCTGGGCAGAGCAGCCCTGCAGCTGCGCAGGCGCCGCTCACGGGAGGAATTTGTGAGTTTATCCCTGCCCTGAGCCCGCTCCTGTCCCTGTGGAGGGGCTGTCACCTTGTCAGGTGGAACAGCAGCCCTGGGAACCATCAGGAGTGCCAGGGCTGAGAGATGTAAACAAGGATATGTCTGGGTTTTTAATGTCGTGTTTAACTACTCCTCTGTCCTTGTTTCTGTGGTTCTGCATTGCCTTTTCTTGTCTAAACAAAACGAATTCTCTTTTTTTGCCCTGAGATTTTAACACTTTCCCAGTGGCAGAGAGCATCCTGTGTATTTATTCAGGCTTCAGAGACACCTCAGCTGAGACCTTCAATCAGATTTTGCTGGGGTTTGGTGGAGGGAGCACTCAGCACTCTGGCTGTGTATCCCAGTACTTAAATTCCCAGGGTTGCAGAGCGGCTCCGAGGTGTCAGGCAGACAGGCTCTGGTGTTTTAAAGGGCAGAAATGAAATGCAGATTTTTTTCCTTCCTGGTGTTTTAAGAAAGAATAAGCAGTGAGGGTTTGGGAGCAGGGCATTCATTCAGCTCTCGGGGACCGGCGCGGTGATCCCGGGATGTTTCCTGGGGTTTTCTCCTCCCTATCCATTGACAAACGCCTGTCCCTGCCTTTGGCTGGATCAATCCCAAATCCATCCCAGTGTCCATCAGCATATCCATGGGGGCTGGCAGGAGGACGTGTGGGAAGGGGCGTGAGGAGCTGCAGCTGAGGCTGCGCAGAGGGGCCCTGCCACCCCCTGGGCCCTGTCTGTGGTGTCCCCAGGGTCAGTATCAAGGTGGCCTTCAGGAACAGCCACACTGCAGGTGGGAAATGTTCCTGTCCTGCCCCAAATTCCCTCCTTTCCCCTGTGGGGTCCTGTGGCAGCCTGTGGGTCACTGCCACACCTCGCCCGTGCCCTGGGGCGCAGGGACAGAGCCAGGGTTGTGCCAGGGAACCTCTGGCACTGAGGGAGCTGGGGCAGCTCTGCCCTGCGAGGCCTTTGGGGTTCAAACAAACTCATTCCCTCCTTTTCCTGGGCTGGGGAGGTCCTGGAGTCGCAGAATCCTGGAGTGGTTTGGGTGGGAAGGGACCTTAAAGCCCATCCAGTGCCATCCCTGCCATGGGCAGGGACACCTTCCCCTGTCCCAGGTGGCTCCAAGCCCATCCAGCACCCCCAGCCTCTGCTCCAAGAGCTGCATTTCCATGTGGGTTCAGCTGGACTGGAGTATTCGTGTCTCCTGCTCCTTCCATCTCCGAGTGTGATCCTATCTCTCCTTTATGGCTGGAGCTGTCCCGGTGTCCTTGTGCCACAGTGTTTTTAGGGCTGAAATTGCTTTCTCAGCTAACAGCAATTGATGCAATTACCCTATTTTTTAAAAATCTCTTCTCCTCTGTTCATCTTCCAGTATGTGCCTTCCTGCTCTGCTTCTCATCCCGTGGGGAGTTGTGGAGGAAATGCAGCCCTGAGCCACAGCAAAGCAATCTCTGGGAGGTTTTTTATCAGGCACAACTGGTTAACTTTGCTCCTTCTGTGAGGCAAAAATAGAAACATTCCTTTGGTTAACAAATAAGGACTGAGCTGAAAGGGAGGGTGAGAACGGAGGACACCAGGGAAGAACCAGCCTGGATCTGGCTGGGAAAATGCTGATCCTTGGGATGAACGTTCAGATCTGGAGGCACTGAATGAAATGGGGATAAAATGGATCAACTCTGAGGTTCTTTATTTGGTCCCTGACAGGAGAGTTTGGGAATAACCCCAAGACAGCACACGGGAACATCCCCGTGCTCCTTTTGGCCTTGGATATTCCCTGGGTGGATCCCCATGGTCCTGTCCTTCCTGAGGAGCAACTGGAAGAGCTTTTCCTCCAGGGAATTTCTTCTGGAACTCATAACAGTTGTGCAGACCCAAACTTTGATGCAGGAGGAAGATTTCTGTGGGGCTTGGTACAGATGAAAGGTTTCCAGGGCTGCCAGATTGACTCCCTGGGATGCAAAGGTCACTCTGAGCCCAGACAGACCCAGGACCTCACTGATTTCTGGCCTGTTTGTTCTCTCAGTGTTGATTCCTTCCCAGTATTCCCAGTTGGATGCTTTGCCAGGGTGGATTTCTCCCTCTCTTGCAGAGGTGAAAGCTTTCTCTTTGCTTAATAAAAGAGAGAGGGGTTTTTTTTGAGAGCTTTTTGTTTTACTTTTATCTGTTTGCTTTAAAGTTATTTTTCCTGACTTCAAAACCTATCGATTTCTTCTCCCAGTGCCCAACACCAAAACAAACAAGTAGGGCCACAAGAACTGAACTGCAAACACATTTTCACTACTGCACCCCAAACAATCACAAATCATTTCATTTTCCAGTTTCCAGGCAGCCCTGGTGCTGCTGCCAGGAGGCTCCTGGATCCAGGAATCTCCCAGTTCATGGGAAATGCTTTTTCCCTTTGCAGTTTGCTGCAGACAGCCCCGTGCCAGCAGCAGGGAAGGGTTTGCTCCCCTGCAGACTCCAGTCTGACTCTCCTCACTGGGTGTTTTTGTGCCTCAGTTTCCTGCAAAACCAAAACCAGCCTTGGGCAGGGAAAAAATCCCATCCCACCAGGTTTGTGGCAAAGCCAAAATCCAACGATCTCCTGGGTTAAGTGTTTCTAAACTGAGCATCCTCACAAACATTGGAAACAAGAGAAGGAGCCTCATAATCTACCTGAGTCTCCCATTTTTGGGATTACTTCAGCAGGTTTTAGGTTATAAATGGTGACTCAAATGCTTGGTATGAGGGAGGCAGAGAAGGCTCATTTTTGAGAGGTCAGTCCTGCAGAAAACCCCTTTTATCCCCTATTTGCATCTCTTGGGGGCACATGGATGTGTGTGTTCATAAACACACGGAGAGGTGCCGTTATTGGGGTGTTTAGGTACAAAAACGTGAATAAACTGGGCGTTTTTATATTTTACAACTAATTTAGGTGCCCATCACCAGCCTTTCCATACATCAAGCACACAAAGGGATCATTAATTCTGACCTGGCTCTCTTTGCCAATGATCCACTGCAAAGTATTGAACTTCCTTCTTGCTGAGGTGTAAATAAACAACAGCATCCAATAGAGCCAACAAATAACCTGAATTAACCAAGTGAGAAATTGCTGTGAAGGAACATCCTGAAAGGGATTTTGGCGGGGGGGGAAAGAAAAAAAGAAGATGAAGAGAAAAATATGGACAACATAAAATATTCATATTGTCAGCAAATGAGGAGAAAATGTTTCATTTATAGAGTGAGACAGAAGCAATATAGGAAATAGATATGCTCCATGTAAATTTATTAAGTGCAACTTTCTCCCTCTCTCCCTCTCGCTCTCTCTCTCAGATAAAAAATCTCTTCATGAAATAAAATCCCAAAGTAAGTTGTTTTTTTTCTCTTGTAAATATGATTTTCCTCATCTTCTCTGCCATTTGGGTTATTTGTTTAGGAGCTAAGTAGGAGCCAAGGGTTTATGAGAGGCTTTAGCATCTGCTGAGAGCATCTTGGGAGCAGCTCTGTGCTCCCAGCTTCAGGGTGAGCCAGGGGAGTGCTCATCCTCAGTGGTTTGTGTCTGACAGGGAGCCCTGGCTCCAGGCTTGGCATCGATCTCTGGAACACTTGGAATTGGAAAACCAGGAATTAATGCAAGAGTTTGGGGTCCTTGGTGCAGATCTGGTTCCGCTGCTGGCTCTGACCTTGCTCAGCTCCCTCCAGGCTTCCTGCCTCACCTGGAGGGCGATTCTGTGCCTTTCCCTGTGCCTGGGGATCATCTCTGCGCTGCCCTGGGGCTGCTGTCCTGCACCTGCAGCTCTGCCCAGAGCCCTGACAGGGGAGTGGCACCAGGGGCACAAGGGACAGGACGAGAGGGAACAGCCTCGAGCTGTGCCAGGGGAGGGCCGGGTCGGACATCAGGAGGAATTTCCCCATGGAAAGGGCTGGAAAGCATTGGCAGGGGCTGCCCAGGGAGGGGGTGCAGTGCTCTGCCCTGGAGGTGGCACCCGGGGCCGTGGTTGGTGCTGACCGCGGTGGTGCTGCTGGTGATCTCCGAGGGCTTCTCCACCCTTGGTGATTCTGTGATTTCACATTCCTGGTTCTTAGTGTTTCTCAGGGTACCCAAAATTAAAGTTAGGGAGCTGCAAAAGGTGCTGAGGTTGCCTTGAGCATTTCTGCTTTGGGCTTGCCTGGGTGTCCCCAGAGTCACGCCCTGAGAAGTCCCCCCCCATGGCTGCTCTGTGCCAGGCTGGGCGCAGGCAGTGAGTTCCATTTGTTCGTCTGTGCAGCTCCATTTCATAGAGAAAATGGAGAGAATCTCAGTCAAATGGCTTGATTTTCTGATTGACCCAAAAAGGAGCTGCAGTGGGATTGATCTGGGCTGTGACAGGCCTGGAGATGGAAGGGGCTGGGTTCCAGCCCGGGGCAGGGACACAGCACCCAGCTCGCTGCTGCTCTCAGAGCCAGAGCTGCTGCAGGACTTCCTGACTCATCAGCAATGCAAAATCAAAGCCAATTATGAAGATAATTGAGGGACAACCTGCTCCACTGAATGATCTCTTACCCAAGTCCCTGACTTTTGATCCTCGTGCTCCAAGAGTGAGGAAAAGGGCTTTGGGCTGTGGGAGTGATGGGGAGCTCGGGAAGGGGAGCGGAAGAACCTCTGGGATCTCCTGCCAAGGATCCCAGGATCTCCTGTCCCTGCTGTGTGCCCTGCACAGCCCCTGCAAAGCACTCCTTGTAAATGAGATAATTTAATCAATTACGTCTCCTAATGTACTAAACCAAATGTTTCATTTTCTGCTCCTGCACATCTTAAATTATCTTCAGGTGCTTTATGAAACTTAATCATAGTTAATAGAAACTTCATTACCATCAAATGTGCTTTCAATAAATGTTGTGTAACAGTGTCAGGAGGTGGAGTGAAAAATGGGCTGCAATTACCACAAACATGGATCCTGGAGCAGGAAGGGATAAAACTCGCGGTGCCTGCCAGGGTCCCTCCCGCCCCTGGGCCGGGAGGATGCAGCTCATTAAGGAATAATTGGTTGACTATAAATGTTTGCTTCTCTAGTTTGTTTGGTTGGTTTCCACTTTGTTCCCTTCTGGGAAAAAATAAAAGCAGAACCTCACCGCGCTCCCCCAGATTTCCCACGCTTTCCTCCTTCCCTTAATTTCTAATCTCCCATGGAAGGAATTCTCCAAAAGAAAAGATTAGAAGGTGAAGAGATGAAAATTACTTTAAAAAAACACAGGGATTGTTTCTAAAGAAAGACCAAAATCCTAAATCAAGAAGAAAGGCTCCTTTCTCATGGAGTTGTGTTCCATGGGAATAATTCAGGGAATACTGAGTCACTCTGGGTTTGCCCTTTTAGCATAAAGCTGTTTAAAAATCCACTAAATCCTGGAAAGGATCCTTTGCCTCTGAACTCTGTGGTCCTTTGGGGTTTGTGGTGGGTTTTCCTGGCAGTGGGGCAGTTATGGGATCACCTGGGTGACTCCACGGACAGAGCAGCGACCATTTTATTACAGGGAAGGAACCTCAGGAAGAATTCCTGTGAGAGGTTTTAATCATAAAATTTATAGACCAGTGTCCAGTTCAAGTTCTCAATGAAAAGAAAATTCTTCTCCTCAGAAAGATTTTGCTCGAGTCAAACCGTTCCCATTTTTTTTTTTTTGGATTCCATGCTCTCCCTCTCATCTTTAACCCACATACAGCAGTTTAAAAGTGGGAAACTGGAATTGCCTGGCGTGGGAATCGATGGAAAAGGAGAGGCTGAAGCACTTGAGGAGATTTAGAGTCAGAAATTGCAGTTGCTCACAGTGAGCACCTGAGGAGTGGCTCATGCTCTGCTTTGGAGGGCAGGAGATTCTGAGATTCTCCCCCCATTGCTGTCCTGGGGGCTGGAAGTTCTCCTGCCAGGATATTTCAGCACCTTTCTGACTCAGTAATTCCTCATCCCAGCAAGGCAGAAGAGGTAATTTCAGATTTTCTGCACTTTCCTTTTTTAAAGTAATGATGCAAAGGGAACAGTTAAAGATGCTTTGTGGTGCAATAACCACGAGCTCTCGATGGCTCCCTGGGAAGGGAAAGACCCCAGTTGTTCCTGGGTTTCTGGAGATCCATCACCTCCCTTCTCCTGCCTCATTCATTGCTCTCATTACCCACAGAAATTAAGTCAACAATAGCGTTTCATAATTAATTCCCTGTAACATCAAAGCAGCTTGGGAATAGGAAATGGGAAGGAATAGAAATGTAATTATTATCTGTACTTTGCTTTCTGCACCTGGTACTGGGGAAGGAAACAGAGCTGTGGGAGTGGGGCTTTGGATCAGGATTTGTGTTGTCTTGGTCTGATCTGAGCCATTTCCAGTTTGCCTTTGTGCCCCTGGGGGTTTGCATTTGCTTTTTCCATCTGGCCTCCCCCATTGTTACATTGTCAGCCGATATCTTACCTCTCTGCAGTCCCTAACTGAGCCTAAAACGCTCAAAATTCTCTTTCCAGCATTTTTCAAGGGGAGATCTAATGGAAAAAAGTGAGAAAAAAAATGCTTCAGGGAAAAAAATGCTTCTCTGTAGTGATTGATTTGGTAGAACCGTGTGGCAGTGGAATTGTTCTAAGAAGTTGAATTTTGTAACTTCTGGAGTTTGTTCAGTGTGGTTTCCTGCCGTGACCTGCCACAGAAGGTGGATTCCTCCTCAAAGCTGATATTTCCATGCAAACTTTGTGATTTTTCTTTTTCCTTTCCCAGCAAGTTGTGAATGTGTCAAAAGCAGAACCATTTTCCATTTGGGGATTATTTGAAAATACAGCAGAAATTTTGCAGGGGTATTTTTGTGGCTAAATAGTGGTTCTGGTAAAACTGATACCAAAACATTTATTTCGGGTTGAGTGGGATGCTGGAATCTCGTGGTTGGGGTTGACTGGGACCAGTTGGAGAGCGGGGATGGGAGGGATGTTTTCTGTTAAGGATGTTTGAACCAAACATTTGATTTTACTTTAATTGGAGTCCCAGCATCGTTCCCAGCACCTGGGGCAGGGTTTAGGGACTGGGGGTCCTGGTGCTGCCATTCCTGGGGTGTTTCCCTGCTGGGAGGGAGCTGTGGGTGCCCAGCCCCTTCCCAGGACGTCCAGCTGGGGCTGCTGGCACTTCTCAGACACTTTCTTCGTTCTGAAGTGTTGAGCCAAGGAAATGCTGCCCAGAGGTGCTCCTTCCTTTCATCTCAACAGTCTGAACTTTCATGGTCGTTTTCAAAACTCAGCTAAAATGAAATTATCTGACTTTCAGCAGAAAAGCACAACAGAAGCCTCCTCCCAAACAGTAATTAAGTAATTTCCGTAATCGGCTATTTATTAAATGCTGATTTTAACTTTCCACCCTATTTCTGTGCAGTGCAGTTCGTTCACTGACACTGAGCCCTCTGCATTTCCCAGTGATATTTCATTGCTCTCGTTGGCCATGAGTAAATCCAGGTTCTGTTCATGGGCTCTGCTGTGCCAGGAGAAGCCCCCAGCAGGACCCAGACCATGCCCAGGGTGGGCTCTGGGCTCCCTCCCCCCCCCCCAGAGCTGGGAATTCAGGGAGCTACCCAAGGACCCCCTAAGGGGACCTCCCAAGTGATTTAATTTCATGATTTAATTTTCCCAAATCCCAGCAGATCGAGGCTAGCGGGGCTGGATATTCAATTATGGCATATTGCAGGCTTCATTTGGATCCATTCTGTCACAGCAGTGAATTCCTTTTCTCTGCTGGAAGAGTTGGAAGTCGTAGAAAGCCTGGTTGTGAGTTCATGGCTGGGAGGGGATGGAGCGCTGCTGTTGTCCCAGGCTGCTTCTCAGGATTCATGACCTCCTGGATCAGCTCCAGAATTCCAGCCTAAAGCTTCCACATGCCTGGAAAGCAGCAATCACTGAAAACTCCTGCTGGTGCCTCAAGCAGCCCTCCCTGGCTGCAGTCCCACCCAGGTTAACGCTGCCGCGGGGCTGGAACGGGAACGGGAGCCGATGGCACAGCTCGTGCTCCGAGAGGGGAGAGCTCTGCTGCCTTTCCAGTCCAACCTGAAAACCTGGGTGGACCATGGTGCCACCCTGACCCAGATCAGGCTCTCCAGGATGCAGGGATCCATCCCTGACCCAGATCAGGCTGTGCAGGATGCAGGGATCCATCCCTGACCCAGATCAGGCTGTGCAGGATGCAGGGATCCATCCCTGACCCAGAGCAGGCTGTGCAGGATGCAGGGATCCATCCCTGACCCAGAGCAGGCTCTGCAGGATGCAGGGATCCATCCCTGACCCAGAGCAGGCTCTCCAGGATGCAGGGATCCATCCCTGACCCAGAGCAGGCTCTGCAGGATGCAGGGATCCATCCCTGACCCAGAGCAGGCTCTCCAGGATGCAGGGATCCATCCCTGACCCAGATCAGGCTGTGCAGGATGCAGGGATCCATCCCTGACCCAGAGCAGGCTCTGCAGGATGCAGGGATCCATCCCTGACCCAGAGCAGGCTCTCCAGTTTGTGGTGATCCATCGGGAATTCCGCTCACCCTCTCAGCCCTTGTTTTCCATTGCTGCCTGTGCTCCTGCCCGGCTCCACGTCGGTGTCTCCACTTGCCCTGTGTCTCCCCGTGTCCCCCCGTGCCCCCCCATGTGCCCCCGTGTTCCCCCGTGTCCCCCCGTGTTCCCCCGTGTCCCCCATGTCCCCCATGTCTCCCCGTGTCCCCCATGTCCCCCCGTGTCCCCCTGTGTCTCCCGTGTCCCCCTTGTTCCCCGTGTCCCCCCATGTCCTCGTGCCCCCCATGTCCCCCTTGTCCTCTGTGCCCCCCATGTCCCCCATGTCCCCCCATGTCCCCCATGTTCCCCCGTGTCGCCCCGTGTCCCCCCATGTCCCCCATGTCCCCCATGTCTCCCCGTGTCTCCCCGTGTCTCCCCGTATCCTCCTTGTTCCCCGTGTCCCCCCTTGTCCTCCGTGCCCCCCGTGTCACCCCCGTGTCCCCCCATGTCCCCCCATGTCCCCCTGTGTCCCCCCGTGTCCCCCCATGTCCTCCGTGCCCCCCATGTCCCCCATGTCCCCCTGTGTCCCCCCGTGGCCCCCATGTCCCCCCATGTCCCCCCGTGGCCCCCATGTCCCCCCATGTCCCCCATGTCCCCCCATGTCCCCCCGTGTTCCCCCGTGTCCCCCCATGTCCCCCATGTTCCCCCGTGTCCCCCCATGTTCCCCCGTGTCCCCCCATGTCCCCCCATGTCCCCCATGTCCCCCCATGTCCCCCCATGTTCCCCCGTGTCCCCCCGTGTCCCCCCATGTTCCCCCGTGTCCCCCATGTCCCCCATGTCTCCCCGTGTCTCCCCGTATCCTCCTTGTTCCCCGTGTCCCCCCCATGTCCCCCATGTCCCCCATGTCCCCCATGTCCCCCGTATCCCCCCGTGCCCCCCATGTCCCCCGTATCCCCCCATATCCCCCCGTGTCCCCCCGTGTCCCGGCCGCTCTGAGCGCTGTTCTTGTCCCCGCAGATGTGGAGCGCGGCGGGGACATCGCGCTGTACTCGGGGCTGGCGGCGGCGGTGCTGGCGGTGGCCGTGCTGGCGCTGGGGGTGACCCTGTACCGGCGCAGTCAGAGTGAGTACGGCGTGGATGTCATTGATTCCTCTGCACTCACGGGAGGCTTCCAGACTTTTAATTTTAAAACAGTCAGACAAGGTTAGTGCGGCGATTTCCTTCTCTTCTCTGCAGAGCTCCCACTGCTCAGGCACGCCTGGATTTGGGGAGGGGGGTTTGGGGCAGCCAAGGCAGGGCCAGGGACCCTGGAACTGGCTCTGGGGTGTCCCACAAACACAGAATCCTTCCTGGCCACCACACTCCAGATGCTTTAGAAATGCTGTCCCCACCTTCTGCACTGACTTAGGGAAAGCTCAAACTAAAGCAAAGCACCAAACCAGAGCAAGCCCAGGCAGCACAGCTGTACTTCCCTCCTGTTCTCAGTTCAGACCTTGCCCTCACTCCAAGAAAAGGGATTATTCTTTTACTGATACTCTGAGACCCCCAGCTGGAAGGGGTTTGTGACCTGCTGTAACACACAGACACCGCGGTCTGTGGGGAATAAATGTGTGTAAAACTGGGTTTGTTAAAAAAGACCCCTAAAACTCTAGGAAAAAAACCCACCAGTGCCATAAAATATGGACAAAACATTTACTAAAATCACTGCTCGGGTTTTCAGGAACGTTGTTTCCTTTGAGCAGGAAGGTGGGGAGGGAGAGAAATGGGGATGAAAGCAGAATGTTTCTCTGATGCTGTGCTGCCATTCTACCTCAGACCTGCCTGATTGTGGGTGGGTGGGAGTGTGGGCGGGGTGTGAAAGTGTCCCCATGTCTCTGTTCTCTCTTCAGAAAAGGGAAATATGTTGCAGAGTTTGTTTGGGGGGGTTTTGTGGTGTTGTTTTTACAGTTTCTTTATTTCCTGGAGACGTTCCTCACCAAGCATGACTTGCAAGAAATTGGGAAAAGGGCTTGGCAGACAAGGACGTTTGAAGGAGGTTCATTCATCCATTTCTAAATCCAAACCTTTAATTAGGGCTGTGTAAATCTCAATGACTGCCTCAGATAGGAACGTTTTCCTTTGTGGTTCAGTTTGAATCTTGTTTTGAGTCTGGGGAATTGTTTGCTTGCCTTAATGCTTAAAACGTTTCATTCTGGATGCTCTGAAAATACCCAACTAAAAAAATTAAACAACCAAAGAAAAAGACCCCACCACAAAACCAAACAGCTCAAGGGTTCAGGCCCTAAATCCAGCCACTCCTTCCCATTTTTCAGAGTGTTTTTTGAGGTAAAATGCCTCTAAATGAATAACTGTGGTGTCTTTCCCTGTATTACTCTTGTCCCACTTCCCTTTCAGCCCAGTTTCCCTCAGGCATGACGTTGTGGGTTTGTGTAAAAGGTCTGCGGGAAGATGTTGTCACTCAGTGGGGTTTAATGTAAGGAAAGAAAACAACAGGAGAGGAAAAAGGGCAAACTCACAAACTTGAATCCAAAACAAAAGGAGGCTCCTCCTTGGACTCCTTGGAGCTGCCTCAGGTGTGGGAAGCATGAAGTGTGTCGGATCTTTGCATCAGTTCCTCTGTTCTCTAACGTGGCCTGGTGTGATTCTGAGCTCTGAGAGCTCGAGGAGGGCAGAGCGAGTCCCAGCGGGAACGGGGAGGGCTCGGGAAGGGACCCCTCAGGTGTCCCCTCCCTCCGTGACACCCCCCTGCTCCTGTGCCCACAGGTAACTCCCTGCTCCTGAACTCGTCCCTGCAGCCCGACCTGACGGTCAGCAGGACCTACAGCGGCCCCATCTGCCTGCAGGACCCCCTGGACAAGGAGCTGATGACGGAGTCGTCGCTGTTCAACCCCCTGGCAGACATCAAGGTCAAGGTGCAGAGCTCCTTCATGGTGTCCCTGGGTGTCACCGAGAGAGCCGAGTACCAGGGCAAGGCCCACCCCGGGACCTTCCCCCACGGGAACCACAGGGCCTTTGGGACAATCCAGGCCAGGAACAAGGCCATGTACATCCAGAACCTGGCCTCCATCTCCACCAGCAGCGAGCTGAGGACCACGGCCCTGTTCGGGCACCTGGGGGGCCGCTTGGTGGTTCCAAACACAGGTGGGTGGATCCTTTCTCATTAAAAGCACATTAAAGAATTTTAGATTAGGCTGCCTGATGCCGCGTTTTATAACGAAATCTAAAAAAAAAATGCCAGGAAAAGAGAAGTAGGGGCCCCGTTAATGCAAATTTTGGGAAGTAGGGCACGTTGCCCACACAGGACACGAGTGATCAGAGGGAAGCCTGGGCTGAGGAGTGAGGAGGTATTATGCCTGTTTGAACTGTTCTAAATTACTGCCTCTCTTGATGTGTTCAGCATGAAAGTCACATTAATCAAAGCTGTGGCTTGCTTGGATCCTGCTCCAAAGGAAAGGCTCCCCGGGAAGGGGTCGATACTGGATCTTATGTAAGGGGCTCACGTTCCAGCAGCAGCGCCGGGCCCCACAGCCCTGCCTGGGGGGCAGAGGGACAGCCAGGCCTGGGGACAGCCCCACTGCCCACCAGGGTCCTGCCCCTTCCTGCCTGTCTGTTTTCCCCTTTCTTGGAGCAAAAGGTGCACAATTCCCACAGTGGGGCCCTTCCGAGTCAGCCCCGTCCCGGGCTGGGCGCTGGGATGTTCCCTTTGCTTTGTGTCAGGAGTTCTGTGACTTCAGGGCTTTGTGGAACGTCTTTGAGACTTCAGAATTGTTTGTGAAATGAGCTGAACAGCAGCTCAGAGCCAGCAAAGGCTGTCAGGGTCCCGGCCCTGCAGTTGTACCACAGGGCTGTGTTTGCTTCACCCTGAGCCACAGTCCTTACCTTGGGCATCTTCTCTCTCCAAAAGGCAGCACAAAAAGCCAGATACCCCATTGCCAGCTAAGGGTTATCATCCTTCAAACTGCAGTGACATTTATTCACTTTAAATTCAGCTTTGTTTTCGTTTGACCAGTGGCTCCGGGATTATCTGCTGCTCTCTGGTTGAACTGGATGATTTAGAGCTTTATCCTTCATGTCCCATAAAACGGGTGCGTTAAAGGTTACCATAAAAAACGTGGTTTGTGTTTAGAGAGGATTGATAACAGCGACAGTCCAGGGCTGCACTGTCATGCACAACACGTGGAACGTTTGCATTTCTCCACAGACTGGATTTGTGTTGAGGAAGGAACATTGCAGAGGCACTGAGGGAAGGCATGAATTAAGAATTCCCTCATACTGTATATTTAGCTACTTTATGTAATGATAGTCCCATCAATTAGATTATTAAAATATGTATTTGGTCCACTTGCAATTTATGTAATTCTGCTGCCTTTATGTAAGATCAGCTTTGCTAAGCAGTTGTAAATTCCAGTGTGATCAAGTCAGTGCTCGCCGAGGCTCTGCAGTGTGTGACAGATGCAGTCAAACACATCCCTCCTCTCCTGAGAGGGAGATATAAAGCAGTTTAATTCCAGTGGTACCCAGTGGAAAACTCCCTTGTTAACTTCTGATCCCCTCTGGTGGTGTAAAAGGAGAATGGGGTCACTTGGATCCAGGGGCTGGGATGTGTAGGAACAAAGGGGTGATCGCCCTGGAAGCTCAGGCTGGGGCAGGGGCTCTCTCCATGAGGAGATTCCCCAGGACCCCACAATGATCAGGTTTGATTTCAAAAAGGAAAGGGGGAAAGAGCTTTCAAGAGGCTTTTTGGGAAATTAGATGTCTTTTCCTTTAATGGAAAAGTCACAGCTTTATTTCCTTTAATCATTTGTTTTCCTTTCATCTGGTGACATTGCCATTCCAAGCAGGAATTCAGAGGAACATTCCCTTAGGGCTGGTCCCTGGGGTGTGTGTTCCCTGTCCCTTACATCCCTGCCCTTCCCAAGGGTCAGTCCTGCCCTTGTTCTTTTGCAGGGGTCAGTCTGTTGATTCCACACGGAGCTATTCCTGAGGAGAGTTCCTGGGAGATCTACCTGGCCATCACACAGAAGGAGTCCAGGTGAGAGCCCACAAACACAGATCCAGGATCGTGGATCTGCCTCCTTTACTGCATGTGGAACGTGCAGGAGTCACTCCTCGTCCCCATTGCTGCTGTGCCCACCCTGCTGTGACCCTGTGAGGGACACAAAAGTGGCCTTGGAGCGATGCTCCCGTGAAATCCATGGAAACCTTGGACATGCTGCCAAAGGAGATCGTGGGCCTGCTGCTCCCTTCTCCTCTCCCTGCTCAGCAGCTGCAGCTCAGGCTCTGGGGGGTGCTTTGATTTTTTTGGACACTTGGAAGCACCGAGGCTTCGGCAGAATTTATTGTTGTGGCACTTGAAAAAAAGAAAACAAGAAATTGGCCTTTTTTTGTTGCCCTGTTGTGGCTTTTCTTCCTCCCCTGCAGTGTCCCTCTCAGCAACACTGGTACACAGACTGCAGGGAGGGCCTGGAACATTCCGGCCTTTCCAGCAGGGATGGTGTTTTCAAAGTGCATTTTCTGAGCACCCACAGCTACAGCCCCACCGAGCTGGGAGATGGCAGAGCTGTGCAGAGCCAGCTTGGATTTGGAACCTGAGGGATTTGAGCCCAGGGCTGCACGTCAGGGTGTCACCAGGGGCACTGGAATGGGGTACCCAAGTGAGCTTGGGCTTTTCCCCTTTTTATATCCTGGTTTTATTATTATATCTTCTTACTTTTGTCTTGGTTGAGGTCCTTTCCCTAATTTTTATCTTGGTTTGAGGTTCCTCCTCTTATTTTTTATCTTGGAAACACCATTGCTTTAATCTGAGGAGGGAGCTGTGTGCCCAGTCATTTAGAAGCTGATAATGGGGATGACACAACCCCAATGAATTAAAATACAACCAAACCACCAAAACCCACAGGGCAAGAGACTTCATTGCTGGCTCAGTGTCCAAGTGAGTCTCCTCCGCTCTGGCACCGCTCCTGCCCAGGTGTTTATTCCAAGAGATGCGGAAAACACGTGGATGTGGGGCTGGGTTAAATTTGAGTGGGAGGGAAGAAAAGCAGATTCTTCTCTGACATTTCGTGTCTGTAAGTCAGCAGGCAGAGGATGCAGCAGCCGTTAATTCAGCCCAGGTGAATCCCTGGAGCTCAGCTGTGCTGGTGGGGTCTCCCCTGCCTGTCCCAGTGCCACAGACATGGTTCCACTTTGCCCAGTCCTAAATCCAAGCAGAGCCCTGTCCCTGAGCCTGTGTAAGTCACTGGGCTCGCTCCTCCTGCAGAATATAAATGGGTTTTCAAAGCAGGGAGATCACACGCAATCTGGAAAAATTTATGAGCCTGTGTTTTTTAAACCATAATTTGTTTTATCTTCGCTCCTGTGAAAATATTGTTGATGGCAGCGTTTGAAGGCAGAGCACGGCGGGGACGGGACCAGCTGGTGCTCGAAGCGGGGCTGGCTGGCACAGAGCAGTTTCAGTGCTGGATTTGGGTTAAACAAATTGAAATGTATTTTAAATACCAGAACCCTAAACTGACCGGCCACTGATTGGAGTTAGATGGGTCTAATGGGTTTGTTTCATCTGCAGCTGCTGCTTCCACGTGAAAGGAGCAGAAATGAGCTTATCTTACTCTGTAGCAGAATGTCAGTGAATTCTCACTCCTGACAGCCACTCTTGTCTTTGCTGCCCCAAGCCTCGAGCCGGAGGGCCCCGAGGTGCTGCTGGGGCCCGAGGTGAGCTGCGGGCCCCCCGAGCTGAGCGTGAGCACTCCCTTCGCGCTGACCATCCCGCACTGCGCCCACGCCGACCCCCAGCACTGGAACATCCACCTCAAAAGGAGGACTCAGCAGGGGAAGTGGGAGGTAAGCTCAGCCCCCAGCCTGTGCCCACGATGGAAGTGGAATTAACCCTTGGTGCAGGCGCAGGTCAGACATTCTGTCAGGGATAGGCACAGAGAGAGACGGCTGAGGGAAACAATTACAGCAACAAAACCAAGATTTTGCACTTTGTGAAGAAGCAGCAGAATTGTGTTCGGCTGTTTTGCCAAGGTGTGCAAAACTTTATGGCTGCAAACCCCATCCATGGATCCCATAACTGCAGCCTGTCCTTTCCCTCTCTGAACCCCGACCTGGATTTTGCTCTGCTTCAAACCATCCCCAGGCCAGGCCAGGTTTCCTGACTCAGATTTACTCAGCCCTTGGGCAGCTCCAGCAGGGCTGGCCACAAGCAGCGTGGAGTCACTGAGGAGTGGGACACAGGAACAGAGGGACACAGGGACAGATGGACACAGGGACACAAGGACACGGGGCCAAAGGGACACAGAGTCACAGAGACAGAAGGACAAAGGGACACAGGGTCACAGAGACAGAAGGACACAGGGTCACAGGGTGCAGCTCCTCCTGCCGGGGCTGCAGGGCAGGACTGAGCAGCAAAGGCAGAGCAGAGGGAGTTTTTGCTGGAGGTAAACATGGCTGTAATGGGAGTTCTGGAAGGAAGTCAAGCCCCAGCCGTTGTTGAAGGTTTGCTTATTGACTTGAACCTTCAAGGTAATTTTTTAACTTGGCATTGGGGGAAAAAATTAGCCAGGAAGTCAAGAGCACTTGAAAAAAGCCGCTAAAATTGCTTACGCATCATCATTGTTATCGTAGTACACACCGAGCTCTGCACAGGGCATGGCCATAAATCCTCCTGCTGACTCAGGGCTAAATTGGGAATATTCACCCAGGGAAGCAGTCCCCCCTTCTCCCCTTCCCCGAGTGCAGCCTGGCTCTCAGCAACACTCTGCATTCCAGTTGAATATAAATAAAGAACTAAAGCCATGACTCCTATTGTCGAGGCCTATTGATTCGACTTCGCTTTATTCTTTTTAAACCTGAATTTCATTTTGCAGGAAGTGATGTCTGTGGAAGAGGAAACTACTTCTTGCTACTGCCTGTTGGATCCTTATGCCTGTCACATTCTCTTAAACAGCTTTGGAACTTATGCCCTAATTGGGGAACCCATCTCTGACTGCGCCGTTCGACAGCTGAAAGTCGCCGTTTTTGGCTGCCTGTCTTGCAATTCTCTGGATTACAATCTGAGGGTTTATTGTATGGATAACACCCCTTGTGCATTCCAGGTAAATGGCTTCACTTTGCTCCTCTGGGCTTTGTTTCTTTTCCCATAAAATGCTGACATCCTTCTACTCCCTGGGCAGCCCCAAACTTAACCCAATGAGAATATTGCATTTTTTAAGCCACTGTTGCACCATTAGAATAATTCCCTTAATTTCCCTGCAGTTCTGGATTTACATGGAGAGCTTTAGGGTAGCCGAACTCTTTCGTCATTTTTTGCCATCTTCTCAGCTGCCCAAACTCACCCAGCCCTGGTTTACAAAAATTCAATTAGCCTGCATTTCCTGTAAGAAAAAAAACCAACCCAATCCCCACGTGGCAACTGAAATGAGAATGATTTTCCTGCGCCGTGTTCCAGGACAAAATAATGACATTTGCTGGGTTTTGGTAAACTCAGAAGCTTTAACAAAATGCTTTTCTTTGGGGAACTGAAATGCAAACCGTTGGGAGATGAATTTTACCTTCCTCTTCCTGTCGCACAGGAGTGGAAACACAACTCTGACTGAAGCACACGCTGCTGCCTCTGTGCTTCTAATAAAAGCCAAGGCACCAAAAGGATTGTTAGAGGCTCACAATGGCTTTGTAATTATCCTCTTTATAACACTTAGACAATTAGTGGGTACCGGTGTCTTCCTGATGAGTCTGGAGGAAATGATCAGAAGAATAATTACCAGTTCTCTGCGTTCCCAGGAGCGAGAGCGGGGTGTTTGTAGATACTGAGACAACTGTGCATTCATGGAATGGTACAGCCCTCAAAAGCAAGTCAATATTAGTGGGGAACATGAAGAACACAGAGTTTTTTGGATAAAATATCGGAGTTGGGGTTGCCAAGTTGTGTTTGACAGTTAAGCCTGCACAGTGCAGGTTTATATAAAGAGACAAAAGTCATTATTTTTCATTTTTTCCCTGTGTGAAAACTCTCCTTGCTTCTTCAGCAGCTGACGTGGCCCTTTATGAAGTCCTGGGTGTGCTGGGAAACTCCTGGCTCTGAAAACTTGAGAGACCCAAGTCCTTTGTGTTTTGCCTTTTGCCCAAATGCTGCTGCTGTGGGAGGAGCCCCAGCCCACGAGTGTCACTGAAGGCAGAGCAGCACTTCCAGAGCATTCAAAAACGTCCAGCATGCTCCAGGAATTCTGAGAATAGTTAAGAAATAATCTGCTCCCTTTGTGGCTGGAAACCAAAACCTGAAGTCTCCCAGTTCCTTCCTTCATATGAACCCGACTGCCAGGAGTTAAACCAGACCAAATGCCTGTGAAAATTGGTTTCTAATAGAAATCCATTAGTGCAGTTTCAGAGAGCTCGAGCACTGAATTTCTAGAAGGTCACAACGATTCCAGGAGCTCCTCTAACGATGATTCTGGTCCTGACAAGCACTAAACCCCTCAGATGGACACCGATTTTATATAATTTGTGTGGATTAAGAGAGGTAATTTGGAAGGGCTGCTTGCCTGCTGATTTTTAAAGACTCCTGCAACCTCTCCTTCCTCACTGGTGTTTTTACTGCAAAAGCACAGGAACAAACATTGCTTAAGTACAGGCAGGGGTGACTTTTTTTTCTGCCATTACGTTTTAAATTCACAGAATTACATAAAAATGTCGCTTGGAACAGAGCTCTGGAGGGCTGTAGTGCACAGCCCTGCCCGGAGTCTGCCCTTCAGACTGCTCAGGATCTTGTCCAGAGATTCTGAAAGTGCCCCAGAGATGGGAAATGGAACTGAACAATTTCACCTGAAGTGTTGGAGGGCTCTGTAAAGCCTCGAGAGAAGTTTCTCAGCAAAGCTGCTTTGGGTCCAGCTGTGCTGGGCTGCACTTGGGGGTGTTGGAGTGGGGAGACAGCCAAAAATTCAGTGTCCCAACCACCATTATCTGTCCAGAAATGGGGCTGGCAGTGCCCAGACCGAAACCCAGCCTTTTAGGAAATAGAAAGATCAACCCCATCAGCTGCCTACGAGAGAAGCATCCTGCTTCCAGCTGCATCCAGCACTGGGGGGAACCAGGAACCTCCACAGAGAGGGATTTTTAATAGATTTGGGGTTTGTTCCTATACTGAAAAAATTCTCTCCTCCTCCTCCCTTGCAGGAAGTGGTTTCAGATGAAAGACTCCAAGGAGGGCAATTGCTGGAGGAACCCAAACTTTTGCATTTTAAAGGCAACACCTGCAGCCTCCAGATCTCAGTGCTGGACGTCCCTCCCTTCCTGTGGAGGATCAAACCCTTCACTGCGTGTCAGGTACCTGGCATTTCACCTGCTTCCCTCTGCACTGGGGTGGGCAGAACCCAAAGGAGACCGAGGTTCCTTTTATTTAAACGGCTTTAAATCTCCCGAGCATTTAACAAAAACATGTTGCCTCTTGATTTTGACAAACACAGATTTCGTTTATAACAGAACGCTGTAAATTTGTCATTTTACAGAAATGCTTGTGCTTTCCCTCATTTCTGTTGCCTCCAACAGAAGGCAAATATTCCTGTTCAAACTTAACCACTCCTCAAGATGTTTCTAATATCTGTCATTCCAGTTTTGACATAACTATGGAAATATGGCTAAAAATGACATTTAAATGTAACCACGAGTTCAAATCACAGCATGCAGAGACCAAGAATTAGAACTGAAGAGCAGCAAATTGGTTTTTTCTCTTCTCTGTTAATTAAAGAGGCTGTTGAAAACCAGAAAGGAAAAAATCAAAACAAAAGAAGAATTTCCAAGGATTTTGGTGACTGGAAATCCGAAGGAATGTGCTGGCACATGGAGTGGGCTGATTTTAACATACAGCACTCAATTAGAATGCACAATCTCCCTTCTCCCAGAGGCAGGGAGACAATTATCCATCCTCCAGGATTTTGGCAAAAACCCTGTTTTAAATGTGTTCCCACATTCTCCAAAACACGAGGGCAATGGGCTCTGAAAGTTACAAACACAGACCCACAGCCAGAGGAAGCCTCTCCTCGTTAGCAATGTGGGGAGAATTTGGGTTCCAACTTCAGAAATGAAGAAATGAATCCTTTTCAGCTTCTTAGGGAGAAGAGCTTTCGAGTGTTTCATTTGTTCTCCTCTCTTACCTGTCTTTTAAAAACCAAACCGAGCAGGGTTAGGATGCCCCAGTTCTACAGCAAGGACCTGCCAGTGTGTGCCCCAAAATAAATCAAATCAGAGGAGTTTCCTCCTAATGCAACAAATTCAGTTCTGCTCCCAGCAGATTACGGAGCTCCATACTTTGATTAATTTATTGTCTCTTAATCCCTTGTCCAAACATGAAGAATAAATGTCTGGAATTCAACCTCCAAGTGCCATTTAGAGCCTGATCAGAGCAGGGACTCAGGGCTGGAAAAAAGCCTGTGCAAAACCTCTGCTGCCAGAATGGGCTGACCCGGGGCTGCCCCGACCCAAAGGAATATTTACATTTTATAACCGAGTGTAATTGGGATGGCTTGGGCAGCTCAGAAACACAATCATTGTTCCTGAGAGGAGCTGCAGAACTTCCCCTGGCTCTGTGCTTCCCTCGCAGTGAAAAGTCTGGTGACAGCTCTGGTTTGCTTCCAGCCTCTTTATAGAGAAAAGAATCTATTTTTGCACGTGGAGTTTCTTCCAGTGTTCCCTGGGTTCCTCTCCTACGTCCCACCCTGTGAGAGCAGCTGCTTGTGCTGCCTGGCAGGAACAACTGAACACAGCCTGTTCCAGGAATGTCTCTGGTCCACCAACAAAACCGCCACGGGCAGTGTGGGGAGGGAAGATTTATGGAAATGATGTCTCAGACAAGCAGCGATGCTGCTCGAAGGCCGGAGCGGATGAATAAATCACGCGGAGGAGCTGGCTGGAAGGCAGCTGGTGGCAGGTGGCACCAGGATTCCTCCAGACTCCGCTCAGAGCCTGTGTTTGTCCTGGCCTGGCAGGAGCAGCTGCCCAGAGCTTGGCTCCCTTCCCACCGGGGATCCCTCAGAAGCTGTGGGTGGTGCAGCAGCAGAGGCAGGGATGGGCACGGCCCAAAGCTGGGCAGGCACCTCTGGGCACTCAGAGCAGCTGTTTGCCTCCCATCCCACGTCTCCTGAAGCATCCAGCTCTGCCTGGGGCCATGAGATGATTTACAGCCCCTCTGTCTGCAAGGAGTTTCATTATAAAGGCAGGATGGAGCTGGGAGCGTTTCTGGAATACTCCAACCACTCATTGTTGCACCACACGTGGCTGCTCTGCATTGTTTCACACAACTCCTTTCAGCTGAGTGATTCTTCCACTCGGAGTGAAAGCAGAGATGATTACCCTGAAAAAAATCTAATTACAGTTGCTCCACTTTTAACATTTTGCTAATGTTTCCTTTAATGCTGTGAGTATCTCGCTACTACTGCTGTTCTCAGCTCGGGATCCAGCCTGGGGCTGGGCACAGGCAGGGAGCTGTGGGGAGAAGGGGAGGGTGGCAGAGCCAGGGCAGCTCTTGGTGGGAAGTTCCTTTCCTTGGATTCTGTGTACAGGGTGATTCCAAGGAGACACAGAGAGGACTCCTGATCCTGGCAAGGGGGAGGAAGTGAAACCCTTCCTTTATAAGAGTTTTTAAGCATCTTTTTTGAGAGTTTCCCATCACTTGTTCCCCTGGATGAACCCTGAGTTCCCGGTCACTGCAAAATCTTGGTGTTTATGAACGGAATTGTCACGTACTGGCTTTGTGCTGCTCGGAGCCGGAGGGGACGTTCCTGAGCTCGCCCCAGCAGGGCAGGGTGTGGGTGGGTGTTTTCCCCTGGCGTCCCCCGGCCCTGACGCTGTGCCCGTTCCCCAGGAGGTGCCGTTCTCCCGCGTGTGGCGCGGCAGCCCCCGGCCCCTGCTCGGCGCCTTCTCCCTGGAGCGCTTCAGCCCCGCCACCACCCAGCTGTGCTGCAAGGTGTGCGTCCGGCAGCTGCAGGGCCACGAGCAGCTGCTGCACATCCAGACCTCCGTCCTCGAGGTAAAGCTCCGGCACCCCCTGTTCTGTAGGGCGAGAGGGTCACGGAACAGAATCCTGGAATGGGCTGGGCTGGGGTGGAAGGACCTTAAAGCCCATCCAGTCCCACTCCTACCATGGGCAGGGCCACCTTCCTCCATCCCAGGTTGCTCCAAGCCCCTTGGACCCTTCCAGGGATGGGCCACAGCCTCCCTGGACCCTGGTTCCATCCCCGTTTTTGTCCCTTCCCTGTGTAGTTTTTGCTCAAAGCTGTAACCAGTCTTTAAAGCCTTGCAGATCCCATTTCCAGCAGAAATCAAGGCACAGAGACTCTACAGCTCTAACGATAATTTATCAATAATTTAATAATTTATTGTTTGGGTTGGTGGTTGCAGTTTTCTAGCAAGAAGCTCTTGCAGAGCACTGAGGGTTGGGTACAAACCGTGTCTCATGGGGCCTGCTCACAGCTAAAAGAGATCAAACCCACAGCTGAGCAAGCTGCTGGTCTGTCCCACAGCAACAAGAACTTCAGCAGCTTCATTTTTTTTTAGATTATTGAGCATCTTTGTTGATTAATCCAGATTAATACCTCTGGATTAGAGCTCTGCACCCAGAAATGCTCTGTGCAGGGAGTGCAGCAGCTGGGCAAGAGCAGCACAAACATCATCCTGTATAAAAACTCCTCAGAACTGGCCGAGTGTTTTTCCACTCCTTTTTTGTCATTTCATAAAACCTCTCTGCCGCTCTCTCTGTATCTCCAGCCCGTGCTGCTGCTGCTGCTGCTGCCATGTTTCCCCTCTCTGCTGTGCTTTTAAGGGCCCTGTCTGTACACAAGTCCCCAGAGCATGTTCCAGCTCTGCCTTCAAACAGATTTGCTGGTGTGGAAGCTTTTCTCATGCCTATCTCCAGCAGTGATTGAAGAGGGAGGATAATTTGACTGCAAAATAAATCTATAAGTGACACCTCCCCCCCGGAGCTGCTCCTTGCGTGACAATGCCCGGAGCGCCCGGGTCGCTGTGCTTATCTCACACGTGCAGGGAGCAGGAGCATCTCCTGCTCTGAATATCGAACAGGAGCAGCCAGAGCCCGGGGTGGAGCTGCAGCACCATTGCTGGGCCTGGCTGGCCCTGGGGATGTGTCAGAAATGTTGGATGAAGAGGCTGCGCCATCACTGTGGGTTAATATTGATGCTGTGTCACTCTCGGATGAGTAATGCACTGAAATTTGACTCTGTTATGCAAGACTGGTGTGATTCCATGGGGAAAGATCTACAAAGGACCTGGATTCCAGGGAGGGTGGGAGAGCTGAGGTGCCTACGGAATTCAGGTGTTTAAAAAAACCCAAACAAACAAAGAAAGAAAGACAAATTTGTGTGTCCATGTTTCGGGCTTAAGCACTTGAAGATTTAGAAACCCAGCATTGCTCTGCAACACAAAAATAACCAAAAAAGAAGGCTCATAGAAGGAAAATAACACTTTTAAAGGTTTTTATGCAGAAGTCCTTGTGATGTTCTAGGTGTTCCTTCCCAAATCACAAGAGCACCTCTTAGCTCTGTCATTTTCTGGTATCAATTCAAGCCACAGGAGGAATCTGAGGCCCAGGTTTGATTCTTCCTTTACCTGTTTTGCTTTCCCGTTCCCTGCAGACTGACAGGGAGAACATCACCTTCTTTGCACACGAGGACAGCAACTTCCCCGCCCAGCTGGGCCCCAAGGCCTTCAAGATCCCGCACTCGATCCGGCAGCGGATCTGCGCCACCTTCGACGCCCCCAGCGCCAAGGGCAAGGACTGGCAGATGCTGGCCCAGAAAAACAGCATCAACAGGTGATGGCAGGGCCCTGGCAGCGGGACTTTGCACCTGAAGTGGGAATTACTCGCTGTGCAGGGGGTGGTGTGTTTGTTTGTTCGCTGGTGCCAGGGGTGTGGGTGGGGAATTAAGGGCTCTCAGGGCTGAGTGGGGGGTCACTCCTCATTTTCTTCATGAGCAGCTGCTGGGAGCTGTCAGCTCCACGTCCTGGACTGGGCATTTTTCTGTCCACCCTCAGGAGTCCAAGGCTGCAGAAGGATTTTGTCCATCATGGAAACAGGTGTTCAAAGCACTTAGGAGGCTGCACGTTCCCCCAGACAAATCCCCTTGGCTCTCATGGGTGCATTTCCCATTCCAAAATGAATCCTGCAGATTTTTTCTTTTTTAAGGGAAAGACATTTTTGAAAGAGACAGTCATGCTCTACTGTTAGGAGTAATAATATTATGATTATTAAAACTGAAAGATGCTGTAAAAACCAATTTACTTCTTACTTTGCTTTTTCCGCTTGGCTAAATTAAATCGGTGGAGGCAGCTCCCTCACAAAATATTTTCTGATTGTCACAAACTCGATGAATGTGTTCCCAGGGGAGCAGAGGAATACTTAAATCAAGCAAAGTAACTTTCCATTGGTTTCTTGCTTTGCATGGGAACCTCAATAAACCACATCTGAGCCAAAGGAAAAACAGTTTTGGATAAACATTTTTGTTTTACTGAATTCTGTGCAAATCACCCCTGCAGGGTCCTGAAAATTGCTCATTAACAAAACAGAAAATCCCAGATGAAAGGTGGTGTGTCTTTGCATGACCACAGGCATCAGCTGCTGTTACAGAATCCCTGTCCCTGTCCAATCCCTGCTGCATTTCCCAGAGATGCTTCCCAGAAGCAGATTTGTTTGCCCATCCCGAGGGCAGCACTGCTGGGCCTGGGGACACCCCGGGCTTGTGGTCACTGTCCTTGTGCTGGGCTGGGCAGGTGCCACATGAGGAACCACCCTGGGCTCGTGGTCACTGTCCTTGTGCTGGGCTGGGCAGGTGCCACGTGAGGAACCACCCTGGGCTTGTGGTCATGGTCCTTGTGCTGGGCTGGGCAGGTGCCATGTGAGGAACCACCACACTGGGGGGCTCCTCAGCTCATCCCCCCAGCTCTGCTGGAGGATTTTTATTTTCCCAGTGTGGGCACAGGGTGCAGCTGCAGCCCTGGCTGCTCCTCATGCTTTTTCCCTCCTTCCCTGCAGGAATCTCTCCTTCTTTGCCACCCAGAGCAGCCCCTCCGCTGTCATCCTGGACCTGTGGGAGGCGCGGCACCAGCACGACGGGGACCTGGACTCGCTGGCCTGCGCCCTGGAGGAGATAGGAAGGACACACTCCAAAGTCTCAGACGTGGCAGAGCCCGAGCTCGAGGAGCCCGAGTTCCCCTCCAGCAGGAACGGGCTTTAGTCCCTCTGTACCCTCAGGACACGTGGCCAGCCCGGCTCTGACACTGGGGCAGGGGACAGGAGGGTTTGTGCCCCGTGGGGATGGACTCACCCCACACAGCAGTGGCAGTGGGAGGAGCAGAAGTAGCCCTGCTAAAAATCCTCTGGTGATCAGGAAAATGAGATTCTCCCTGTCCTCCTCCACTTAAAATCCGTCTTTTGGTGCCCCGAACAAAGCTGCACTTCTGCCAGCCCCGGGGCAGGAAGGA